>NC_072797.1:70043106-70346136 GCF_028583425.1 Eublepharis macularius | reverse complement strand
AAGTTTCGTATAGTTGGTCCATTTATATTTTATTTGAGCTTTCCTCAATGCTTCAGTTATTGATCTAAGTTATCTTCTTTTGTTTAAAACTGAAGATGGCAAGTCTGTAAGTATTGAGATAGGTGTTCCTTTATAAGGGATTGAACCTTTCTTCCTTGCTATTTCCAGGATTTTTCTCCGTATTTTCCCGTCTGGAATTGTAGCTAAGATATCTCTAGGCTTCTTAGATTCTGGATTTTTTTGGGTTCCCACTCGGTAAGCTTTGGTAATCAAAGGGGTTGCACCTTTTTAAAGTTGTAAGTGTGCTAGCCATGACGCTAGAAAAGAAGGCAGATCAACATTTAAAGTTGCCTGCTCTTCAAAATTTCTAAACTTCAGATTTGATTTTTTTGCTATCTCCATATGTACAATTTTTTCTTGTAGTTGCTTGTTCTCTTGTTGCAACCCAGATAGTTCAGACTGTAATGACGTGCTTAATGCTAGTGCTTGTCCAGCAATCTGTGCTGTTTTATCTAAAGCCGATTTTATTTCTGTTAGCTGATCTATCAATGGTTGAAGCAAAGTTGAGACATTTAACTTTCCTTTTTTCTTCCCCATGCCTTGTTTGCCCATATTCTTCTCTTATTTTGATTTTTAGCTTTGTTATGATGATGCACAATGAGGAATTAGAGGGGGGAGGGACAGAGCTCTCTTCACAAGCAACCTTCTCCTTTGGAGCCGGTGCCATGCTCTCCCCCCCATATAAAGCCATTTTTAAAACTTGTGTGGTACATAATTGGGTTAAGGTATTTTATTTCATTTAAAATAAATAAATGTTTATTTTATTTACCTTATTTATAATCTACCTTTCTCACTGAGACTCAAGGTGGATTACACAGTGTAAATCAATACAATCAACCGCTGGGATATTCAATAAACAATGCAATAGGGTATGCCATTGCAAAATTTGCAGAAATTTGGAAACAAACCAAAATCCAATATACAGCGGAACAATGCTGAAACGATACTGTAGCACAGTGGTTAAGTAGCAGGACTGTGAATCACCACTCTGCTGGTTTGAATCACTATTGTCATGAGTTCAGACGGGGGCCTTGGGTAAACCACTCTTCTCAGCCCCAAGTCCCCAGCTGTATTGTGGGGATATAATACATTGACTTTGTTCATTACTCTGAGTGGGGCACTAATCTGTCTATAAGCACTGTTATTAATAATTAAACATTACACATGAAGCAGTGCAGAAATTATCAGGTAGGAGCATACTTTCTGCAACAGACAGTACACAGTAGTATAATCTACAGTCTATCCCTGTACCAATGCATCTCTCTGAACCATTTCCTTATAGCACCACCCTATCACCAGTGTAATAATAACATAATAACATTCAATGTATATACCGCCCTTCAGGACAACTTAAAGCCCAGTCAGAGCGGTTTACAAAGTATGCCATTATTATTCCCACAACAAACACCCTGTGAGATGGGTGGGGCTGAGAGAGATCCAGAGAGCTGTGACTAGCCCAAGGTCACCCGGCTGGCTTCAAGTGGAGGAGTGGGGAATCAAACCTGCCTCTCCAGATTAGAGTCCAGTGCTCTTAACCACTACACCAAATTGGCTCTCAAACTGTAAGAAAGCCCTCATGAATAATTTGTGCAGTTTGTGGAAAGCCAGGAGAGTGGGGGCCCTCTTAACCTCATCAGACATGTCATTTCATAAGGAAGGGGCCACAACAGAGAATGCATATATTTCTTGTTTGATGTGCAAAGCTGAAAGTGCTGCTTCAGTCCTAAAGTCTGTAAGAGCAGGCCAAGGTTTTACTGAAGGGCAATTGTTAAACCTTAATATAGCCTTTCTATTACATTTTACTGCTTACTATATCCTCCACAAACATTGACAAGGTGTGACCTTCTTGTTCCGATTTTACAGAGAGGCAGCTGAGCCTAAGATATATTATGTGCTGATTAATCTAGAGTAATTGCCACTGTGAGTTTGTTGGCAGTTGAATGAACATGGACAGCGGGTAGAGAAACCCACCATTTATCTATCTTTGTTCACTCTGGCTGAAAATATGAAAACTGGTTAACTTGTAAGAGTTCCCTCAAAGGAAGAATTTCATCTGATGCAGCTTTTCCCTTCCTGGGGCACTGCCAAGGGGAAAGCAGCACTGCAGCTAATAAAATCCACTCATCTTTGATCTTATGCATGTTTACTTGGAAGTAAGTCTTATTGAGTTCATTTGCCTTGGCTGCCCATGTATGTTTGCACAGTATTTCAACCTTAATGGAACCTCTCAGAACAGCACTTTTAATAAAAGGAATGAGTTGTAATGCTCATTATCTGTGAATAATTTTAGGAAGTTTCTCCCATTCTTTTAAATTGGATTGTTTACGGGATGTATTATACTGCTTTGATTTCATTGTTCTCTAATTGTTTTATTGCATTGTTTATGCACGTGTGTATTATGCTGGTCTCTATTGCATTTTAATAATTCTATAATTTACCTTGAGTCTCAACAAGAAAGGGAGATGGTAAGTGGATAAGTGTAGCACTTTGTTATCCTTCCTTCCTCAGAGTGGTGTACATTCTCTCTCCTTCTCCACCATATCCTCACAAGAACTTTGCAAGATAAGAGAGTGATTGGTTCAAGGTCATCTAGTGAGATTCTGGACAGAGTGGTCATAGATCCAGAGGAGTTAGCTGTGTTAGTCTCTAGAAGCAAAATAGTAGAGTCCCGTAGCACCTTTAAGACTAACCGACTTTATTGTAGCATAAGCTTTCGAGAACCACAGTTCTCTTCATCAGATGCATGGAAGGTATAAAGAAACTGGCCAGATATATATAGGTGGTGAGCAGAGGGGGGAGTAGATGCAAATCAGTTGCAAAAGTCATAAAAGAGGTGGGAGTGCACAAACCAGGCTGGGTGTGACCCCTCCCCTCCATAGCTGAATCTGAATAGAATGCCTGAAAGGCAGTTACTTCTGATAATGAGATAACCATTCATAGTCTCTATTCAATCCAAGTCTGACTGAGTCAAATAACTGCCTAAGTCAAGTAACTGCTTGACTACTCAGATGCTTCGCTAATAAGTTAGGGACCATAGATTTCATCACTATATTGCCTTACATATTATCTGCTGCTTTAATTATGTACTCCCATGTACCACCAGTGCTCTATGTTGTCTATTGTTAGTCCTAGAACTGATTATGCTCTGCTTCAGTATTTTTTCTACTCCGTATTGGATTCTTGCTAATACTATGTCTTTTAAACTTGTATCTATTTATCCTATGGTATTGTTTATGAAATGTCCTTGATACTGTGTTGAAATGTCCGTGATACTGATTGTACTAATCTCATACTGTGTAATCTGCCTTGAGTCTCAGTGAGAAAGGTGGACTATAAATGACATAAACAAACAAACAAACATCTAGCCCCTTCCATTGCAGAGATATATGAGGAAAGGCATATCTCCACAATGGAAGTGACTAGAGACTTTTTTTTAAAAAAAATGAAAGCTGGGAATTCAGAGAACATGGTACACATAACAATATAATATTGGTGGTGTGGTAGAAAGTGCCTTCAAGCCATAGCCAATTTATGGCAACCCCTGGTGGGGTTTTCATGGCAAGAGACTAACAGAGGGGGTTTGTCATTGACTGTCTCTGCAACCATGGTCTTGTTTGGAGGTCTCCCATCACTAAACAAGGCTGACCCTGTTTAGCTTCTGAGATCTGACCAGATTGGCTCACCTGAGCTATCCAAGTCAGGGCACCAATATAATATTATATTGCTGTAATGATATTCCAGGGTAGATTCCTTTTAAAGTTCAAAAGCTGCAGTGGCTCAGGGAAGGGTGGTAGCAGCTGATGCTTAGGGATTTGGGCAGGAAAACTGGTGGGAAATTTATCATGTGGAAGCCCCCTTGCTTGTTGTGCCTTATCAACAGTAGCAGGAGAAACAGGAAAACCATGCAAGCCCACCCCATGTGGAAACCACCACCCTTACTTAGCAATTTTAGCAGCAAAAGCAATTATTAATTGTTGACTACAGTCATATGCACACTTACTATCCCTCTGTAGTCAGTGAGACCTACTACCTCTGGGTATGCCGAGAAAGAATCGGCCTTGTAACGTTATTTTTTGCATTGGCTTATGAACAAGCCCATTATGCTCGGCAGAGGATCCGCTACGAGAAGCCGCGCATTACTGTTTTTTCAGATGAACCACTCTCCACTCGCAACCATTAAAAGGCACCGCCGGATCTATCCGATCGATACAACGCTGGAAGGCTTCGCTGCAGTTACGCGCCCGCTATTTCGGTTTAGCCTTGTTACCGGCCCGCTGTTGCCGTGGCTTATTTGTTCGACTTGACTGTCCCCACACACCGCTTGGAAACCTCAACATGGGACTGAAGGGCAACCTCCGCATAGAAAGCAAGCGCCGGGAGAGAGGCCACATCCAGGAGGGACACCCGATGCTAAGCGCGCTTACGCAGAAGCAAGTCCCAGTGGCCCTTCAGTGGAGCCCCCTCCCAAGTAACTGCGCGTAAGAAACGCAGTCCACCCTCGGCGCACAGCGCTTGCGGCTCCGGGCTGGCGAGAGCTGCTTGGGGCGCGGGGGGCTCTAGGCGGAGCTTAAATGTCCCGCGACGGAATTCAGCTAATGAAAATTTCACGTCCCGGCCGGGGAGCCTCTCACGTTTCCCCGCTTTCAGTGGGCTCATCTTCCCCTTGCCCGGCTCGTAAACAGAGTCAATTCAAGCGGCGCCTTTCTTTCGCCGCGCCCGCCTCTTCTCGAAGCAGAGGGAGAAGAAGAGCTTCGACAAGCAGGCGGAGCTCGACCCGGCCGTCTGGTCAATTTCTCGTCGCTTTCTGGTCTCTCACGGGACGATGTCCGAGTCCGAGGAAGGGAGCGAGTTCGGCTACATAGTGGAGTTGTTAGAGAAAGGCAAGGTAAGGCGGCGAGGAGCCGGGCTCTAGCCGCGCAGTTGCTCTAACCCGGCCGTGGGTGGAAGGCTCGGTCAGTTTCACGGGTGCCTTTTCGGCGCCGGCCCTTTTGTGTTGCGGCTAGTGCCGAGCTGTAACTTCAGTGCGTTGTATGTGGAGATGGGGCATGCAGGGAGAGTCGAAGGGGCTGCGCTTATCAAGGCGGTTCTGCTCCGCGCTGTGGAAATAACGAGGCTGGGATACAAAGAGCCGGAGCGACTCATTTGCATCTCCGAGCGAGCCCTGCAAGGGACGCGGCCACTTTATCTGTCAAGCCAGTGCGAAGCGGAGGGCGCGCATGCCCCCTCCCCGCCTGGGCCGAGTTGACGGATACGCCCTTAGCCGGCCGCGCGCAGGCTGCAGGGCTTGACTTTCGTGCCGCTGGCGAGCCAATGGAAGGCTCCGGCCGCTCCAGTTGTTTTGCCAGAGCGTTTAAATTCACAGGCGACTCGTGCAGCGGCCTTAGGCGAGCCACTCCCACCCCGGGCTGCAAGGCGAGGCGGCGCGGCTGGCTTGCTGGGCGGGGCTGTTGAACTGATGCGGGGCACGCGCTGGGAACTGCCTAGCAAAGTTCTGCAGCGCGAGCTCCTCATCAGGATCCCCATCATGTCCCCAAACCGTTTACAGTAATATGTTTCTCTTTGGGGTGATGGAGACTCAAGAGGAGACGTACACATCTGTGTGAGGTGTGAATTTAAATGCGTTAATCATTCTAAAGATGGGAAACTGGCTGGGAACAGGGGAGAGCTACCTTGATGATGGACTCAGCTATGCTGGTGATCTGAATGCTGGTTGTATCCCGCCTGGAAATATCAAAGCAAATGGAGACGTTTTCATAAATGGAGGCTAAAAATGTGTTCTACCCAGGGCCAATCAGAGTGGGGGATTTGGCTCAAGGGGGGCTCAAATTGAGTTGCTTCTTTTTTGCATATAGTAAGTTTCTCAACTTATTTTGGGTGCTTCATGTGTTGTTACTTTTTTTTTTAGTTTCAAAAGATAGAAATGGTTGGTCTCTGGATCTCTAAGAGGGTGATCTCACAGTATTTGTATTTATTTCACATCTGGCAGTGATGTATCAAAGATTAATTTTAAAGTCAAGTGAGGAAGTGCCTGGCTGGAAGATGGATTTACATTGGCAATTAACATTTGTGAGGTTTTCCTTTTTTGTTTGCTGAGTAAGGGCCCTGTTGTTTCCCAACTGCTGTATTGGTTTGGAATGTGTATCATAGGGCAGCTACATAATGTTGTACAGTGAGGAATGTGAACTCAGTCGGTCTGGGTAAGGAAGAGATCACATTGCAGCAGTCAAAATGCAGGTTCTGATGTGGCAGCAAAGTTCTTAGAGAGAAGTGGAAATTAGTAGTCTGATCACTCACAAGAAGGCCTTATATTAAAAGGGACATATATGCGGCCTTACGTTAGAAGGACATCTATATGTCATATTTGTTGGGTCTATAGCTTTGAAGCTATAATGCTTAAGGTTATAATCTTTAGATGATCGGTTGGGATTTTGGCCCTAATACTAGTAATTGAAATGAAGATGTCCTTACCATTAGGCAATGCCAGGATAAATGAACTTTTACAAGATTTAAATATCTGGAGGACTTAACTTGGATACTTTCTGGCTCAGATTTTAATGGCAGATCTGATGCAGGGAATTCAATGACCTGTGGTCCAAAAACCCCTGTATGTCTCATAGAAAGTCTGAGGGGGAAAGGAGGAGGGAAAGGGAGGATTCAGGATTCATTCAGATTCTTCTGGCCTTTTCCATAGGGGTTATATGACCCTGGTTCAGTGCAGTTGGGAATTGTTCTCTCCCCGCCCCCTCCCCTCCCCCCCCCCCCCAGTTCCTGATCGCATCATGGTGAATTCATTTACCCTCCTGGGTTTTCCTTGATCTTTCCTGCAAAGGTTTAGGAAAGATTGCAGCAAAGTCTAGATGGCTGTCATGTGGGCAGGAAAGGTCAGGTTCTCCCAGTTCCACCCACATGGCAACCATTTCCCCTGTCCCAGTTGTTGAGCAAGGCATGCCTTGGTCATTGGGAGGCACTGCATGTGTCTCTCTGTATATGTGTTACTCTCTTGATAAGTAAGCTTCTTCTCTTTGTCTAAGATGGGAACATCTCCTGACTCTTCCTTTCTCTGTTTCTTTTGGAGATTTTTCCTTCTTGCCTTATGGCCTTCCAAAAGGTAAGGATGTATTTTTCACAGCTCCTGCTAGCCTAGGACCCTTTCTTTCTACTTCAAGATATTGTTGTGAATATAATCTACCTCAATAAACTGTAAGTTCTTTCTTTTCTACAATTTAATTGCTTGAAGGTTAATTACAGCACATTGGGGAAAACGCTTCTGACTGGGTAATATAACTATTGCTAATAGCATTCTCAGGAGTAACCAGTGCCTCTACCCAACAGGGAGCTTTTATTTTTTCACCCAGCAATTGAATATTGTTATGACAATATGTGCATCAGGTTCTTTTAATTCTCAGCTTTCATTAATTTTTTTCAAAAAGGAAGTATCTAGCCCCTTTTGTTGCAGATATATACCTTTCCTTTATATCTCCATAATGAAAACTGCTAGATACATACTTTAAAAAAAAAACCTGAAAGCTGAGAATTCAGAGCTCTTGATTCACATATTGTTATAACAATACTCAATTGCTGATTTAAAGAAAAAAACAGGAAAAAAGTAGTGTAGTGTGTGTGTGGCTAATGCCAGGAGATTGAGGGAGAAACTATGAGAAAACCTGCCATGTTCAAGGCTTGTTGATGCTGTGCTGTAACATCAAGCACAACAACAATAAGGATATTGCCCTCTATCAATAAATATAGATATTGTGTCTAGGCAAAGGACCTCCAGTTCAGTTCATTTCAGTTTTCCACAAGCCCCCTCTCAGAACATCTGGATGATCATACAGGTAAAACTAATAGGTTTGGGCAAGTTTCACAGTTCAGAAGTCGATCTCAAGTAATTTCAAATCTGCTAATTATATATGAGACTGTCTTCCATAGTTGTGGTGTGCACTTTTTTCAGCTGTATAGCATCTTTCATAACACTTAAATATAGTTAAGTATTTATATGGCAGCTCAGACAGCAAACAGTGATGAATCTTCACATCAGATGTTTTGAATAGTCCGTATAATTCAGGGAGGCACATTTCCTCCTGCAAACCAAGGATTCTGGATACCCAAAGACAGGGATGTTGCTGCATACTTAGCATATTTTCAGGGTCACTTGACAGCATGACTGGGAAGAATATTTTCCACCTGCCTGCTTTGCAGATTTGCTTACCAGGTCTTTGCTTGGTTACCCACTGGAGAGGATAGAGAGAGGTTATACTAATCAGAATGACTGGGAACAGTGCTTCAGTCGCTCAGTATGACTATATCCAACACGAATGTTTCAGCTGACTTCTGTAGGGAATATTAACTTGCTATCCTCCACTCTAAACTCTGGAGGAAGTTTCATATTTGGTACCCACATGAAAGTGTTAAGATACAAAAATATTGCAAAGTATTAGCAAGACTTTTTTTTTTTTTTTGCATTTCCCTAAACTTTGGCTTCGGATCTGTAAAATTTCACAAAATTTTCAGGAATCCAAAGGGTCTACGTGTTGTCTTCCCATCCCAGGTGTAGCAAAATCTTCTCTCAGAGATGAGTTTCTCCTTTCCCCGCTATTCTGAAGTAGGCTGGAGGGCTGACAGATAGCATGTAAATTCTTAAAAGTAAATAACAGTGTTGACAGTAACTCAGGAATAGACGTAAAAGGTATAGGAACAGCCTGATTTAAACATGTTTGGGGTGGATAATGAGAGAATATTACTTGGTTTGAAGCAAAGAGCTGGTATAGATCTTAATTGAATGAAATGTGATTAGGTTAGAAGATACTGGAACTCTAGTATTTACTTGGGCTCAGTAATTTGATCATTGTAGCTGAAGGTCTTCTCTAACCAAAGAAAGAGGGTGAAGGGACAAAGGTCTTGAGTAAAGAGGAGTATGTATTGTGTGTTCCTTATTGATTCTGGTTTGCTGAGTTATCTTAAGGCACTTGAAGACAGCTCTAACAGAGCTTGAAAGTGCTTTTTAAAGCACTTCTGGCTGAGCCTTGCAGGCCATATTTAGGGGGTTCTTCAGCTTGCAGTGCTCCTCCATTTTTGCGCAGCCAAGCATGATTTGTATAGTCTGACTGACTTCACTGACTGATTACAAGAATGTCCTGAGGGAAAAGGCAGGCCAGGGATAAATTGCATTCCTACAGGAATGGTATTGGCCTTGCAAATTGAATGTGGGATAGAAACAGCATGTGTCAATGAGAGGCTAGTCATTATCATGAATCTGTCCTTTTTGAACAGCCCATTCCAGAGGGACACCATTTTCTACCCCGAACACCTTTTATTGGATGGTGCTAACGTAGTTTCTAGTGCAGTGCATGTGCCACTTTGACTTGGTGCCTCTGGTGTAAAAATATTTTATATAACCACTGACTAGCAAGATTAGTGCAAGCAGCGCAATCTGAAAGAGTGCCCGTTGGAGTAGCAGGCTACTTGGCATCTTTCTTCGTAATGTTTTTATTACCATCCCTGCTTACCTTTTCTTTATCAGCTGCCCCCAAGGGGTATGAGGTAGCACTGACCAGCACGAATTGCTGCAATGTTCTTTAACTAAGTAACTTCAGAACAGAACTGTATAGTAAATACAGGCAAAGACTAAGGATATGGGCTAATGAAAAGCTAAGACAGGGAACAGATGCTAGTTAAGAGGAACAGAGTTTCTTCACTACAGCTCCAATGGAGATGCTCATGCTGAGTGTGTTGGTAACCAGCCTGCCCACTATGCCGATGAATGCGCACACACATGCAGACAAAGGAACATCATCTTTTGAGAGTCCAACCCACAAGGACTCCAAAGGAAGTTACCCAATCTGTTCTTAAGGTTCTGGACTCCAAAAGACCAGCAAGGCTCATGGCCCAATAGCAAAGTAACTGCATATCAAAGTGTTGTAAAAAGGACTGTAAAGGAACTTCATCCGGAACAAGCTAGTTACCAAGCCAGGTGCAGCCAGATCGGCTTTAAGAGGATCCTTTGTCACTATAAACTAACAGCTGCCCCTTCACTTCATGAAAACCACAATAAACGCTTCCAGTATCATTTCAGAGTCTTGGCTCTGGGCTATTATTTTATTGGTTTGTAAGAAGGGCTGTAGATCAAATCCATCTAACTACTATCCTATTAGTTGGCTCTGTTCTCTTGGGAAACTCTATGCCTCCGGTTTTTACCATAAGTTGGTCTGTTTGCTGGAGACTGAGAGAATTTTAGGAAGGGAGCAGGCTGGCTTCTGAAGAAGGTCTCCTGCGTTGGATCATTGTTTATGTTAGCACAATCTAGTTCTTTCCAATCTGGCAAAGAAGTTTTATGCTCCCCCACTCCCCATCCCACAGAGTGTGCTTTGATTCTATACCCAGTGTGGGCAAAACTCTATGCATCTTCCATTGATCACATGTAAATATTATACATGTATCCATTACAAAAAATATACATGCTCTTTTCGGTCTGTTAGGATCATTTCCCCCAGCAAATTACAGATTGATGCATCAGAGATATGGGACTGGCCAGGCCTCCCTGTTTCACCTGCAGGGAAACATTTGATACTCCATAAGTGGTGGTATGGCCTTGAGAGTGGACCAGCTGACAAAGACGAATGAAACCTTTTAAGTTTACATTGGTCTGAAAATGGATTTTCCTGTCTGAGCAGGAAATACCTTTTTAAAGAAAAAATGTTGTGTGGAGAAAAAAAAACCTTTAGTGAAATGAACCAGGTATAGATTTTAGAACTGTTTTGTTCTGACTAAATTTTCATTCTTATTTTCATATTTGCTCACTGGCCTTAGCCTGCAGAGGAGTTACGTTTTGCTTACGGGGTCCTGCAAGATGTTCCTTACTAATTTTTATTTATTTTTATTTATAGTCCACCTTTTTCAATGAGACTCACGGTGAATTACATAGTAAGTCAATATGAACATTAGATGAGACGTTCAATAAACAGTATAATAGAGTAAGGAGAGTGTAAATTTGGAAGCAAGCAGAAATCACATATAGAGCTGAAAAAAAAATGAAACAAAAAAGCAGATTGATATGGCATATTAAACAGTGCAGACCTATCTAGTAGAAACATATTTACAGCAATAGACAGTACACTGTAATATAGTCTACAGTCACTATCCTTGTACTAATACATCTCTTTGAACCATTTTCCTCACAACACAGTTCTATTATCTGTGTATAAAAGCCTTCCTGAATAATTTGGTTTTGCACAGTTTGTGAAAATTAGGATAGAGCCTTCCTTCTTCAGGAAGTCTGTTCTGTAAGGTGGGGGACACTACAGAGAATGCACATGAACACGTATGTTGATTTTGCCCATTTGCAGGGTGGCACCTGAAGAATGCTCTGTTCAGATGAGTAAAGCTGCCATAGTAGAGCATAGGGAGAGAGGCGGTCCTGCAGATATGAGGGACCAAGTGTGATAACTAATTATCTTGAACAAAACACGATAACTGACAGCTAGCCATTGGAGTGACTGCAGAATGGGAGTAATATGCGCGCTCCACCTAGCTCCTGATGATAATCGAGCTGTGGCGTTTTGCATCAACTCGAGTGACTGAATTGGCTTCAAGGGGAGACTTAGGTAGAGTGCATTACAGTAGGGCATCATCTTCATATTGATGACATCCAATTACATAGCTATAAATGATTTCTCCTAAAAGCTTTACATAGAGGTTGAATAACATGGCGGGATAAGACTGTGCCCTGTGGAACCCCCCCAAGATAAGTCCAACATTAAATATAGCCAGTCACTAACAGCAACAGCCTTACGGCTATCATGTGGATTAGTGTATGCATAAGTCATAGCTTCGTGTTGTTATCTGACAGTCCTAAACAGCTTGCACTTTCTGTGATGGAGGCTACAGCAGGAAAAAGCTGTCATCTTTCAGGAAGTGATTCAGAGTTTTCAAATGTACATTAAAGGGGAAACTGATGATGTCTGCATCATCTTAAAACTGTAAAAACTCTTCCCTTTGCTATGATGTCACTTATTAGTAACTTAGATCTCTTTCTTCCCCTGCCCTCTTAAACTGGGTAGTCTGTAACTTATAACTGCAGAAAAAGAAAAGTTGGTCATATCATTTTGCTTTCGCCTCTCCTTTCACGGTTATTTGGTTCCTAACTGTTACTCCTTAGTCAGTTGGGGGTGGAGACTAAGCATGCACTTATCCAACCATTTCCCCTTCCCAGCTCCGTTGCTCCCTTCTCCCTCGAGGCTCCCCAAATGCCACCTCCACTCCCATAAACATACTTCTTTAGCCCCCCTCATGTAAATTCTGCTACTGTTTCCTCCAGCTCAGCATAGGTGTGCCCAGTGATAGAACCAGTCTTTGTGAGTGTAAAAAATGAGAGATGTACATTTCAAATTCAGAAAGGAACAGGCTGAAATAAATTCTTCAGATTAGTGAGCGAAGTCTTTTGTACATCTTTATTATTGCCCGATTTAAAAATGGCACAATAGTCCCATTTAAGACAACAGGGGATAACCAAAAAGGAATAACACTGAAATGAGGTAGTTTCAAACAAACTGGTCTAATAATAATCTCAAGGTAGCATTTAGGAGGTTGTTGAATGTAATTTCTTTAACATTTAAATATAATTTCTTTAACATTCTCTCTAGGCTGTTCCAGCGATTGCTCTATGTGCTACCTCTCTTAAGGCTTTTGGATTAAGAGGGTGTGATATTTGGCACTATGTAGACATTACCACCCGCTACTGACTACAAAACTTTGTTTCCTGTTGGAGAAAACAGAAGCACATTAACATGTCTAGGTCAGCAGCTGCTTTGATGATCTGATTTTTTGATGTTAGACTGTCTTCAATATGATTGGAGGTTAGGGTGTAAACTACTTTCTTAGATTATTCATAAAGTCTACTTATGGGGTGGGGGGGAGCTTGCTTGTCTGGGATGTTCTGTAAGAGTTACACTCTGTCTGAAAGGAAAAGTTTTAAATTCATACAATATGAAATGCACTGTCTTGAGAAAGAGATCTTATTTGCAAAACAGCATAAGGAAAATATTTGACATCTCATTAATATTTTTATGGTAACAAAAGATTTATTTGCTGAATTACACCCTGCTTCTGGCCACATCTGCAGATTTTATAAAAAATCCATTTTTCTTCCTGTTATATATACTTTGACTTATTGGGGCCTAGAACATTCTGCAAATTTCAAGTATGCAATTCATACTTTGGAAGTTATGCATTATTTTAGGAAACATGAAGTGCAATTCTAAGTATATTTATTTAAAAGTAAGCTCAGCCTACACTAACTTTAAAGGAACCTTCTATGGAGTGTGTTTAAGACTGCAGACCTGATTTGTAAGGAGTGGTGGTGTGTGTGGGGGGGAGCAAAGTGGATATTTTACATAAGAGAATGTTCTTAGTAATGCTGACCCACATAGATCTAAAAAAAAATGTAAAAATATGTATTTATCTATATTCACTGTAAAAGCAAAATCGCCCCATTTGTCCTGTCAATTCCTGTCATGTTATTATGAAGGCATTTTACATTTCTACATAAAGTGGTAGAGCCCTTGCTAGTTTCTCTTTATGGTGGCTAGTAATGCAAGTGCTCCTGGCTATGGAAATGCAAACAACAGAGGTGTACCTGACTCAGACTATACAGATTTTCTCGGGTCTGTGCATTCCTGCCGTTTCGCTCCTTTTCCCAAAACAACAGCCAGGAGTCCTCAGGGTGCAACCCTCCCTTTCCCCAGGCCTACAGTTACAATCCTCAAGCACTTTTTAAGAGAAAAAAATGAACTTTTGTGCAAGATGCAAACCTTATCAGGAAAAAAATTATATAACCTGCACGTTACTTGTGGTGATTACCTTGTGTTGTTTTCTGCACAATTTCCCCTACATGGAGATAACCTACATGCCTTGCTTTACTGTGTCCTTTTTGACAGCAGATGCTTCAAGGAGTAGAATATGGTCTTTCTCCAAATAGAGGAGCTTCCAGAGCGAGGCTTTTTTGCACAGGCTCTTTTTGCTGCTTTTGGCCCCATACCTCTGGGTTTTCTTTCGAATTCCAGATGATTAACCCCCATTCAGATTTTAATGCGGTGTTTCAAGGGTTCTTTTCTTATTTTTCTCCATGTGCAGAAAAAGCGTAGGTAGAAAACTCCCCGCATCAAGACTACCCAAACCTACCATGGCTCACAGCTCCCTGGAATCCCCCCAGTGAATTTCATGTCCTCTTGTGGATTTCTAATACCGTTAATCAGTTAACCTGTTTGTGGAAAGTGCACTTTCTCTAGAATACCCATCGCCCAAGCCCTTACACGTACAAAGGAGTGCTACCTCTTACCATGCACCCTGTTATTGGGGATACGAGTTTCCAACTGGGGGCTCAGGGGAGATAAGGTTGGCTGCATAATTTGTTGAAAATAAAAACAACACCCTGACTGTGTAGGCAGGTCAGGAGGCTTTGGAGTTTCAGTGAAAGTATTTAGATTTATATTACCTTGTTTGCTGACATAATATTATGGAGTATGCTCAAGGTAGTCAGAAATTGGGGAAGTTTAGATAATTCTATTTTCATCCATGATATACACACATTCACTGCAGCTGTTTTACCATGAATATTTCTTGGGGTGGAACCCAGGGTGCTTTTGATGTTGTGTTTCACTCTTCCCCAGCATTGCCCATTTCTGCCCAGCGTGACATCATACTCACGTGTACTGGGATGCGTATGTAGAAGTATGTGTATGGGGGGTTGTTAGTAGTAGAGGTGGGTATGGTCCGGAAAACAGACCAAAATTTTGCACGGGCCAGCCTGGTTCGTGGCTTGCGAACACAGTTTGTGGGACTCATCTTTTTCATGAATTTTGGTCCGTTTCAGCCAGTCCATGGTCTGTGAGTTCAGACATCCTGGCGCCGATCTATCAATTCCCTAGGCAATTGAGAGGACGTCCGCAGACCTTTTGCAGACCTTAAAAACTTAATAGACAGATCTGTCTGTCGAGCAGAGAGCTCCCATTCTGCTCTATGGAGCAAGGAACAAGAATGAATTCCCTATGCAATGGAGGGGTGGACATTCTGGAGCCAATCTTAACCCTCAAAACCTTGATAGGCAGTTCTGCCTGCCAACCAGATAGTTCCCATTCTGCTCTATGTGAGCAAGGAGGGGAAGAATAAATTCCCTAGGCAACAGAGGGGCGGATGTTCTGCAGACAAACCGGTCTGTGAATGGGGCTGATCTGTGGAAAGTTTGTGGTCCATGAAAATCGACAGACCATGGGCTGGTGATCCATGGTTTTTTCCCCAGTCTATGCTCACCTCTAGTTAGTAGGTATGCTAAGCCTCTCTGGCCAAAATCAGACCTTATTTTCTTCAGCTTTAGGAGACACCCCCTCCCCCAATTTAGGAGCCAGACTTATTTTTCAGCCTTCAGCATTTTATAATTTAATGTCCATACTTATCATTATTGCTACTGCTAAGTTTCTTGTCATTCTTTTAAAAAGCTGTATCAAAACCATTGTAATGTATAAATGTGGGGTAACCTAGTTGTCATTGCAACAAAAAAGCTAATCTCTATGCCTCACCTAATTAAGCTTTGTATTTCTACTGAGAATCATAAAGAGGCACTTACCATATATGATGGATGAAAATACTAGGTGCCATGATGAAATTTCTAGGCTGCCTGGTGCCTGGGATTTGTGTAGCTCTGCCCAAATTCTAATGTAGCTTTAAATAGGATAGTAAAGAAACAGTTAATTGTGTTGTTATTATGCAACCCAAGGACTGTAATGGAGAAGGATCTTGCATCTTCTTGAGTAAGGCAATTTTGACTATCTTTTATGCTTCTGTAGTAAAATAGGGAAAACTGCTCATCTGTTTAGTATGTTTGGATTGCCAATGTTTTATTACAGATAGCTTTAAACAAAATGTTACAACTTAAAGGACCATTAAAGAGAATGTATTAAAGGCAATGCAATTGTCCTGGTCTGAAACAGTGTTAAAAAAATAGCAACATAGGAGTTAAATATATGCGTCCTATGTCTACTAACTAAAAGACCTTGTGAACCATTTTATCCATTGCAATATTCCTAGAAAAGCAAGATAACTGAAATCTTGCTTTGAAAGCACCTTAAAGTCAAAACAAAGGTTAACCCCTTTGATCTATCAGAGGGAGGATTGCACAGAGTCCTTCACAAAGAAGTCTTGACGATAACAAAAATTGGGAGGAATAGCAAAAACGTCAGTATAACATAATGTAGCTATGTTTGTTGTTGATGGTAGTTAAATTAACAATTGTTGATCACAGAAATTCACTAAAATAGATGTGTGCTGTCTTTTACGGTTTATTATGTCATCAAATTGCTTATATTTTGTTTCAACATTGTTTCAGCTATGTATCACATTTCTGCTTTTCAAATTTCTGCAATCTATACCTTATTGTGTAGTTTATTGAATATTTCAGTTGTTGTTGATATTGAATTACACTGTGAAATCCACCTTGCGTCTCAGTGAGAAAAGTGGACTATAAATAACATAAATGTTAATAAATGAAGTATGCTCAAGGTAGTCAGAAATTGGGGAAGTTTAGATAATTCTATTTTCATCCATGATATACACACATTCACTGCAGCTGTTTTACCATGAATATTTCTTGGTGTATGATAAGAGGATAATCTAGAGTAGTATATGGAAGCTGCAGGCTGGGTCTACACATGGGGTAGAATTAGGTGGTAAAATAGATTCTACCACTTCAGTCTATAGGTGGAAGATACTGTTTTTAATATAAGGGGAGCACTTAAAAATTCTGTTGTCTCAAGTAGTCCAGTCCACTCTGCCCCCCTCATTCTACTGCATGTGCACATCAAGCTGAATGCTGAATTTAGACTGGTATGTGGCTTCAGCAGTCCAGCCTCTTCTACTTTGTGTCCTGTTTGGCTAAGCTGTACATGCACTCAGGTTGAAGTGTAAAAGGATTAATGAAGAAATTGGAAGAGTTTCTTGCTTTTGTTAAAATTCGACTCTAGCAACATTTCATTAATCAGCCTGTTTCAAGCTCTCCCCCCCTCCCCATTTGAGTCTGAATCTGTGTTAAGGGCTAATAATATTTTTAATACAACTCTTCATATATATGTAAACTTACAAACAAAAACATAGCACTTGACAGGGAGTTTTGCAAAACAGGTGAAATGTTGAAGTGTTAATTGAGCTATAGTGCTCAATTATGTTGGTAGCAACAAAATCATGCTATTCTTGAGATTCTAAAAACACTTAATTTTTTTAAAAAAATAGAATACCAATCTTACTTTCATGTTTAAAAAGTGGGAACCATAGGCAATGATGGACTCAAGTTAGTTTCCTTGGATCTTACAGCACCATCCTAAACAGGTCTACTCAGAATCTTATGCTGATCTAGTTAGTGGGGCTTACTCCCAGGAAAGCATTCTTACAATCAAAGTTAATCACTTTGAAGAGCATTAGAAATCTGGGTAGCTGCAGAACAAAACCAAAAAAGTGTCTTGATGATAGTAGCCTTAATTACCTTTTTGAAAAATATGTAGGTCAAGTTTGAGGCTTCTCAAGTTTGGCAGTCCTTTAGCATTGTCTGAGCCTAATTCAATTTGTTTTAATTAAGCCTTTAAAAAATGCCAGCCGAGGACACTGTCTCTGAGTTTTAAAAGTTGCAGACAATATGTTTTAGGAGCTTAACCACAGATGGCATTGTTCCTCCTCTCCTGATGGTTGGTGCTAAATGTGTACAAAGAGAATGTCTACTGCCTATTGCGAATGGATTTTCCTAAATTTATTTTCTTAGAACTGTTAACTTTGCATCAATCAGGCTGAGATGAATAGTAAAAACAAAAACATTGTTATATTAAGTTCCTCCTCTTTCAGGCTTTGTCTTGGTAACATTAGCAATCATTTTGACATCTAAGCTTAGAGTGGCTCATTTCAAGCCAGCTGAATTACTTTTGTGCAGACACAATCCTAACTTTGAGTGGTCTGCTTTTGCCTTCTACTAATGCTTCTTCCTTTTGTCTAGAAAACAGTGATAGCAAATAATGTCTGTTTTATATACCTAAATTGCTTAAACTGTTATATTATGAAATGCCTATTATTGTCTGAGTTGAAACAATAATAAATTGGCTTAATTTTAAAAGTAGGAGCTTGTGAAGAAATGCTGGAGGGGGACAGGATGTGGACAGAGAAGGTTTTTCTTCCTTTTACCTTCCATTTTCAATCTAAACTTTGTAAGTGGTTTTCTTTAAAACACTTAGATGCTACCTCTTCAGAGACCTGCTCGAGGTGGCTCACAAAATAAAACAAGATAAAAATCCAATGCATAAAATATCAATCAACCTAGCAGGTCCAAAAGCCTATTTGTAGAAAAATGTTTTGGCCTGGCACCTCTTCTTTTAAAGTCTTCATCCTACTGAAGAGGCACATTACTTCTCGGCCTTACGGCTTTGAGGCTAAACATTCTCTACCAAGTTATCTGTTCTTATCAGTTTAATAGGGTGGCATGTTCCCCGAGCCCTCCCTGAGTGGGCCACCAACTACATCCTTTATGTGCCCCAGTGCCAAGGAGGGGCTGGAACACTGAGGATGGGGGACCTTTGCAACATCGCGGTGGTGACCCATGCCTTCTGTCTCCTGATCTACCCTGACCCCAGTGTGAAGACCATCACCAAGGAGGAGCTTCACACCATGGCCTGGAAATGCCTGGGAAAGGACCCTTCCAGAGAGGACCTGGGCACCTATCTCAGCGGCTCCCTGGAGGGTGAGTCTGGCTGAGACAGCAGCAACTTTGCATCCCTGTGGACCCATGCCAGGAACGCTACCTGCTGCGTGATCAAGCGGATTGGCTGCCAGTGGGCATGGAACCAAGAGGATTACACCCCAGCGGTGGCCCTTCTTTGCAGCAGCCCTCCAGAACTGGCCGTTATCCCTGCCAGGCAGAGGCAATCCCTGGAACACTGCCTGAGAGACTCCATCTGGGAGAAATACACCAGTGACCTGCAAAGGAAGCCAGACCAGGGTAAGGTGTTTGAGGTCACCTCCCAGTAGGATGCCAGCAACCACTTCCTGGCCTGGGGGGACTTCACCCGCTTTTCCGACTGGTGCTTCATCCACCAGGCTCAGCTCAATGTTGTCCCCCTCAATGGAGCTGTCAAATTTGGCAACAGGGACAAGCGCTGCTCGTGCTGTGGGCACCCCAACGAAACACTTCCTCACAAGCAGTACAGCTACCATCCTCACTCCAGTGCCTGGAAGCTCTGCTGTGACTGCAAGGCCATTCCGACCTCCAAGGGCACTGTCTCCCTGAACCGAGTGGTGCCAGAAACAGGGCGCCAGCTAAGGCCAGACATTGTCATCCATGATGAGGCGAAGAGGAAGATCACCATGGTCAACATTACCATCCCCTTTGAAAACCAGAAGGCCGCCATGGAGGAAGACAGGGAATGCAAGCACCAAAAGTACACTCCCCTGGTAGACACTCTCAGGTGAAGGGGGTACGAGGTGTCTATCCATGCCATCCTGGTAATGGCCCTAGGCAGCTAGGACCCAAAGAATGAACCAATACCGTGAGCCTGTGGCGTCGGAAGCTGCTACGCCAAGCTGATGCACAGGCTTATGGTGTCTGACATCATATGGTGGTCCTGAGTCATCTACGTAGAGCACAACTAGGGACACTGTCAGTACGAAGAGCCAGCTTGCCCTCCTGAGCCCAGAGGGGGCAGCACCACTGGCCCACTCTCCTAACCCCCACACGGTCCGTAACTGGACTCGCCCAGCAATGGAAGAACCGCTGTCGGCCTGCTCCTCCAAACTTAGAGCAGAGAGGCTTCCATCCCAGCTTGCCCTTCAAACCTAGTGGAGGGGAGCCCCTGTTGGCCTGCTCCCCTAACCCTAGAGGGGAGAGGCCTCCATAGTGGCTTGCCCTCCTACCTCAGTGGCCACCTCGCTACACCCACAAGGGGTGAGCCCAAGTTTTGCCCTGTTCTGCCTTTGAGGAGGGGCCCCCAGCCACCTGATCACCCTCCTCTTGTGGAGGGGGCCAAAGGTGGCCTACGGTTGCAGACAAGCCAAAAGAGACAAAAGGTGAGATCGGGCTCCAGCCCGCTCTCTTACCTTGATATGGCGTCATCATCCCTCTTGGCATCCCTGAACCCAGTTGCGACCTGGCCGGAAGAGCTAGTGACCCCACTGCGACCACCTGAGGAGGACCCCTGTGCCCGGAGAAGAGTTCCCCCATGCCCAGGACCCACACCCAATGGCTGCAAGTCATAAGGAAGTCTCACCACCAACCACTGGCCACCCACGCAGAGGACCGGGACTTTGCCCTGAGCCCAACGTGTTGGACTATTTACCTACAGACCTTCAGTTCACCCATCTGAACAGGACTTGGATTGCATGTTGCAGTATCTCTCTTTAAGCAACATTTTGTTCCATTTGAAACCTTTTGAATAAAAGTCTTGATCCTACTGAAGAGGCACCCCCTCATTTTGAGGGTCACTGGAATTACTGTGATAGCTTCCAGGTAAAGGGAGATCAGTTCTGTTTAGCCTCTATCTGGGGCTATCTGGTAAAGCATGAATGGTTATATTCCAACTAGTTGCTAAATTTAGATGGTTAGCTTTTTAGGTAAATATGCCCTTGTTAGATTATTTTGAGAGCCTTCATCTCTGAAAGTGAAAGCTGGCTAGAAATAGCAAGGGAGTGGTATGCAAATCTCTTGTGCTAAGGGCAACTAATTTATATCTAGTGATCTCATTCATGGGCTGTTTGCTGTCCCTGGAAGAGACAACAATGAGGATGAAGTTTGTTCCTTTTTCCTGCTTTAGCACACAACTGTGTGAACAGGGTGAATAAAGATTCAAAATGGAACCCTGGTTTTTAAGCATGTTGGGGTAACTCACCATAAAGAGACAATGCCAACGGTTGCAGAGTGAAGTACTGGCTTCTGCCCTTGCAAATGAAAGAGGCAGTATGCTATCTTTAAATGCAGTGAAGGTAGAAAGGAGCACAGGAAGCTCTCTTTTATTCTCAGAGAGTGTGTATGGGGGTAAGCGCAGAAGTATGCAAAACAGTTATAAGAAGTTGGGAGGTACACAAGGAATTGCATGTGAGATAATAGATTGGGGATTTCTACTCAGAGAATAATAGCACGAGACTTCTCATGGCATACTGTTAACTGCACTGCATCTGAGGAAGCCTGCTATAGCCCACAAAAGTTTATAAAATTTTGTTAGAAGTCACAAGACTTCTGGTTTTTATCACTATTAGGGGCTCTGCTGTTTTACAGCTTAAAGAATTCTGGGAAAGATGTGATTAGTTAGAATCAGGAGAACTTGGCTTTTCCTCTGAATGAATCCTCATGCTCAGATCTCTTTTAGTTTTATAGTGGCTGGAACCCTGATATGCTTAGAGTATCCTGAAATAGCAGATGGGGAGGGAATCCCTGATTCTAATCTTTCCTCCAGCTTAGCACTCCAGTAGGCCAATTCTCCTCCCCACCCTTAACCTCCCCCCCCCAAACCTGATGCTTAATTACTTTTAACAAGTTATGTCTTCTGGAAGGCTATTAACATGCTGAAGTTTGGAGGTGGTTTCAATGCTGAAACCCTCCTGTTTCTTGTACATACCTGGTGATGGGGGTTACCTTAGCATGCCGGAATCCCTCCCTTTTGCTGCCCTACTGATAACCAAGGGACCAAATTAGCTGGGAAATGGAATGAAGTTCTGTTCCCACTTCCTTTTTCACACTACTCCTCTGTCACCTTCCCTACTGCTGAAAATTAAATTGTAAACTTCTCTGCACAAGAACTTGCCCTTTAAAAGAAAATACTTGTATTGTTCTGTATCCTACTATGGATACTCCTAGTGCTATGTAAATAATAATTCAGCCTATGTAGTCTTCCAGTCTTGCCATCTTACTCTCGCCGAACTTCTGTGGATTTCAGCAGCTGCCCAGGCATGAAAGCAATAGGTGAAGCGCTCCTTCTGGACTACGAGGGAAAGCAACACCTGTTGAACGTCAACCCGGAAGGGACTCTAATGAAGCGTGCTGGATTAGAATGCAGTCCCGGCCGGCAGTGCTCTGCTGAAAGGCAACGAAGGGAAATAGTTGACCTTCCTTCCACTTCTGAGGCTCAGCTGTGAGGTGGCCGGAGAGCTTCCCGCCTTACGGGAAAAGCCCCAAGCGCGTCGCCTCAGCGCCGCGGCAGGGGGCGGGCGACGAAGCCGCCAGGTGGCGCCCCGCCTCCATTGTGCGGCGGACGAAGTTGCCAGGCGGCGCCGAGGCCCCTCCCTCCCAGCCTGGCCCCGCCCCTTCCCGCCCCGCCGGCCGGGCCAGAGTTTCCTCGGGGGCAGAGGCAGCAGCTGCTGGGCGCCTCGTAGCCGCTGGGCGCGCGCTCGTTCTCTCTTTCTCCGTGCTCTCGCGCCGCGCGCTCTCAGGGGGGAGGGCGGACGGATCGACCGCCCGGAGGGTCGGCCAGCCAGTAAGAGAGTCGGACACGCGCGCACCGGGCATCTTCAGCTCAACCGCCCGGGAGCGGAGGTGGCTCCAGGATGGAGGGGGACCGGCTGGAACCCGCCGTGAGTGCCTGAGGGGGCGAGGCGGGCTGAACGCGTCTCTCTCTCTCTCTCTCTCTCTCCCCGAGTGTGTGAAGTGAGAGGCGCCGGCCGAGCGCGGGTTGAGGCTTTGGCAGGGCAGGTTCGGAGGTGGAACGCCGGGAGGATCTCCCCGGCTTCGGAGCAGCGCCAGGGTCCCTCTTCTCACAGGGGTTGAGGCGAAGGAGTGCCCGGCAGCCCGAGTGCTTCCCCTTCTCCTCTCTTCCCG
This sequence comes from Eublepharis macularius, assembly GCF_028583425.1. Classification (NCBI taxonomy): domain Eukaryota; kingdom Metazoa; phylum Chordata; class Lepidosauria; order Squamata; family Eublepharidae; genus Eublepharis; species Eublepharis macularius. Next base: position 70,323,251 of record NC_072797.1, on the reverse strand, counting down.
TTTAAGGTGGCTGCAAAGAGAGAGAGCGCCGCGTGCGTGTGTGTCTTTTTCTGGCTGCTCGTTTGCCTCGCCCTTACTGGGAAGCTGGCTCGTGTGTGTGTTTAATCAAGACAAATCTCAGGCGCTTTTAGAGTTGGGTGTGTGCCTTACTCCTTACTAGAGCTTTGTGCAAACTCATCCTCCTCCTGCAATTGTCCACTTGGTGGACTCTGCCCTAAGGAGGAGCTGTCATTTGCTGCAGTCTAGCCAGGGTCGCTTGAAATCGGTCCGGAACGTTAGTACTGCCTTTGCAAGGACACACGCACACACATACACAACAGTGCTGATAGTAGTGTGTGCTGGGAAGCTGCAGTTCCTGGCTTTTTGCTGTGTGTACACACAGCCCTGAAATTAGATGCATGTCCGTATCACACTTAAAATTCATAGTGCATAAGCTCATTTTTAGCCATGTAAGAATGTGGCATTAAGGAGAATAATTAGGGCACTGCAAAATAGGCTGATGTTCAGGTATACCAGATCTGATGTCTGTAGTTCAAATTTATTTGGAATAGGCTTGTTCTATGCTTTGTCAGCGATACAGGTTTCAGTCCCCATGCATAAGCATGCATTGTAAAAGTACAGGTTTACCATAATCGCAATGATTAACTAGCCCACATTAAGGGTCTCAGATATACCCATTTGCTTGCAGCTGGGTATGAAATGAATGAGGAAGGCAGCCTGGGATATTCTTCTGGATTGTGTTTGCAGAACAATCTTTCTCCATAGTGTGGGCTGTTGCCAAACTACTAAAGGCTGGAAGAATTGCATATGGTATGATGGAAACATTGTGCATGACACAGGCGACAGTCTGTTCACAGATTTTCAAGATTTTTGTAGTGTTTCAAAAACCCTGCTCGATCAGAACAGCAGTGTGTATCACTCTTGCATTCCACTGTCATCTTCTTTAAAAGTGATTGTCTTTGGCTAGCCAGTTTAGTGGTGAATTACACAATGACTGCTTTCCCCTTTTCTCTGAAGGAGTGGAAGGTGTGGCTTTTGCTTCTGGAAAGAAAGAATAGGGGGGTTGGTCATCACTCACTGAAATGTTGACAGCACAGCCCACAATGCTGTATTCCCAAAAGGCAGGGGCATTGCGGAGCTGTCTCCCAATTTATTCAACCAGGCTATAACTTATTCTGACTAAACTGCAACTGGGACAAACATCTCCTCTCTCTTACCTAACAATGTTCTTTCTTGTTCTTTACAATGCTTTGGAAGAGTGGCAGAACAAACTGATTAATACACATCAGTGTGTGTCTGTTTAGGGTTATAGTAGCTTATTTAGGGAATCAGCTTTCAAAATACCACTTTTCTCTTCAGCAAAAGGAAATAAACTTAGTGATACAATTGACCAGAACTGTATACTTAATGTTTTACAAATTGTGTTATACATTTACATAAAACACTTTCCTTATTAAAAAGTGTTTATTTTTGTTCATGTTGATGGGATTTGCTGCCTTAATATGACATTACTTGATAGTCCGATCCGCAAAATAAAACTTAAATTAGGAACTGATGAGATCTTGCTTTTGATTAATGTGCATATGTTTAATGGCCTGCATGTGTTTAATGGGTTGCTTTATGAAGCTAAATTCTGCTAACAAGAATAAAAAATGTAACAGTGCTGTTAGCACTATAATATGCATAAAGACCTTTTGGAGTTACGTTATTTAGGTAGACGTGTTACAAAACAAAATACGGAGACATTAAATATGTTTGGTTTGATTTCATAGTGGGGGACACGAGATCTAGGTTGGAGTTTCACATCAAAAAAAGCTGAAACGGCTGGCAAAAAACAAACCTGAAACAGAAGCCATAAAATTGAAGGAGGCTTTTGGTTGTTTATTCATTTATTTAGGATATTTCTATGCCACTTCTTCAGAGTCCAGCTTGAGACAGCTCACAGTTAAAACAACATCACAGTATAAAAACAAGCCATTGGACATTGTAACATAAAAATTATTCATAAAGTAGAAGCAGATGATCAAGAAGCTGGGAAGATTAAACCCACCTAATTAAAAGTCTAGGTAAAAAAGATGTTTTTCGGCCTGGCCCCTAAAAGAAAATAGATACCAAGTGAGCCTTGAGGGCAGGCTATTCCAGAGGTGATGTGCCACCACAGAAAATGCTCAGTCTCTAGTTGCTAGTCCCTCACCTCTGAAGGTGGAGGCACAGAGAGCCTGGCTTGAGAGGCAGATCTTAAATGGTGGGCTGGATGGTATGGGCAGAGACAGTCCTTCATGCACCCCAGCCCCACCTACTTGTGGCCTTAAAAGTAAGAACCAGCACTTTGAATTGTGCCAGGAAGCAGATGGGTAGCCAGTGCAAGTCTCTCAGCACAGGGTGTTACGATCCCTGTAACCAACCCCTGCTAATTGTATGGCTTGCTGCCTTTGCCTGCCAATTGAAGTTTCTAGACCATTTTCAAAGGGAGCCACGCATCATGTGCATTATAGTAATCTATTGTAGTTTTTTTGATGGCTTTTTACAGGATTGCTAGTTGTACAAAAGAATGAACATTGTCCCCATGGGAAGCATGTTATTTTAAAGCTATCTCAATATGCAGAAGTAGGAACATTTCAGTTGATAACTCTGTCTCACTTTCAGTCTAATCTACCTTACAGAGTTGTTGTGAGGATAAAATGGAGGAGATGAGAACAATGTAAAGCTTCTTTGGGCCCCCATTGAGGAGAAAGGTGGGGTATAAATGAAGTAAATAAATGAATAATATAGCCAGGTCCCATGCATTTCTACTTCGAAGTCCCATTTAATTCAGTGGGCTTACTTCAAGGTACGTATGTGTAGAATTGTAGCTATAGTAAGTTTTTACTTGATTTTTTAAGGAGCAATCTGAAAAATAAGTAGTGCCTTCCTGGTAGTTTTCTAAAAGTACCTTTTTGAATGTGTGTTTTGGGCTTACTTCTTTCTGTGCCGTGCTCCCCTTCCACCAATCAGAGAGGAACATGTGCACAGGGAGAGTACCATTTGTCCTTTAGCGGCAGATCTCTTATTTACAGTGCAAGCAAATAAACCTAACAAGTCACCTGGAGTTTTACAGTATTCATTAACTTCCAGTTTATACTTAGTGATGTAAATAGGGAAGGAAATATTTTGCAGATAATGGCTTTTATTTAACTACAAAGTTCCAAAAACTCAAAGGCACTTAAGAAGTAAGTGGTAAGTTCCACTGATTCCCTGTTCTTGCTGCATCCCACTAAAATTGTGTTCCTGGTGGTCTGTAGACTCTCAGGAATGGCATAGCTGCAGCTGCAGTGAGACCAGAGGAATTGGCAGAAATTGTTATGCTTTCAAGAAAACTGAATTGTCATTGAGTCTTTGGACTTTGGTTGGGTATAGACCACTGTGGGCTTTGATGCAATTGCACTGTTTCGCTTCAGTCAAGCTATTTTAGTACCACCTCCCCTCATCTTTAACCATGCCTCTTATTTAAAGAAACAGGTGTAAAACAATAAAGCAGGACTAATTTGGTACAGATTGCTGGGGCTCTATACAGGTCTGAATTCCAGCACCCCCCTCTCTTTTTTTTTTAATGAGCACTGTTGCCCACCCTTTGACCAAATTTCTGAGTTATGTCTAATAAAAAAATTAAAAACTTATGCAAGAAGTTCTTTCTTGGTTGTAATTACTTTCGTCAGTCTTTACAGTACTGAGTCAGAACTGCAACTATGGTGTTGTCTTTAGTTATATTAAGATAATCTTTAAATTGACACTGTGTTTGAGTATACAGAAGATGTATTTCCACATGTTACAATAAATAAAGGTGCATGCAACACATTCTGGTTATTGAGATTTGTACGTACACACATGAAGCTACATTATCCTGAAGCAGACCCATTGGCCCATCAAAATGAGTATTATCTAGTCAGACTGGCAGTGTCGCTCTGGGGTTTCAGGTCTTCAGCATCACCTGCTCCCGTTCCTTTAACTAAAGTTACTGAGGATTGAACCTGGGACCTTCTGCATGCAAAGATGCTACTCTTCCACTGAGCCAAAGCCCCCACCCAAACTATATCAGCGCCAAGAAAAGAGGCAGTCCCAAGGAATAAATCCGTAACACCACAAACTCAATTCCCGGGAACAGTATCCACTAAACTGCGTGACAAAATTAAAAATAAATTAATGAAGCGCTCAAAACACACTTAGGTCAATACAAAAATGTCTGTTCAATTCAAGGTAAGTAAACAATCAGCTCTAAACAAAGTTTTTACACTCATTGAGATCATTTTGGAGTGTGTAGAGCTGTGAGCACCTGAGATTCTTTAACTTGCTTTATTGGAAATTGGAAATTTATTGCTTTGGTGGACTACATATCGGCCTCTGAGGAAGTGGACATCTGTGAAACAAGCTGATTAATTCTTGCCAGCTGCTTGTAGGGCGAGGGGGGGGGGGCTGGGTCCCTCTTCATCCATACTTCTCCACCTGAAAGACACAAGAATTTCACTCATTCATGGGTTTTTGCCGCTTGACTCATCTGTTCTTCGTTCCGAGCAGGGACAGAAACGGCGTCACCCGGCAGTGCTTTCTTACCTTCGTGGGATCTTTAGCTTCTTTTTTTTTTTAAATAATATTTTTTATTGTTTTCCAACACATATATACAAACATGAGACAGTTATCATTTTACTTGTCGATATCTATTATCTATTCCTTTTATCTCTTATATTCCACCTTATTACATCAATTGTGAGCTCTATTATGTCATTATACAGTTAATCTTAGTATCATATTTATGTTTACTGGTTATTGTTATTTGTCATCCATTTGTAGAAGGGTTCCCATGGTACAGAAAAATCTTCTTCCACTTGCCCTTTCATTAACAATGTTAATTTATCCATTTCCACCGTCTCCATTACCTTCGTTATTAATTCTTCTTGTTGGAGGACTCTTTGTTGTTTCCAATAGGTTGCTAATAAGATTCTAGCCGCTGTTACTATATGGATTACTAAGTGTTCTTGCTCTCTCTTCATATCCGACATACAGTTTAATAAAAAAAATTCTGGTTTCAAAGGAATTGTTATCTGTAAGATATTTTGTAGTACGGGATCTTTAGCTTCTTGTTCCACAGTGTATTGAACAATACTTGGAACAGAGGACTATATTTATATTTGAAGACTTCAAGTTATACATGCTGTTGGATACGAGTGATGTCATACGGTCTACTCTTTGTATATTGAATGTAAAAACCTTGTTTAGAGCTGATTGTTTACTTACCTTGAATTGAACAGACATTTTTGTATTGACATAAGTGTGTTTTGAGCGCTTCATTAATTTACTTTGAATTTTGTCACGCAGTTTAGTGGATACCATTCCTGGGAATTGAGTTTGTGGTCCTACCCAAACTCTGTCTGTCTGCTTTTTTGGCTGTTATTTATTTCAAATAGATATATGCTAGCCTTTCTTATGAAAAACTCAGGGCTCATGGTAGATAACAATAAATTGTGTACAAAATCACAATTAAAACATTAAATAAAATACATTCAAAGCTACATTAAAATCACCTTTCTAAAAACACCCTGTGTGCAGCTGGAAAAAATATGTCCTGAGCTCTAGACTTGGGCTACTGCAGAAGTTCTGCAGAGTAGTTTTCAATGACTTCTTTTGGAGGCTGTTCCACAGGCATGGAGCAGCCACTGAAAAAGTCCAGGCTCTTGCAGAGAGTGCCCTAGTAAAGGGTGTATAGGCAAGAGACCCTGTTATGAGGAGTGAAGGAAGAGGCACTTCCTCAGGTATGTGGGTCCCAAATCATAGAGGGCTTTAGGTAAGCAACAGCATGTTGGATTGTCACAAAGGGAAGCTCTACTGTGACTGTGAATTTGGATGTTACAACAAGCCTCAGTACCAGCTGTGATTAAAAAATTGGCTACTAACCCTTGTTTGAAATCCTGATTTGGGGCCTACTGATAAACCCATTTGTTTTGCACTTGAACGCTTTGCAATTTATAGTATAAATAGCAGTAAAAATAATATATACAAAAATTATTATATATTTCTCCCTGGAGGGAGAAATAAATAAAACCTTGAGGTTTTACTTCAGTTACAGGTCGTTGTTCAGGGCAGCTTTCTTTGGGTTAGTGTGGTTAAGAAATTGGCTACTAACCCTTGTTTGAAATCCTGATTTGGGGCCGACTGACAAACACATTTGTAAGACTTTCTGCACTCAGACATCACAACGAATGAAGGTTTGATAAGGCACAGTTTATTGTGACATCTGAATGCATCCTGAAACTAAGGCTGAAAGACTTTAAAAATTGGCAAGAAGGTTGTATTAAAATTATCTGAAATGATGTTAATACACACTTTCTTGGTATATAAAGTCTTCTTAGTGCTGTTCACAAGTTCTTTTTAAAATTCTATCTTGCTTTTTTCTAGGTTACCATTAAGAATATTGAACGAGAGCTCATCTGCCCAGCATGCAAGGAGTTATTTACACATCCGCTTATTCTCCCTTGTCAACACAGTATCTGCCACAAATGCGTAAAAGAAATTCTCTTTTTCACACTTGAAGATTCGTTCAATGATGCTGCCTCTGAGACTTCCAATCAAAGTAGCCCTCGTATCAGGATAAGTTCACCTAGTATGGATAGAATTGACAGGGCTAGTAGATCAGGTACGTACAAGAAGCCCTGCTTAATCAGCACGAAGTAGCAGAATCTATTTGTAAATAGTCAAGCATTTTAAAAGTATTACATCCATTGTATCACTTTCAGTATCATCAGGTGTTCTTGAAATATTAGTTTTGAATGAAACAGGTTCCATGTAGTTTCATCAGGCATTCTAGTAAATCTTGATTGCTTCATGTGATGTTATTTGCTTCAAATATACCATGTTTTTGTACTGTTTGAATTTCTGCTCTTATTCAGGTCTTACCTACCTGAAAATAAGCCCCTCTTATTTTAATAAAAGTGAAGCGTGACTGGAATTGCAGTAGTTCTCCCCCATGGTTTCTCAAATATATATGGTTCCTCCTACATCAGTGGTGCTGAAACTCTTCCCCAAACCAACTAAAATTACCCAGTGGGTTTACAGTACTGTTCTTTCTTGTCATGAACTTCACTAATATGATAGATGGAAAATTGAATCACAAGAATCTTCAAAATAGCTTCTTTGAATATTGGTGCTTATGAGATTTGATTTAATAAATAGATAAATATTAGTGCTGTTATATCAGCTCCTACGGTATGCTGTTCTGCAACTGATTAGTTGGTCTTAGATTCTTGAGCCAAGGATTTATTTATTTATTTGGCTTGTAGCCCATCCTTCCCGCAAGCAGGCCCAGAACGGATTACAATAGAGTATAAATACATTTTAAAATCACAATAAAAACCATATCACGATGATCGTAAGGTTAAAGTTACCTCCATAGAGGAAGTGTTCTGTAAGTCTAAGCCAATCATAAATAGTTGAAACAAGTAAAATAATAAATAAAGTAACCCACTCTTCAAGTTAGAAATGTTGTCAGCTTTCTGTTGATATTAAAGGACTTTTTGTAATGAAATAGTGTTTCCCCCCTTATCTCATGTCTCATAACAGTTGTGCTGTCTGATCTGATGCAGGTTTACTTGGATAAGTAAGTGTGCATAGAATTGCAATAAGTCGTTATTCTGTTCTACATTATTTAACCACGGTGGGAAACAGGACAACTGGTGCTTTATCTTGGGTATATCATGATACACCATTAGAGAATCCTTTCTGTTGCTTAAAACAGCTCTCTGTTCATTGTTTACAGCCTCACAGAGGAGGTCTCTTGGGTGGAGAGGTAGAAATACTTAACTTTTATATAAATGTAGATAGTGTAGTACTTGGATCTAATTTAATATCTTTAATCTATAGTTCTTTAAATATCAGTGGTCAAACTTAGCAAATGTTTAGACATAATACCATTGGATGAGAAAGACAATCACTTTGATTTTTGTGGAGCAGAATTAAAGGTGAACTGGATTCTGACGTCTAAATGTCTCTCTCTGCACAATCTGAAATAACTTGAATACAAATAAATTCCTTCAAAAATGTTGTAGCTGCCTTTTACTGGGCTTTGATATAATGATTCTATTGCTTGTAAAGTCGTAGTTTGTAGTATTAAGCTGAGTGTTGCTGATGTAATGTATTCTGATCTAATGCATTGTATTATGAAAGGAAGTACATTACAAAGCTCTTAAATTAGTTGGTGTAGCAGAAGCTGCAGGCCAAAAGCGACTGCACTAAAATGACATATCCTGATCTGGTTGCCTTAAACATATACTTTCTCTGGGATCGTGGATGCATGGGTGTACTATTGCTAGTTGTTGAAGGAATTACAGTAGGGTTGCTAGCCTCCAGGTGGGGACTGGAGATCTCCTGGAATTACATCTGATCTTCATAGATCTGTTCCCCTAAAGAAAAAATGACTGCTTTGGAGGATGGACTCTATGGTGTTATACCATGCTGAGGTCCCTCCCCTCCCCAAACCCCATCCTTCTCAGGCTCCACCCCCAAATATCCAGGCTATCCTGATTCTTAGTTGGCAGCTCTGTATTACATCTAGGATGCTTTAAGGTGTTTCAGAGGCTGTTGCTAGCCCTCTGTCAATCTCTACTTGTGTGCTGTTCCTAAACTTCATGCAACATGACTGTGTCTGTAATAATGTTTTTTTTTATTTATTTAATAAATTTTTTATTTTTCATAGCTACAAAACACTACACAAAACTATCACAAGGAAAGGGGAGAGGGAAGGGACAAAGGGGGGGTGGAAAAAGAAAAGGGGGGGAATGAACTACAAACACTAAACACTACACTTCAATGTTTCCCTTCATACTGTCATAATACAAAAATAGCTCCATAAAATAATGATGGAGTGGTTAATCATACAGAGAATAAACATTTCAAATTCTGATTAAACTTTCCTCCCCCTTCTAGGTCCCGGACGCAATTCTCTCTGTGCAACTGCTGTTGCGATGCTCTCCTCCTCCCCTCCCCCTCCGGCTCCTCCTTTTCTTCGTTCTTGGTGCAGCAGAGTTCTGGGTTTTTATTCTCAAAATCCTTTAGTTGATCTTCTGATAATATCTTATAGGCCTGATCTTTATATCTGAACCATATTCCTTCCGGGAATAACCATTTGTACTTTATTCCATGGTCCCTCAGAAGTGCTGCAAACTTTTTATATTTAAAACGCCGTTTCCGGACTAGAAATGGAACGTCCTTCAAAATCTTGACTTTCAAACCCATAAAGTCCAAATCCGCATTGTATGAGTTATATAGGATGGTGTCCCGGATCTTTTTAGATGAAAAGTCAATAATGATCTCACGAGGCAACTGTCGCTTTGTTGCATATTTTGAAGAAGCCCGACGGACCTCCAAAATGGCGCTTTTGACCTCTTCTTTAGTCGTCCTCGCGGGTGTCGCCAGTAGTTCCGAGACCAAATCCCACAGATCCTCATTTTCCTCCTCTTTCACGTTTTGGAGACGCAAAATTGTCTGCGTTCGTTCCACCTGTAGCCCGATCAGCTGGTTCTCCACCAACTTCAGCTCCTTTTTTGTAGCCTTCACAAGTGACGCACTTTCCAGAGCAGACTTTTCTGCCCCCCCCCGCTGCTGCCTTAATGGTTTTCACCTCGCTTTCAATTGAGCCCACCCTTTGATCAGTTTCGTTCAGCTTGTCAACAAAGGGTTTTATAGCTTCCACCACCGCCCTGCGTACCAACTCTTCGAGCGACTCCCCCTTCTGCAAGGTAGCCGAGATTAACTTACCGAGAGTGGGACTTTGCTTCCTTGCTGCCATTTTGGGGGGGGGGGCGCCAACAAAATTCTGGAACTCAACGAAGGGGAAGAGCGAGTCTTCTTCAGATCAACCTCTCCTTCACAAACGCTTGTAGAACAGAAGGGATTCGCTTGTTTACAGGCTTCCGCCTGTTTCTTTTACTTGCCGTTTCTCGTTGCCCGGCGGCACTCGAGGCGCCGCGCACATCTGCCGGCCTCCATAGGGACAAACGGGCAATTCCCCCCCCGCATTGATTTCGGGGAGTTCTTCCCGCCGCGTCCCGGACCCTGGCTCCCTCCCTGGGAGTCCTGGGGGCTAATCCTTGCGGGTCAGCCGCCCGGTCAGGGTGCCCGGTCGTTTCCTCCCGGACCAGCCGAGAGGAGCGTCCGGCATGGCTGAGAAAACGAAACTGTAATAATGTTAATTGTTGCTGCTGCACCAGCATATGTGCTGATTCAACTACTTCTATTGTTTAGATAAGTTTGTTTTGTAATTTTTTAGAGGAGGGGCTCAGTGGTAGAGCATCTCCTTGGCATGCAGAAGGTCCCAGATTCAATCCCCAGCATCTCCATTTAAAAGGACCAGATAGTCGGTGATGTGATTCTGGAGAGCTTCTGCCAATCTGGCAGAGTGGGCAATACTGACCTTTATGGACCAGTGGTCTGAATCATTATAAGACAGCTTAATGTGTCTAGTGTGTGTGCAATCTCATTCTATTCCCATGAAATACCCACATAAGTTTAGAAGAAACTTCAAAAGGTTTGAGAACTACTGTATCTTGAATCAAAATATGGCTCACTGAAACTTAATAAACTTAAAATTCTCAATTTGTGAATGTTTATGCTTGCTGTAACTCGATTCTTCCATCTCAAAGATCATTAAGAAAATATTTTTATTTTAAGACCAAAAATTCATTTATAAATAATATATGAATCCAGTTGACCTTTAAATGTTCACTTTTGTTTTTCTTTTAAAAAACCCTCCACAGATTTTCTCATGGTGCTTCATAATGCTGGTGATATCTCTGTATTCATAAATTTAAGTCAAATTCAAGATTTATTATCCCTTTTCTAGTTATTCTGATATTTATTGTTCTGAGTCACACTTCAGAATGCTGAGAATGTTTTCTTATTGCACATTTGTAACTAGGGTTGCAGGAGAGCAGCCATGGTTTAGCCAGTCAAATGGGAAGGAGAATTAGGAAGGTGGTACTGAATATGTATTTTCAGCCACAAATCTATAAAATTCTGTTGGTTAAGTTCAGTGCATATACATAGAAGAAAACACTGGGTAGAATACAACTCTTCTCAGCCGCAGGATAAAAAAAAATGATTAAAGACATGGAAAGCAAATGGAGAATAAACAGTTCTTATTCGCCCTTTAAAGAATTTTATTATCACAAGTAAATATGGAGCATCCTGTGGAGGTGTTTGCTCCTCCTTTAATAATAGCCTTTTTTTCAGCTAGCTAGGACGTAATACTTGTATCTTCTGGATATTGTACAAAAGAACTGTAATCTGTGAATGCATGTAGAATGACGTGACAGCTATTGATCTGAGCGAAAGATTACATGAAAAGGGATGGAATATCTTGGATCTTGTGAAATTATTAATTATTGGTGTGGTGTCACCAGTATGTGTATAAAATCATGTTTTCATTATCATACTTTCTCTTTTAAGTGACTGAAATAAAGGCCACACTTTTGTGGAACCTATCCATATTTTGGCTTGAACAATAAGGCTCACAGGTGTCAACACTTAAGAGCGCATGTTACTGGCTAAGTATTTCAGATTGCATTGCCTAAACTTGACCACTATGCTGTTGTGTATGTGTGTGTAACCTAATTTGGATTTTTTTTGCCTGTGTAATTGGCAAAAAGCTTGAATAGGAGTGACATTGGTTGCCTGCTGTCCTAGTCAGCATTACGCTGTTATAGGTATTTGGCTTTGTTTGTTTGTTTCTTGCATGTTGCATGTTACATCATTCTTCTACTCAGACCTTTAAGTTCTTTAAAATGTATGTGCCATGCATAGTATATATTCCATTAAAGGCTCTTGAATTATAATTGCTTTATATCAAGCATGTGCTGCTCATATTCTCATTGCAGGGTTTTCTAAGATTAAATTTACTTAAAGTACAAGTACAATTTAAAAATACATAAGAGTTGGCTACTTTGCATAAAACTGGTCACAATTTAGATTCCTTTGGTATTGGATTTGGGTGACATGGCTGAAAAAGTCAGGTTTTATCCTTGTCATATAGCCTTGGCTATATATTGATAGTCTCATATTTAGTATTCGAAGAAGGCTGTGTTCCTGGCTGGTCCAAGACATTGATGCTGACATTGACAGCTATACATTTTTCAAGCTTGAAATAAGAATCCATCTTTATATGCAGATGACATAGTTTTAGTTGTGATCCAGGAGGATTCCCAGCGGGGAATGATATCAAGACATTCACCTGTTCAGAGTGAGGATGGGATTTAGCAATTAGGCTTAATACCGAGAAAATCTTTTCGTAACTGGTATTCCTTTATTTAGATTTTTATTGCCCTCTCCTGATGTTGCATTCAATATGCATCTCTCAACCTTTCACGTCTATTTAGGTTGAGAAGGAATTGTGAAAGCCTATCAAATGAGTTTCAGGCTGAACAATGACTTGTAATTTCTAATTTTTCATTCCATGCTTTGCATTATTTCTAATATGATTTTATTAGGCAAATTCCATATCTTACAAAATTCCCATATATTAGGCAAATTCCCATATCATATTGGTCAAAAGGTTATTGGGAGTAGGCTTACCATTTGCCTGGTGCTGTTAAGCAAACTTGTGCCCACATTGCTCTGTCCCCATTGGTGTTCAAATGACTGATGGTGAGGGAAATGGGAGGGAAAAGTGTTGGTGATTGACATCGTGACACTCTAGACATTTCCAGAGATTCTCTGGTAAAACAGTAGAATATTGGTGAAACCTGTAAGGATGTCACAGTATGGATTGTTGCTTCCCCTCCTTGTACCCTGCCCCCCAAAGCTTGTGAGGGTTGAGAGACAGAGGCCTGGCCTCCCTACTCAGAAGACAAGGTATTCCTGTGTTGTCCTGTTCACAAAGATGAACAATTTTAATGCATTATTTAGTGAAGTAACATTTGTATGGTACCATTTTGAATGGTACATACTAAACAGAATTTGGAGTTTAAATTCCTAATTATCTAGCAGGTATTACTTACTCGCTTCTTGACCTATCAGACCACTTACCTTACTGTATTATAACTCAACCAGATCCTGCCATCCACACAGGTTGGAAACGCAATTCATTAACTCCTAAGACAACTACTTTCCCTTGTCCTGGATGCCGGCATGATATAGAACTGGGAGATCGTGGCATCAATGGCCTCTTTCGCAACTTCACCTTGGAAACTATAGTCGAACGATACCGGCAGGCAGCAAGGGCAGCTACAGCCATTATGTGTGATCTTTGTAAACCCCCACCGCAAGAATCCACAAAGAGCTGCATGGATTGTAGCGCAAGTTATTGCAACGAATGCTTCAAAATACATCATCCCTGGGGAACTTTAAAAGCCCAACATGAATATGTGGGACCAACTACCAACTTCAGGCCAAAAGTAAGTACAATTTATCTCCCGAACTAGAATTGGTATAAACACAGTGCTCAATCTGTTGTACTCTGAAAATAGTACAGGGTTGTTAGTCTTGAGATACTCTGGGCAGCTTTTACACTATTTTTAAATACTTTCAGATGTTACAGACACATTAGGATCTAGCAGTGGCTCAGGTTTCCTTTTAGGCAATATTATTCATGCAAACTGAAGTTGCGAGGGTTTTTGTGGGGGTCTTTTCTCATCTAGCATTAACAATAGTTTATAAGAAACAGGTATTTATAGGCTTGGATGTGACTATGGGCTTCAAAAATGTTAACTATCTTTTTGCTGTGTTTTACTTCTGGTTTGAATTTAAAAGTATGTTGCAGGGGCAACAATTACAACAGCCATCTTAACATTCTCTAATCATAAGGGAATGTAACAATTATCTTGTGCTTTGTGTATCCATTTATGACAATTCAGAGCAAATGTCTGTCAGTTTGTTAGACTTGTAATATCTTGATTATAATTACATATGTAAAAGTATTCCTGGTTGTATTTGAGATATTAAAATAGTAGGTTTTTATACAAGTGCGTTAAATATAAACTGTAGTATTATACTTGTTCAAGTGTTGTGTGAATTGTTGAGGAATGATCTGTATGAAAGAAACTGAAGTAACTTGATCATGCTGACTTTGGCCCTGGGAAGCCTGTGGTAGCTTGGAAGAGAAACAAACAATAGATTTTAAAAAAGCAACGCCTCACCAACATCACCTGTGAAATCTAGAAGCTTAAGCAATCCGAACACTTCTTGTAGCTTCAGGAGCTGTGACAGCGTGTAAGTCTGATAACACATTTCTAAACTATTTCAGAAGGGTTGAGAAGTTTTTGCCTTTTCTCATGCTTTGATAAATGAGTAAATATCATTCACCTCCTATTTAAATATTTGCAGTCCTTTTGTTAGTAGAAAGAGACTTTGTAGATCTTGTAATTTATATGTAGTAGGTATTCTTGCCCACTGCTAAGTGGGGAAAACCAGGAGCTTAGGGAGGGAAGGGTGATAACCAGCAAAAATTAAAATAAAGATCACGATACTGTGGGTTCCAGCTCTAGCTCAGTCTACAGTGAACGCATGCTGCATAATACTAACTCAGACACAACAGTGGTGAAACTTTCTGGTAAAAGTAGGCAAGACTAGGTCACATGACAATTGAAATGCTTCAGAATTAATAGGCCTTCCTTGGAAAATTGGTAACGGTCATTGATGTGAATGAATTAAACTTTATCATGGGTGTGGGACTACATTGTTTTGCTCCATGTATACAATAGTCATGTGATAGTTACATGTTTGTTTAATAACCACAAACTTGTGTCCAGGTGACGGTATCCTAAAAGTAGTCATAACTAGACATGGTCACGAACAGCATTACAAACGGAAAAAAACAACGAACAGGCCGCTCGTCTGCTTCGAGATGCACCATTCCAGCCGATTAGGTGGTTGGCGCAAGCCTCATTTGATGCGCTCGGCCGCCATTCGGGAAGCCAGACACTGAGGTGCCTTCAATCAATTGCCTTGGCAACGGAGGGAGGGAGTGCCTGAACTCTGTCTGCACTCCCTCTGTTGCTCCGGACACCCCAATCAAAGCCCAACTTAGGTTGATGGGCAGGTCTTCCTTCCAAGCGTGGAGCTGAAAATTGGTTACAATCGGTAACATGGGAGCAGACACCAGGGGGGAGGGAGGGAGGAGGGGGTTGTTCTGTGGCCATGGGAACTCCAATATCATCCCTGCAAACCCTGTTAGGCAGTTCTGACTGCCAACCACAGACCTCCTGCGTTTCTCAATCTGACCTCTGCTTATAAAAGGGCACTGTGCTCCCAGTTCTGGCTTTCACTTTCAGCAAGCAGTGGAGTGGAAGAGAGCTGTTAATAGCGTTTTGGGAGAGAGAGAGGGAGAGTGCTTTGGAGCTGGGCTTTTTTCTGTGTGTGGTGGGTGGGATAGGAAGCTATCCCCTCTGGTTCCAGGGCTGCTGCCAGGCCCTGGGGCCAAGCTCAGTGGGCACCTCGGCTGAGGGCTCACCCTGTCTATTATTATTATTATCAGTATCAGTGCTTGATCTGGTGGTCAGGCTTGTGGGTGTGCTGGGCTAGGGCTCTAGCCTCAGCCTCTGGTTCCACGGCTGCTACCAGCCTCTGAGGCCAAGCTCAGTGGGCACCTCGGCTGAGGGCTCACATTATTATTAGTGCCTGATCTTGTCAGGTATCTGGGAGTGCTGGACTAGGGCTCTAGCCCCTCCCTGTGGTTTCAGGGCTGCTGCCAGGCCCTGGGGCCAAGCTCTGTGGGCACCTTGGCTGAGGGCTCACAGTGTTCTCTCCTTTTCTGTCCTCCTCAATTCTAGTTTGGTGGCACAATGAGTCTTCATGTTGTGGTGATTGCCACGGGTGGTCGTGGGGAGAAGTGCAAAGGCAGTCCTCCTGGTTTATTTGTGGAAAGCAGTACTGGGTGTCGCTCGGGGGCAGCAGAGAGTAATCCCGCTCCCCCAGATTCACCTGTGGGGGCTGTGGAGGAGGCCAAAGAGGTCTTTCTGCTGGGGGGAGAGGATCTCTCTCAACATTTTGAGGAGGGGGTGGGTGACGGATCCCTGGAGGAATGGTTTGTGTTTTATGAAACATCCCTCCCGTCCCCATCCCAAACTCTTAGTGGTGTCCCCGCCTGCAGTCCACCCCTCACTCTGTTGTCCGTGGCCAGCTCCGCTGCGCAGCTTGTAACCGTTCATCCTCCTTCCCCTGGGACAGTTAATCGTCCATGTTTCAATGCCTCCGTATGGAGGCACTTTCGGGCCCTTCCTAATGACCCCCGTGTGGTGCGGTGCCATGCCTGTGATGTCCTGGTGTGCAGTGGCAAAACCCCACAGCACCTGTCGTCGACGGCCCTGACTCAGCATCTGAAGACGCACCACCTGAGCCTGTGGTCTCCGTCCTCGCCCAATGAAACATCTGTTGGGGGGAGAAAGGGGGCGGCCAGCTCTTCTGAGTGGGGATTAGTGGGAGGGTCACTGGAATCCACCCCAAGCAAGAATCCTTACCCTGAGGGTGACGCTGGTGGGAGCGGAGCGCTCAGGCAGGCCGCACTTGCGGAGGTTGTCCCCTTGGGGTTTGGGACAGCGCTGCTTAGAATGGCGAGGTTGAGGGCTCAGGAGGCGGGCCTTCGCATCTTGGCAGAGACGATTGCCCTACATGGCTTGCCCATATCCATCGTCGAGTGCCTGGGCTTCCGCAGGCTACTAAAACATTTTGCCCCTTGGTTCTCCATGCCGTCGCCGCGTACCCTTGGCCGTCGAGTCCTGCGGGTATCTCGAATGAGGGCTGGCACGTTTGGGTCAGGTTTAGCCAGGCCCACTCCCACTGCTAACAGGCTTCTGAGGCCTTGCTAGGCCTTCCTGGCACAGCCAGATCATCATGACACCTCCTTTCTGAGAAGCCAGGAAACTGGGTGATGCTGGCGGCAGCCTCCTTTGGGCACTTGTGTTGCTCAGGAGCTGTTGCACATGTAGTTGAGCCGCATGTTGGCCCTATCCATCACAAATACTGTGCCCTCTGAGCAGGGCGGAATGGGTCCCTCGACCCATGTCCTTTCCACAAAGGCAGGAAGGTGGCTGATGTCAGCTGCTGCTGCTGCCCCGTTTCTTTCTCTGAAACCACTCTCTGAAACCACTCTGACCTGTCCATCCCCTCCTTTCTGTGAAGTCAGGAAGGCAGTTGGTGTCTGGTGGTGCCGCCCAAACTGTTATGAGTAGTTCATGTACTGCCTGCCCAGATGAGGTGTCTTGGCGTGGTGTGGAACTGCTCTGGCCCCCCTCATTTCTTGTGGCTGCTGGTCCCTCTTTCTACCTCTCCCTCTGTGGAACTACTCCAACCCTTACGAATGACCTCTCCTGTCCTGCCCATCCCCTTCTTTCCACGAAGGCAGGACGGCGGGTCATTGCTTCATGAGGGACTATCCTGGACTATCCTGTTACTGCTCCCTCCTTGGTCACAAGGGACAGCTCAGCTGCGATTGCGCAGCCGATTGTATCGTATAGGGATACGGCATGCTTGCACAGCATGGGGGCTCCCCTGTCAACTGGACTGACTGAACCCCTTTGAGCTGGGTGGGAATGTGTCCCGCGACTCCCATCCTTTCTGCACAGGCAGAAAGGTGGGTGATGGCAGCTGCTGCCACTGCCCTATTTCTTCCTCTCCCTGTCTGGGATCACTCTGACCCATCCCAACTACCTCTCACTTGGGAGCTTTCCAGTTCACGGTCCATTCCTCTCCCTCTCAGGTACTGTCACGAGTCTCTTCCCCACCACTTGCACCACCCCGTCCCCTCCTTTCCGTAACGGCAGGGAGGTGGTTGATGCTAGTAGCCGCTGATGGATCGGGTCTTCCAGGCCCTATCGCAGGATCTTCCAGGTATGGTTCGTCGCCATGGCTGGAAGCCCTTGGTCCCCCTCTCCCACCCTGACCACTTCGTCTCCCCTCTTTCCTCCTCCCCCTCTCAGGTACTGCCATGACCCTTCCCCACCACGTGCACCGTCCCGTATCCTCCTTTCCGTGATGGCAGGGAGGTGGGTGATGCCTGCAGCTGCTGATTTGAGGTCTTCCCGTCCCCCTCGCAGGATCTTCCAGATGCGGCTCATCACCGTGCCCGGAACCCCGTGGTCCCCCTCTCCCACCCTGACCACTTTGTCTCCCCTCTTTCCTCCTCTCCCTCTCAGGTACTGCCATGACCCTTCCTCACCACTTGACCCACCTCATCCCCTCCTTTCCATGACAGCCGGGAGGTGGTTGATGCCAGCAGCCGCTGATGGATTGGGGTTTTCCAGGCCCCCTTGCAGGATCTTCCAGGTACAGCTCGTCACCGTGGCTGGAACCCCTTGGTCTCCCTCTACCTAACCACCCAGTGGCCACAGTCATCAACCACCTTGCTGCATAAGTGGATAATCTGTCTGCCCCTGACCCGGAGGTTTGGCGGGTGGGCAAATGGGGGTGCCGCCGGCTAGTGGTCAGACCCCCCTGCCCTCTGAAGGGAGGTGGCACACCACTGCCTCCCTGCGCCCGCCAGGCCCGGTGGCTGCAGTCAGCAATCACCTTTCTGCATAAACGGATAATCTGTCTGCCTCCGAGCTGGAGGTGTGGTGGGTGGGCACATGGGGGGTGCTGCCGGCGAGCGGCCAGACCCCCCGCCCCTTGAGGGGAGGTGGCATGCCACTGCCTCCCCATGCCTGCCAGGCCTGACAGCCACAGTCATCAACCACTTTGCTTCATGAGCGGATAAGTGTCTGCCTGCCTGTAGGCCTGGTGGGGTGGGCACATGGGGGGTGCTGCCGGCCATCATCCAGACCCCCTGCCCCCAAGAGCGGAGGCGGCCTGCCTTCAGGTCCACCGCACAGGGACAAAGTGAACTGGACTGGAGAGGGTGGCTCCGTTTGTATTGAATGGGAGTTTCCTGGGGGCGTCGAATTTGTGAATGTATAATTCCACGATCCATACTGCAATCTTGACCAAACTTGGGTGATGGCTGGAGAAGAGCCTGCTGCACATTCCCTGTGAATATGGGCTCTCTAAGTGCTAAGGGGGCTGTGCTGGAGAACAGCGAATATGTTCGTTAATGGGAACGGTTCGGTCCCGTTTGTCTGTTTGTGTTCATTGTCGGGAATGAACACCGTGCAGCAAATTCGGGTTATTTTCCCCGTTCGTGCCCATGTCTAGTCATAACAACACACGATAAAAAGGGTATGGTAAACAGTGCACCATTATTTTAACTGGAAAAATCTCTCTCCAGTAAAAGATTACGTATACTAGACAGCAATGTTGAAAGTGTGACTGGTTGTTCCTGATACTGATTATTACTAGCCATTCACAAACTTTGGCTGGGTTTACTAGACAGATGTAACATAGTTGCTTCTAACTCCTTCTCAGTACCAAATCCTCTGTGCATACCAAAGCACTCAAGAGAGTAACAAGCTGTCTTATTCTATGCTGAGCATTTGAACCAAGGAAAAGCAATTGCTTCTGTTTGCTCCAAATCTCAGCATGTTTGGACACATTCTTCCTCTTTTCTTCGGATACAGAGGAAGTGGGTGGGGTTTCTTACATTGGGCAGAACAGGAGTGTTCATCAAACAGTCTTGAGTTTAATTACTCCTGGTGGTATGGCAAGTAGATTTATGGAGAATATCTGCATTTACATTAAGCGTTGTGAAGCTTTTGGGAGGGACACACACAATACTCTATTTGTTTCAACTTGGAATGATCATTTAGGGTTTATGGAGATCATAATGTGGCCCTGTGAGCTTTTCTGAAATGCGTGGAATTCATTTTTTTCCTGTTTCATTTTTGGTGTTTTAGATTTTTCAGTTGTATACATAAATATTGTTTTGATCCTAAGCTTTACACTTGTGCGCAGCTACTGCTAGTCAGATGAAAATTACTGTAATGCCACATTTCCTTTTCTAATGAACAGGATCCCCAGCAGCTGATTTCTAATGTATATAGCCCTCTAGGCTTAAAAAAATTGGCTGTCATTGGGTAAATGTACCTTGCTATCTCGTTGACTTTTTCATACTTACAGATGTGATGTTTTGGGATTGGGTAAGCTTGCTGAGGGAATTGGAAAAGGGGGTAAAAAAAGATATCTATGAGCACCTTGACACAAATGAGCACATGAAAAGAGACCACATAAGCTAATGCCATACTGAGACAGTGCCAGTTTGAAATCCTGCCAATTTGCATTATGATATAGCTCTTCCCTTTTAGGTTGAATGCAGAGTGAGAGGGGGGAGGAAATATTCTTTTGAGTCACAATCCGTAGGTATTGTTAGATTACTGTATGTATTAAAAATGTCACATTTTCTTAAAACATTTTTGTATCTCAGTGTATAGAGCTGGATCTAGCAGCCTGTCAGCTGAAGCCGATGGAGGCAGATCTTTCCCTTGTTGTTCTCCCTAGAGATGTAAAATTTCTGGAAATCTTGGAGACCCGGGGGAAAAACAGTTTTTGGGGGGAGGGAATTGAAATATATGCATACTTACTTCTGTATTAAACCTAAACTTTTTAACAACATAAAACACATCATTCATAGCTTTGCATTGAAAACTTTACTGTTTGGTATGTTTATGGAACGTGGACATATAAATGCCTTATTGTCGAAGGCTTTCACGGCCAGAGAACAATGGTTGTTGTGGAGTTTCCAGGCTGTATAGCCGTGGTCTTGGCATTGTAGTTCTTGACGTTTCGCCTACAGCTGTGACTGGCATCTTCAGAGGTGGAGCACCAAAAGACAGAGATCTCTCAGTGTCACAGTGTGGAAAAGATGTTGGCAGGTAATTTATATCTACTCACCCCAAACCCCACCTTCCTGAGTAGATATAAATTACCTGCCAACATCTTTTCCACACTGTGACACTGAGAGATCTCTATCTCTGAAGATGCCAGTCACAGCTGCTGGCGAAACGTCAGGAACTACAATGCCAAGACCACGGCTATACAGCCCGGAAAATCCACAACAACCATAAATGCCTTAGTCTGCAACAAGAAAATCTACAAATACATGAGAGCTGCTAAGTGCTGTACTTTATGCTATTTTAGCACATTTATTTTAATTTTTGCCAACTGAAAAGCTGGAAAAAATAAAAGGTTGATGTTAGAAAAGACATTTTGTAGTAAACAAAAGGAAGTGTACTGCCTGAGCAGACAGTCTCATTCAGCCGTAATAGGCTATCATATTTAGATAATAACCATCATATTTAGATATCAAGTTAAACACTAGTGTTTCCAAGGGTGCAAGGCATTGCATCTATGGAATGTGATTTTCTTCCTATCTCCTGCTCCCACAGCAGCCTGAAATGCCCCTCAAATTCCTGTTCCTGGAGGTCCCCTCTCCCCCAGAAATAGGATTTTGGGGAGCCTATTGGGTTCCCAAGGAAGGGAGTGGTGGAAAATCACATGCCGTTTGTGAAAGGGATTGTGCCTGTGGAAACAGTAGTGTGGTTCCAAGCCTATAAAAACATTAAACCAATAATGTATTACTGTACAGATTACAGCATATTAATTGTAGACAAAATTAGTTACATTTACACAATAAATACATGCTTACAATATTTTATTCAGTATACACAGGAATTAATATTATCTAATGCTGTAGACTGCTTTGCATAAAAGTCTTCATGAGAATATTTCATAGAAATTTTTTCCAGCCTTCCACAAAATTTTCCAATTTTTTTCCATCAGAAAAAAATGGTAAAGTCTGGCGGGAAGGAGTGAGTAAAGCCCCCCCCTTTTTTTCCTGGGCTTTCCTTCACATTTCTGCTCCTTCCCCCATTAGTCCTTTCCAACTCTGGAAAGTTGATTCCAGGGGTATGTGGATCCATAGGGGCTAATAGTCATGTGAGTCACACTTCCTACCTCTTCCATCAGTAGAGCTACTCTGCTTGAAGAGGGAGGAGAGGAGCTTCATACCCCCATGACTATTAATCCATCCAAGTGTGGTAACCCCAGGAATCAACTTTGCCACAATGAGAATGGACTGCAGTAGGGAGGGTAACAAGGGTGAGATCTTTTGAGTTTTGTATCCATAGATTGCTGAAACAAATCCGGTCTCCTAAAAACTACACTAAGAAAACTTTCTGGAAAATATTCTATAGCTTCAAGGACAGTTTGAATTAGGCACAGTGGAAATAGGGTATGTGCTTTGAAGTTCTGACCAAGAGAGATTATTTAGAAATTGATGTAGATATGCCCTCTCCGCCTTGTAACATATTACTATTATGAACTCTTTCGTGAGTGAGTCCATTTAGCCTCTAGCTTTTAATACTTATTTCTAAGTTGTTATATGAGTCAAGCAATATATAAATAAGAAAGGCAAGTTTAGTCCATATTTACACAGTAATCCATAAAACAAGATAACTACTGAAAAAGTCAGTCTCAAAGACTAACTTCGTATACAAGACTCGATATACCATTACCTAGTACCACTAATTGATATAAGGCAAAACTATTATATTTAATAGAAGTAATAAGGCCAGTGCCTCCGTGTTGTTTGTTCCATACAAAAAAGAAATTGCTGTCACACCACATTAATCTTAGCCACATCCTTGTCTCTTTGAAGGGCTGAAAGCTTTACATACAAGTAAAAAATTCTAGCCTTATCTAAAAAGATTTTTCTTGTTGGTGTTTTTTCCTACTTCTGTACTTTAGCCAAAGTTAATATAGCTGCCATTACAACTTACAGTGTTACCACACAAAACTTCTTTGGAATAGTGGCTATGCAATTTTACAAAAATAATTTCAGTCTATTTTCAATATTCTGTCTTAATCTTTTCAAAAGCATCATAGTAACAATTTTTCAGTATTCTGGTACACTTCCCTTATATGCGTATGAAATCCTTGTGGGCTCATCAGTCATTAATGCCACTATATATTTTTATTTATTTATTTAATTCATTTAGACCCCGTCTTTCTCCCCAATGTGGACCTGAAACAGCATACGTTGTCCTTTTCTCCATTTTATCATCACAAGAACTCTGTGAGGTAATTTAGGCTGAGTGTGTGTGACTGGTCCAAAATCACCCTGTGAGCTTCCATGGCAGAGTGGCAAATTGAACCTGGAGTCTCCCAGATCCTATCCCAACACTTTAACCATTACAGCGCAGTGGCAGCCAGTGGCTTGCCATTCTAGCTGGAACAGGAGAGCTTCAAAGGTGGTCTCCTTTATGGATTCTTGTGACAATAATATGCAAATATTGACCAATATACCACCATTACTGTGTGCTATCATTGAGCTATATTGATGAGTTTTTTTGTCTTTTACTAAATCATAGTCATGGTTAAGTCCAGCAACTTCCCATCATTTAGCCTCAGTAGCTTCTTGATCTGTGCATAAGGACTAGATGTGGTAAGGGTTTGGGAATATGATTTCAAATGTATGGCTGATCAGGATCATGGGATATGCAACTAAGTCAAAGAGTTCCTAGGCAGTGATAATCTATCATGAGCTACTTTCATACGTGTAAAATGAGAATTCTCATTTATTTTTATAATTTATCTGAACAATTTGATGCAGTGTGAAAATCTGTTTTGTTTCTAGCACCACACAAACTAATCCAATTTAGTCTTCAGAGGATCTTGTTTTCCATTTTAAGGCTACAGCTGCAAATTTGGTGCTTTGATGCTATGTTTTGAAACAGTTTATTTTCTTGAATATGTAGCCTAATGAAGAGGTCTAAAGACCTTAAATTTCTGCACTGTTTTAGTGATGCACATAGTTCTATAACTTTGGTTGGTCCTAAAAAAAAAGCTTTTGTACAACTTTTTTGTAATAATTAAGAGACTTAAGAGGGGAGACAACTTACTTCATTTGGCTGTCTAGCCTGGTCAGGGAAGAATTGAATAAACAATTTTGAATAAAAATATAGATTATATTCCAAAAGAATACTATTTCTATGGTATTAAATTTTTGCATATTAGCAGTGGCACCATGCAGTTCCAAGGCAGTCTGAGGTGGCTTGTGACCTTTTAGTAAGGTCTTTGGAATCTAAACTTATAATTCAATGATTAAACTATATAGGAGAATGTATATGCATATGTCCCTTGCAAAATGTATTCATTTTCCTGGGAACAGCATGTATCCAACCATGCAGTTCCTCCAATGGAACAGCACTTTTGTTTGTGAAAATGGGGTGACATTTTCTGTCAAGTCCCCTCTGTGGTATTCCCATGGATCTGCTGACATTCCTAGGAGCAAAGTTTGGGGAATGAGTGGGTTCAGTGGACTGCAACAGGTGAGAGAAGTGGAAAAGGCCCCATCAAGGGAAGTCCATGGATGGCTGGATATACACCAATGTCTCTTCCTCAGAAAAACTGATTTTGGCTGTGGTAAAGACTAGAGATGGGCACAAACAGCAATACGAACAACAACAACAAAAAGCCATGAACAGCCCAATCTCCTGTTCGCGAACAAGCTGTTCGTGAACAAGCTGTTTGTGAGGCCCCATTCTAAATGAACAGGTGGTCATTGCAAGCCTCGTTTGTTGCTGTTCGTTGCTGTTTGTCAAGCCAGATAGTCTGGTATCTGCAATAAATTCCCTTGGCAACTTAGGCAGGGATTGTCTGAACTCTGTCTGAACTCCTGCTGTTGCCCTGGAAACCCCATTCTCCCTCTGAGGTGGAGGACATCTTGGGTGATTCCCATCATCTAATCGGGGAGGCAGGAAGTTGAACTTTCTTCCTCTTCCTTTGGTGTGTGGGGCCACCCTCTCACTCCTTTTCCTGCCTCAAGGGAGAACAGTGCTCAGTAGGTTAGTTCTGCTAGTCTATCTTTACCTCTATTTCTTTTTCTTCCTTCTCTATCCTGACCTGTTTGGGAGTTTTCTTTTCCCCCTTACAAGTTACAGATGGCTTCGAAGGAGTCATTGGACTCCGAGGAATCATTCATGGAAAGGGCTGAGGGCTGTCTCCCAGGAGCCGTCCTTCCAACGGCAGGAACAGGCCCTGCTGGCTCCGACTTGCCTCTAAGGCAATGCAGTGCCTCCAGAGGAGAAACAGCCCTCAAGAAAACAGCCCCGTCTGCAGCAGAAGGAGCCAGGGAAAGCCGTGTGTCAGCATCTGCCGACTGGAAACAGTGCGGCTCTGCGGGGCCCTGTTTTGGTGGGAAAAGCCGCGGCAGGTGATTTCCCTTCAAATCACGACGCTTTCCAATCTTCCAGTGGGAGAAACGCAGCGAGAACATGCAACCACGGCACAGGGCCTCAGCGAATGCACTCCAGAAGACCACGCAAGTGCCTCCTCCAGTGTCTTGTCCCTGAAATTCTGGTAGCTATTAGAAAGTCTTTAAGGGAGCAATTATGGGCCCTTTGCCAACCAGAAGACACGGGGCTTTCTCTCTCCTCAAGCCCCAATTTGCCTGGAACCTCTCAGGGAAGTCTCAGCCAGGGTGGTCCTTGGCCCATTAAGGCAGCCAGGAAACAAGCCCAGGGTAAAACGACTACCAAGTCCTCTAGATGGTTAGATGAGGATCCTTCGCCCAGCAAGGACTCTGAGGAGGGGTAGTTGCTGACAGAGGAAGAGCAGGAACTAGAACCTGCCATTCCTGAACAATCCAATAGACTTTTCCAGGCAGAGGACTATCAATACCTGCTGGCACAGACTCTTTCAGTTCTGGATCTGAAAGACTGACACTGAAGAGGAGGAGGCCAAACCAGAGGGACCTAAGTCTAGGTCTAAAGAGAACAGCGAGATTTTTCCCAGGTCAGAGAACATGACTAGGGTATTCCCGTTCCCTGAATACTTTGAACGTCAGCTTAAAGCAGAATGGTCAGTGCCAGCGGTGTACAAACAAGTGCCTAATGCTATTAAGAAATTGTATGTTTTGCCTAACTTTGCCAATGAGCTGTTACAGGTTCCCATTATCGATGCACCGGTAGCAGCCCTTCAGTCCCAGGGCCTCCTCTCAGAGGACGGGCAAGGCACAATCAGAGACGGCTTGGACAAGAAGGACGAGGCAGTCCTAAAGAGAGCACACAAGGCAATGACTATATCTATCAAGGCCTCATCTATAGCATCCATTGTATCAAGAGCATCCGTTGTTTGGATTAGGAGACTAATACAACTGCTTCCTGAGAACAAAAAGAGACTCCTGGAAGGAGCCAACTGAATACTCAAAGCCTGCACATTTACAGCTGATGTTACCATGGACATTCTATCTTTCACTTCCAGAGCATTGGCCTCTATGGCAGCGGCTAGACGTCTTTTATGGCTCAGGGCCTGGCCAGCCAACCTGCAAGCAAAAGTCATACTAACGTCCTACCCCTTCCAGGGGGGGAAACTCTTTAGTGACCAACTAGAAAAGATACTAGTGGAAACTAAAGATAAAAGAAGGCACTTCCAAAGTCTCTGAAGAGACCAGAGAGACGATCGTTTGGGTACCAACCTTTCAGATCTCACCATATACTGCCTAGAAACCGACAGGACCCCAGATGAGGCTGGAATGCTCCCAGGACACAGTCATGGAGGGGCAATTTTCATTCCAAGTTTGTCCGACAACAAGGACATCGTGGTAACAGGCAAGACTCAGAGGACACAGGGAAGAAGCCCAGACTCGCACAGCGCTCTGGTGGGGGAAAGACGACTCCTGTTTCAGCAAACATGGATGGAGTCCAATACGGATGCTTGGGCATCGGAGGTAGTCTCCAATGGCTACTCCATAGAATTTGTTTTCCACTGGAGCGGTTCATAGTTTCCCCTCTCAAGAAAGACCCACACAGACGGTCCATCACTATTCAAACCATTCAGCATCTCTTAGAAATAGGAGCTGCCGAACCCGTCCCACATTGAGAAAGGGAACAAGGGGTTTACTCAATATTCTTCACAGTCCCCAAGAAGAACGGAGACTGGAGATCCATATTAGACCTAAAATATGTGAACCAATTTATCATACTGAGACATTTCCAAATGGAAACCCTTCGCTTCATCACAGAGGCCTTGCAGCAAGGAGAGTTCTTGACATCAATAGATCTAACAGAAGCATATCTACATGTGTCCATCGCACCTGCCCACTGGAAATTTCTCAGATTGTGTGTAAAGGACATTCACCTGCAGTTCAGAGCCATGCCCTTCGGTCTGGCGATGGTCCCGAAGGTCTTCATCAAACTACTGGTAGTACCGATAGTCAGACTCCGAGAAATGAGTCTTCACTTACATCTGTACTTGGACGATATCTTAATAAGATCGGCCTCTAGAGATGCCTCTCTCAAGGAAACAACGTTGGCGATTCGATTCCTAGAGGAGCATGGATTCTTGATAAATCGGTCCAAGTGCTTCCTACAGCCGTCACAGTGCCCGGAACACCTGGACCTGATTATAAACACAAGGGACCTGATTAAAACACAATTTTGTGTATGATACTCACGTTTTTTATAAGTTTGTACTGGTTATTAACTGTAAATAAATCTGATTGATTGAAATATCTTCCTAAAGAGAAGAGAGCCAAGACCACACAATTGGCCTCAGTCGTAATCAGACAACAGTCATCCTTTCTAATGGGTCTGTCCAAGCTCTTGGGACTACTGGTGGCGAATTCAGAAGCCATCTATTGGGGGTGTTTTCACACTAGGACACTACAGTCACTACTACGACCCTTCCAACTTCAAATTGCACAGAAGGCAAACATCAAGGTGCAAGTCCCGAGACCAGTCAAGGAGAGTCTACACTGGTGGACGGACAAGTCCAACCTAACACCAGGCAAGAGTTTCCTCTCTCCTTGGCTCACTCAAATCTTCACAGATGCCAGCCTAGTCGGCTGGGGAACCACACTAGAGGGCAGTCCAGCACAGGGCGAATGGTCCGACAGGGAGAGGAGGCTACCGATCAACATACTGGAGATGCGAGCCATCTTTCTAGCCCTAAAGCACTTCACTGTTCAGATTCAGCATGAACATATTCTGATATGCACGGACAATGTTGCTGCAAAGACCTATATAAACAAACAAGGGGGAACCAGATCCTCTTGACTGCAGCGAGAAGCCAACAAGATCATTGGATGGGAAGAAAACAATCTCAAATCGATTCAGGCGGAACACATCAGGGGAATTCACAACATTCACACAGACTGGTTGAGCAGAGAATCCCTTCACCTGGGAGAATGGTCCCTCAAGAAGGAGGTGTTTCTGCTAGTGTCAGTGCAATTCAGGACTCCGAGAGTGGACCTCTTTTCCTCACATCTGAACAATCAGGTTCTGAGGTTCTTTTCCAGATTCTTCCATCCTCGAGCGGAGAGTACAGATGCGCTAACATCTCAGTGGCCGAAGGGGCTCTTATATGCCTTCCCTCTTCTGCTGACGATTCCCAATCTTCTGCGAAAGGTACGAGAGCAGAGGGTGAACATAATTCTGATTGTGCCAAGGTGGGCAAGAAGACCATGGTTTACAACTCTACAACTTATGTCAGTTGCACCTCCTCTCAGGTTCCCTGTACAGCCAGTTCTTTTGCAACAAGGCCCCATCAGGCATCCTCGTTCGGAGTGGTGGTCTCTGACTGGATGGAAATTGAATGGAGCTATTTCCAACGCGAAGGCTACTCTATCATAAATACCCTGTTGGCCTCTAGGAAAAGGTCTACCATCAGAATCTACAATTCCTCATGGAAGGCCTTTAACAGGTGGTGCAGACGCAAGAAGTTATCTTCGCTCGAGCCATCCCTGAACTCTATTCTGGGATTTCTGCAGGAGGGTCTGGACAGAGGATTGAGACCAGCAACGTTGAAGAAGCAGATCACAGCCATTGGTACAGTCATCCCAACAGTCGATGGGGTACCACTAGCTTCTCACCCGTACGTTTGCAGGTTCCTGCGAGGTGCTACGCTGCTGAATCCTCCTACAGTATACCGGTTCCTGACCTGGTACTTGAACATGGTGCTTTCAGCGCTGACAGGCATCCTTTGAACCTATCAAAGATATCCCTTTATGTTGGCTGAAACTTAAGACCATCTTCCTTGTGGCAATAACGTTGGCGCGTCATATCTCAGATATGAGTACTTTGTCTATTAGGCCGGACTTATGTATCTTTCATAAGGACAAGGTGGTCTTGAGAACCGACCCAATGTTCTTACCCAAGGCCTGTTCTAGTTTTCACAGATCTCAAGAGATCAATTTGCCGTCCTTCTGCCCAAAGCCAAAACATCCAAGGGAGCGTGAATGGCACAATCTTGACGTGAGGCGGGCCTTTAAGACGTATATAATTAGAACAGAGACGATACGGAGTTCCACGCATGTGCTAAATCAGCCAGCAGCAGTATTCCGACCTCTCTTCTGAATTAAAGATTTATAGCTCAAAAGAATGTAAATAGGGCAGTTCCAGCAAAGCTAAAACAAGATAAGAGTGGAAGGAGAGTCAGAAGTGATTAATCTCTGTGCCTGAAATTTGGTAAGACCGTTTTATTTACAACTCTCCTGTGAGGAAACGCCCGGAAGCTGCAAATAGCTTAATCATACCGTCCTAATTAGCCAGCAGAGATGGCAAAAAACATCAGGGAACTCTCGGAGCAAATAACTACCCTCCAGAACACAGTGCTAGAATTCCAAAGTAAATTAAGTGAAGAAATTAAGTCTATTAAAGAAGATGTGGCGAAAGTAGGAAAGGAAATAGCAGGAATTAAGCAAACAGCTCTCTCTGCAAAAGGACTTGCTATGGAGAATGAGCAGAGGATTGCTCAATTAAACCGGCAGATTAACGAACTGTCTGACCGAAACAGAAGGGCTAGTTTAATATTGGCAGGGATTTCTGAAGAGATTTCTGCCAAAAGCTTAGAAGAAACACTCAGAGAATGGCTTGTAGAAAACGGAATAAAAGTTCAACCCGAGGATATAGAAAGAGCACATCATTTGCTAAGAAGGAGGAGAGGAGGTGCCCCTTGCGACGTTATCATTAAATTTTCAAGAGAAAAATTACAACAAAAAATATATAAAGAATTAAGAAAAAACAAGGACCTGAATTTCAGAGGGAGAAGAGTCTGGGCAAGACAGGACTTCTGCCAGGGGACGCTTAAGAAAAAGAGCTTAATGCGACCCTATGCCCAAAAACTATATGCAAATAATGTAAAGTTTACATGGGGATATCCATCTTCAATAATTATATTTAAAGAGGGAAGAAGACTCATGGCATGAAATACTAACGAAGCGAAGAAACTATTTAACCAGCTGGGAATTGAAACAGAAGATTTGAGAGAGCAAGAAATGGAAGAAGAAGCAGCAGCAGAAGAAGTAGAAGCCTACGAGGACCCGGGTGAAGGAGGATCTGCAAGGGGCGAAAAAAGGCCCAGGACGAACTCCCAAAGTGGAGCTGCCTAAAAGGGAAATATACAAGAGTTTATTGAGCTAATGATTCAGTTTTAAGAGTATAAAGGAGATGGAGGAGATGCGTGTTACTCTATGAGGTGGAGAGAGGGGAGGATTCATTCTCCCCAAAAGACTTCTCAGCCACAGGGATGGGAGGGGAAAGGGAGGGATTGGTTAGCAAACTACACAATATACCCACAGCCATGGAGCTTAATGATCCAAAACCATAAGGAATATGGATAGGGTAATAAAGTTGCTTTCACTGAATGTCAGTGGTTTAACTTCGGACCTTAAGAGATATATCTAAACTGGCATGAGACCAAAAGATTGATATAATATGCCTTCAGGAAACACATAAGGCAAAAAAGATAGAAAGCCGCTCTTAAATGATCCAGCCTGGGAGGTATTAGTAGAAGCTAGGAATGACACCAAAATTAAAGGAGTAGTAGTCTTGATCCATAAGAAACATAAAGTGGAGGAAGTGGATAAAATGGTCGATAGAGAAGGTAGATACCTTTTAATGAAATTTAAACTGGAAGGTATATGGTATACAATAGTAAATATCTATGGCCCAAACAAGGGGCAAAAGAAGTTTTTATGTAGAATATTTTAAAAAACCAAAAAATTCTCAGAGGGGGCAATTATTATAGCAGGGGATCTAAACTTAGACATTACAAAAGGTAAAATAATTAACATAGGAGATTGGGGACTGACAGAGGCATATGAGCTTATGCGCTTGCAACCTAAACCCACCCATATATCCAGCAGGCACAAAACAGCATCATGTATAGATTATACAATCCTAGGGAAGAGTAGCAATATGAACATAAAAGAGATTAAAACCCACCCAATCTGGATATCTGACCATGCTCCAATAAGTATTGAAATAGAATTAAACCAACAACAAACAAAAAAACCTTGGAGGTATAACAATTTAATAATGGCTAAGGAAGAGGATACATGAAAGAGCAGATAAGGTTGTTTTTTGAGGAAAGTAGAGGGTCAGTAACTACTAATATTTTATGGGACGCTGCAAAGGTGGTGATAAGGGGGTACTGTATAAAAAAGAAAAAATTATAAAAAGAGAGTGGCACTTAAAAAGACAACTCAAAATTCAGGAATTAGAGAGGCTACAAAGTAAACAAACGAATAAATATGACCCCAGGGTACAATCCAAATGTAATAAAAGAAGACCAGTATGGATTTGTAAAAGATAGGAACATAGCCCATCCTATTAGAAATATAATTAACGTTTTACATCATGGCCAGCGGAAAAAACTGGCCCTCCTAAAATTGGATGTATTTAAAGCCTTTGATACCCTTTCCCAAGAATATTTATGGCAAATTATGAGTAAGTACGGGATAGATAATAACTATCTAAAGGCAATTCAGGAAATATATAGAGAAGGAACAGCAGTGGTGAAGGTAAATAACAATCACTCACAAGCCTTTCGGATTCAGAGAGGAGTACGTCAGGGATGCCCACTCTCACCACTCTTATTTATTACGGCAATAGAACAGTTAGCAGAAAGGATAAGGAATAGTGTTAGGATAGAAGGATATAAGATGAAGAAAGAAGTAATGAAAATCAACCTATTTGCTGACGACATTATAGTTATCATGACAAACCCTACAAAAAAAAATTGGAGTAAGGAGGGTCAGATATCAGAAAAGACAGCAGGCAAAATTATGAAAGGTTTAGAGGAAATCAAAGTGATGAAATTTAACGAGTTGGAACATAATTTTTTTACAAAATGGTATAAAACACCAGCGCAATTAGCGAATATGATCTCGGGACTAAGCCCTAGGTGCTGGCACTGTAGACAGTCTAAAGGGTGGTTTCCCCACATGTGGTGGGAATGCCAAAAGGTCAAGGTTTTTTGGACAAAAATATTAAAAATTATAGGAAGGAAGCCTATGCAGCTTAATAAAACAAATGAGGTTATTTGCTTTCACAGTTTTATTGAGGCTGTGTTCCACAGTTTCATTTCCCAGATGGTTAGTAACCTGCTTCTAGTTTCCAATGTTTAAATCATTGTGTTTGCTCTCTTCTTCTCTTCGCCTAAATTTGTTCATTTATTGATTTCATTTTTAACCTATCCATTGTCCAAGGAGATCAGGGCAGCGTTCTTGATTTCCTCTCCTTATTTAATCCTCTCAGAACCTTGCAAAGTAGTTTAGACTGAGGGAGAGTGATCGGCCTGAGGCCACTCCCATGGCGGAGCAGGGATCTGAACACTGGTCTTCCCTGTCACAGTCTGACAATCTAGGTGTGACATCACAAAGTGTCTCATATTCTCTTTCAAACTAAACATCCATTTGGAGCCCAAAACTCTCACAGATACTGTTCTGTGTACATAGCAGGTCTTTCGTTCCTTCTTTCCTGCTGCAGTCTCCTGTGTCCTCTTAAAAGCTGCTCTTGATGTTTAGGGAAACTCCTTAATGGTATGTGGTGTGGCAGAGGGAGATTGAACCCTCCCCCCCTCAGTGCCTGTCAGTGGTGCAGGTAGCTCTTCTGACCCATGCCCCTTCTGACCCATGCCCCTTTGTTATGGTTAGGAAGGGTGGAAAGTGGCTTTCCTTGCTGAGAACTCCCTTAGACCAAGGTTTCCCTGGAAAGCACCCTGGTACTCGCTTGCCACCACTCAGGGACCTCCTGAGAACATCGGTAACTGGTGCTCTGGGAAGGGGCTCTTCCAGCTCAGTCCTAGCAAGTTAACAAAGTAACAGGGTGGAAACCCTGAAAAAATACCTTATAGCAAACTAGGTAGCGCCCAAGTGGTCTGGCACTTAGGGAAGTGATTCAGAGAAATATCCCAGAGAAACGTATTGTACCAAGGAAGCAAAACCCAACTTTTTTGGAAAGAAGGTTTATTATAGAAAAATGTGGGAATTGGTGTGTGGATTCAAAAGAGGTAGGAAAGAGAACAAAGAGCACACTGAAAGAGCACACTAACACACAGCACACAGTCTTTCAAATAAAACAATAATGTTCAGCTGACTCAGCTAAGTACATGTTACCTAAGTTGTAGCAAGTTCCTCAGAGCATGTACAGAGTTCCTTGCAGTACCAAGATAGTACAGGAGTACTTAACCCCTGGCCCATTGGTCTTGGGGTCTCCAGATGTTCCACAGTGGGGACAAAGAAAAGTCCAGAGCTCCCAGATATTTTTTGGGCAGTGGAGTCTGAACTAAGCCAGCCTCCTTGTGAGATTGATTAGTGGATCTAGCCAATCTCAAACAAAGCTCTGATGTCAGAGACTATTTCTACCAATCAGAGAATTATTACAGGATGGTCCTGCTATTTTAATGGCTCTGCACTAACATGACAAAAATGGAATCTGGCCCAAATCTGTTGGCCTTTGTCAAAAAGGAGTAAGTTGGTCAGGTAAAGAATGGAGAATAAAGTTTTATTCTCATGTAAGTCCCAGGCGTCCAAACGCTTTAAGTAGTACTCTTGAGCCATATTGAATCTTAGGGTCCTGTCACACCCTGAAACTGTGAAATAAATAACCAAGGTTTTTGTCATTTGTTCAGAAAGGACAGCATCCTAAGCAAGATAGTAGTAATTGGACAAGTTCCCATTTGCAAAACATCTGGAGGACAAGTATTTTAAATTGTTATTTACTCTTTCTGCTATTAAAACAACCAGATGGAATCCTGTAATTCCTGAAGTGAATTAACCTGAAGTGAATTAACCTTATAAAGTTAAATTTGTGGCTGTGTGGGTTTGCTATTCAAATCTAATGATAACATCTCTCAGTTTAACATTCCTGCTAATAAATATACAATAACAGTCAGTGTAATCAAAATTAGAAAGTAAATCCTTACAGCTTTGAAAAGCAAATAACTGGATGAAACCGTAGCATTAAACAAACTTATTCATCTTCTAA
Organism: Eublepharis macularius; assembly: GCF_028583425.1. Lineage (NCBI taxonomy): Eukaryota > Metazoa > Chordata > Lepidosauria > Squamata > Eublepharidae > Eublepharis > Eublepharis macularius. The sequence goes on along the minus strand of NC_072797.1, from coordinate 70,289,103 downwards.
GGAATTTTTTTTGGTGGCAGTTGATGTTTCTATTTGTCTCCCGGTATCTCCTTTAAGACTGTATTCAATAATGCATTTCCTTTTGTGGAATAAAATGACATTGAAGCAGGTCATTTTAACTTTATGAGAGGCAGAGGTGTATCTACAATGTAACTAGATAGCTTCTGTCTGAAATCAAAATGATTGGTGTCTTTGAACTATTGAACGTGGAAGAAAATGTATAGCTTTGGACAATTATTGCTTGAACTGTTGCAAGACACTAATGGAAAATACGTTTTCTCATCATGCTGCTTGGTTTGCAGTCTGCGATATGTGAGGTTGCCATGGTCTTAGGCTACATTCAGATGAGAGCATGCTGCTTTGTTTGAAAGTTAGCATGGCTTTTTCTTGAACTTGTGTGCTTTCCTGAAAGTACCACTCATAGACATTTCTCTTATTATGAAATACAGCTTCATTGCTTACTGCCATACTAGGAAGTTCTGTTGACAGTTGAGAATTTGAAATTTTCCTATACGCATACTTTTTTGCGCAAATAACTTTTCCCCTGATGGGGTATTAAACAGCATGGGTGGTGGGGGGGGGGAGAAATGTTAACATCTACTCCTCTGCCGTTAGGACCCTGATCAAGATCAGGTCCCATGCTCCTTTTTTTCAGGGCCAAATGATAATGTCTGGAGTTTGAGTCATGGAACTTCAGTGACATGTTAGCTTGCATAAAAAACAAATAAGCTACCAAATGTTATTAAAGTGATATGAGAACTTTACCAGGAAGAATGAGATGCTTTCCTGTTGGTTCTAGTGAGTCATTAACTAGGCAGAAATTCTGGGTAAGTAGTGTTGAATGGTTATAGAACATAACTTGTTTCATTTGATGGAAGCATTTTTTGGTCATTTACAAACCTTGCCCCCTTGCTATCTTCCAAATTTGAATGCTAATCAGCCTTATTACTTGATGCTTTTTATCATATGCTTTTGGGTTGCTCCCCTGCCCAAGAAATGTATAGGATGAAACTGAACTATGATGGCTTATATGAATAACTAGGGCAACATTTACTTGTTTTTATCACCAACTATTTATATTTCAATCTCTTGATTTTGTTAAAATAATTTTTTCCTGGTACTGTTTGGATATGTTTAGATCCTGTGATTCCAGATCCTACTGCTAGTGGGAAGAATGTGTTCTGCTGGTGGGAGGCTCTGCTGTTAGTGGAATGGAGTTGTGGGACCGGGGTCCAGTTTGTAATCCATAAAATTAGAGAATGTTAATACAGATGGTAATCTGGCCAGTATTACTAGTACTTGTATAATTCTTGACAGTTCTTGCAGTACATTTATATTCCAGTTTTTCTTTGTCAGATTTTGATGTGTCCAGAACATGAAATGGAGAGAGTAAATATGTACTGTGAAATATGCAGAAGGCCTGTTTGTCATCTTTGCAAACTGGGTGGCACACATGCAAACCACAGAGTGACTACCATGAGCAGTGCCTACAAAACACTTAAGGTAAATGGAATTTTCTTTTTTAAAATTTAGTAGGAAGTGAAAAAATGAATATTTCTTGGTTATGAAAACAAACTTAGATCAAAGATCTATTTACAAGTTCATCTTTGCCAATGCAGGTGATATCTGATTAAACTGTGTGTAGGGTTGTCTTCTCAGGCTTTGTTGTTGGACCTCAGCTGGAAGCAGAGCATCCACCGTATAGATGAGACATTTGTGCCAAAAACTGGCTCTGAAAAAAGATCCTAAACAGTTGGTAGCTGATTCCATCCTTTGCTGCTGTGGTTGGATACAGTGTTACCAGGGATGTGGTGGTAGTGGTGGTGTGAGGGGCAGTAACAGAACTACTTACTGTTCTTGTATGTGGTGACAGCACATGCTACTGCTTGTAGAGAAAACTGGTTTTCTGGTAAACCCTCAGAGCTAGGAACAGCCCTAGTTGCTATCCACTAAATATACTGGTCAGATACAAACAACTGGTTTGACATATCCAGGAATTTGGGCATTCCCAGTGAGATTTTGACTTGGAACAGCAGACCTCTCCCCTAGTACCTGATAGAAACTTTTAAAAAGTTTCCCCTAATTTATAAAGTGGTTTACCATGTGGCAGGGAACCTTTGAGAAACATAAGCTTAAAGTCCCTCGGGCACTTGTAGTTGCACTCTTCTTTAGATTCCAGCCATATCCTTGACATAGTCTTGGCAATTTCCTTCTGACTGCTTTAGAGTTAAGAGGGTGTCTGCTGACTTTAACAAACAAATTCTAAATGGGTTGAATCCTGTTAAAACGATCTGAGTAGGCCTGTGTGTGTGTGTGTGTGTGTTGATTCACCTCTCCATAGTAGTCCCCCAGCTCCCTCTTCATGCTGCTTCTGGGGTTCAAGCTGCATTGGAGGAGTGTAGGGGCAAGGAAGTCTTGTTTCTTGTTTCCTGCTATGTGCAGGAATTTTAGATGGGATCCAATACAATTGATTTGCAATTGGATATATTTAATTAATATTTATTAAATATTCATAATCCATATAACAAGGTCATAAGTCTGACTTGTAAAAATTCTCAGGGTTTTTTTTTTTACTCATGATAAATCATGTAAGTTTTAAATATATTGTGTCTTGCATGTTAGATTTGATGGATTTTATGTTTCAAATACTTGATGGATATCTTATTCTAGGATAGCTAGTTTTGATGGAAGAAGTTGAGAGTTAATACTTAACTCAGACTCTGAGGGCAAAAATACATGTTACTGGCAACACAAGGTGATGACTGCTTGACCCAACTCTCAGTTGCACAGTCACGTGGTGACTAACCTTTAAAAACGTAGCCACTCTGTGCAGCTTCAAATGATGTGAGAGGGAATAAGGGGCCTCAGGATTCCCTCCTGCACCAGTAGAAATCACCACAAGGGGAGCATGTTTGTTCCTTCCTTGGGCTCTGATTCCATCCCAGGGCACATGGGGAGCCTGAGGAAGGGGAAACCGACCTCCCCCCTCCCACAGCTGTTTCTGCTGGTGAAAATGGTATGGAAGGGAAGCCTGAAGCCCCTCCTTCCCCCTCATGGCATTTGGAGCTGTTCAGAGCAATTGAGAGGTTTTTAGAGGTTAGTCAATATGTGAACATATGACTAAGTCAAGGTCGGACACCCGTGACCTGACTCATGTTACACATGAAGTGTGCTTTGACCCTGAGCAGAATCCTGTCAATCCATTCTGCTAGCAGTGGAGCTTTCCTGCAGTGAGTTGGATCCACTGGATCCAGCTAGCTCTCTTAAACTTAGCGACAGTTTGAAAACACGTTTGAGTGTTAGTGACATGGGCATTAGGTTTTACATAACTGCTCTTTGATGACAGAAAGACTTTTAATGTTTAAGTCATGCCTAGTTCTGTCGAGGAACAATTTTAACCTGCGTTCCCTGCACTGTGACATGATTATGAGCCACAGTGAGAGATGATAGATGTTCTTGTAGCACTGAAATGTTTGCTGGGTTGGTATTATGCTAGCTAGATCGGTAAACAACACAGTGGCTCATTGAACTTGGAGATGTTCTGTTTTGATTCAGAAGGCATACTGCACTGGAGCACTGGAATTCTTTTTTATGGACTAACTTAAAATGTATAAATACAGTTTATTCTTTCTAATCAGTATTGCTTATATTTATTATAATAGGAGAAGCTTTCAAAGGACATAGACTACCTCATTAGTAAAGAGAGCCAAGTAAAAAGCCAGATTACAGAACTTGGTCTTTTAATGAAAGAAACAGAGGTAAGAATTTGCTTACTGACATAGCCAAATTTCTTATGATGAAGCTCTTATTTTTAAAGCTAAGATATTGATGTTAATTTCTGAAAGATAGCAAAGTTAGTAGTTGCATTTTATTGATAGGCTGGCAGTGATCATTGTAATGAGCTACATGGTAGAATTTAAAGATCTAGTTTTTTTTCTCAAAGGAAAGTGGCTGTTACTAAGATATTTAGTTACACATTTTTTGAGATTGGCCTAAATATTCTATATTTTCCTTTTTAAGAGGCACAGTGAATTGTGAGTGAAGTTGTCCACCTTGAACTGCTGTAAAGAGCTTACCTTTTATCAGCGGTCATTTCATAGAAAAAGAGCTGCAGGAGCTCATTAGCATAACTCATTAGCATATGGCACACCCCTTGACATCGCCGGAAGTGTGTCATTGGCATAACTAATTTGCATATGCCACACCCCCTGACATCGCCGGAAGTGTGTCAGAAGGCAGCACCCACCCCTCAGGTTCCCAAAATCTCCAGGTATTTCCCAACTCAGAGCTGGCAAGCCTACCTGGAGAAAAATTGCTTCAAAAGCACAAAGAATATAGTCAAGATGTTAAATGGTTTTATTATAAAATCAAGAGACATCAAGAAGTAAAATGGCACACTAGGCAGATAACCGAAGCCGTAGAGCTGAGCGTCAGATGAAATGAATTCCAGATATGTGGATCTTTGTATTCAAGATCTATAGATTGATTTTTCTTTGCTTTTTAAAAAAATTGTACATACTATTTGTTCTCTTCTAAAGGCAAGTATCAGGTTTCTACACTCTAGTTGCCAGCCTCCAGGTGGTGACTGGAGATCTCCCAGAATCACAACTGACCTCCAGGCCATAGAAATCAGTCCCAGTGGAGAAAATGGCTGTTTTAGGGTGTGGACTCTATGGAATTGCATCCCCACTAAACTTCCTCCCCAAACTCCACGTCCCCCAGGCTCTGCCCCAAATCTCCAGGAATTGCCCAAACCAGGATTGGCCAGCTAGTGGAATGATTTAGAAGTTATTTCCAAAACCCAAGAGGGATTTCAACTAAAAATAATGCACTAAACCATATAACCAACAAGTGCTCCATGGTAATTATGAAAGGAATTAAAGATTGCATTAAGATATTGGGGGATTCCACATGATCGATTTTGATCGGACTTTCTGAGCAGTCGTGCTGCAGTGGAGTCATACAAATCCACTGCTCCCTGATTCCACATTAAGGCTTTTGTTTCGCATTGACATTTCATTTCATCATGCTCAAAGTCCATTGTGCGGAATTTGCCAGTATAAAAATTGATTCCTCATTGTTTTTCTGTGGGAAGTGTCAACAGATGTGCGTCTTCTTCATTAAAAATTTGTTTTTTTCCAAAAAAAGTTGCTACATATAAACATTGCATCAAACAAACACATCTTGATAGGTCAGAGCATTTCCCGCCAATATCATGGAATGAGTATTGGTTATTGACATTTGGAGGGAAAATTGTTACCGATGACCCCGCTTTCCCTCCGCCTCAGAAGCTGTCAGCTGTCAGTGAACAACAAGTAACAAATTTGGCGCATTGAAAAATGGACCCGTTATTGGGCAGCTGTCGTCACGTGACACAGGACATGTTTCTGCATAGACATGTAGAAACGTTGCAATGTTTTTTGTAATTTTTTTTTAAAGAGAGAGAAGCAACAGGGGAAGGGAAAGGGTAGTCAGTGTGGCTTGGAAAACGTGATCAACCAATCAAATTTAGTTCATTCAAAGGGCGGGAGAAAAGGGCAAGGGTGGGGAGAACATCGGATAAAGAATTTCGCATGATTAAAATCCCTAATCTGCAGTGAGTGGACAAATAAGTCGGGGAAAAACAGGAAGGAAAAAAACTGGACAAAACATGCAGTGACTTTGAAGCTGCTGCTAGGATTGCCTCCCCACATGTGGAAACGTGAAAAAAAAATTGAGGTCATTTGGAAGCTGAACAACGGAAAACCACTAGTGGGGAATCATTATAAATCTGGAAGTTGCAAAGCAATACACAACTATCAATAAACAATGAAAACACTGAAAAATCAGAAATCCATCACAAAATCAGAAGAAAAACAGATGCTCTGCCAGTACATTACCCCCCACACCATGACTGATACTGCCAAAATCCTTGTTTGGATTCATCTACCCCCACCCCCACTCTCTCTTTCTCCCTCCCCCTCACACTTTCCCTCTCTCTCTCTCTCTCTCTCTCTCTCTCTCTCTCTCCCACCCCCACTCTCTCCCCCTCCCCCCCCACACTTGTTATCCCTCTCTCTACCACCTGCTGGCGCTTCGCCTCCTTTCAAGGCTGCAGCTGCCTGCCCTGAGCTGGGACGAGCGGCAGGTGTGAGGAGGAAGCTGCGTCGGTGTCCACTCACCAGGGCTGGTGCCGTGCCTCCTTCAAAGGCTGCAGCTGCCCATCCTGAGCTGGGATGAGTGGTGGGCGTGGGGAGGAAGCTGTGGAGGCGGGCGTGGAGGAAGGGAGATGGAGGTGGCAGTGGCAAAGGGAGGAATGGATGGCCAGGCAGGCTGAGCAGAGAGCAGTACAGGGAGGGAGGTTTCTCAGCAGCGGCGGCCGCCCCCCCCACTCCCAGTGTGGAGGCCTCTCGCTGGGAGCAGAGGAGATGTTGCTTGGCCTGCCGCCCTGCCCTCCCAATACGGAGGCTTCTTGGCAGCGGTAGCCACCACTCCTGGCGCGGAGGCCTCTCGCTGGGAGTGGAGGAGATGTTGCTTGGCCCGCCGCCCTGTCCTCTCAACAGGGAGGCTTCTTGGTGGCAGCAGCCACCCCCCCACTCCTTGCACAGAGGCCTCTCTCCGGGAGTGGAGGAGACACCGCTTGGCCCGCTGCCATTTTAATATTTTAATTTTATTAACGTTTATTTAATAAAAAATCCATGGGCGGGCACTCATTTCAAAGAGAATGAGGGGGCGGAGCCACAGCCACGTGATCTATTTGTAGCTCTGCCAGAACAGTGCTTCGGCGCATTCCGGCAGGAAATGACCCCTGCCTTTTATAATGGTGAAGCAAAATATGTAAACGCAGGAATGTTTTCTTAGTGTGGCATAGGTCAAATCATAGTTTCTGTTTTCAGATATTGTATAAGTAGTTTGAAAACCCACAATTTCATCATAATACAGGAACACCTCTTGGCAGATTTTGTGATGTCTGAATTGCCAAAGAGTACCTCTTCATTCTGGCTAAGAAACCTTAATACAGTGGGAATGCCTTTCCCTGGTAACTTAGAAAGTAGAGTATTTGAGGTTGCACATTTTTATACAAGCTCTGTTGAGCTTGGTAGGACTTCTAAGTAAGCACACACAGCATCAGACTTTACATCTGCTTTACACCAAACACTGGGATTTTCTATTTCATTCTTCTGGTAGTTAATGAAGAAAAATGAATTTGAGCCATTAAGCATTAATTTATAGACAGTAGCATGCTAGAACATTAAAGTAGCTGAGGTGAGCGCTTGAGGCACTGGCAGCTCTGCTGGGGTGGGCAGCATGGAAGAAGACAACAGGCATGGCTTGTGACTGTCATCACCTCCTGGAACCTGTGCAGCTGCCCACTGGATCCAAGGTGAGCCCGTGTGCTGCTGTCAGCACCAAAGGGGCCCAGCTTGCTCCCCGTATGCCTATTAATTTTTATTTTTTAAAATGTGTTATTTATAGCTCACCTTTCTCATTGGGAATGCGGATTATGTAATGTAAGTCAATACAATCAACAGCTGGGACATTCATAAACAATGTGTTAATGTATACAAAATGCAAATTTGCAGAAATTGGAAACAAGCAGAAATCCAATGCGGCACTGAAAACAGTGCTGAAACCAGCATAAGTAAATATGACATATTAAACAATGCAGAAACTACCTAGTAGGACATACTTAAAACAGAAAGTACACAGTAGTATTTTCTCCCCTTTCTCCCACTTCACAGCTAACATTCTCAAAAGACACTGCATTATTTGAATACACAGGACAAGAATGTTGCCCACCCTGATGTGTAAATAAACCTGTGCTTATTTTCAAATAGTGCAATGGTGAAAGAGCTAAAGAAGAAGCATCAAACAGTTTTGATAAGTTGTTTGATGTTTTAGAAGAAAGGAGAACAACTGCACTCAGGGCTATTGAAGCATCCAAAATCCTAAGACTGGAGAAATTGCAGTCTCAAATAGAAGAGTATCAGGGACTTCTGGAAAATAATGGCCTTGTGGGATATGCTCAGGAAGTTCTCAAAGAAACAGACCAGTCTTGCTTTGTTCAGACAGCAAAACAACTCCATGACAGGTATGCAATTTATCTTCAAAAACATTTTTAGTTATTTTTTAAATCATGCCTTGTATTTACTGTGGCTTTGATGCAAAGGTGTGTGTATGTGTGGGTGGTGGTCTTCCATGTATATTCTATGATTTTCCTGACTCTCTCTGTCCAACTACTCCAGAAAGCCATGGGACTCTCTGGAATGGTCTTCAGTGCAATAAGTGTCTTTAAAAGAGACAAGTGAGAGAGGGTAACTGGGATTCTCCACCTATGTTTACAGGGATTATTCCCTTAGAGAATTCTCAAATAAGCCAGGCAGATGTTCAACTGGAAAGGTTTTTTTTATTAAAGAGAAATAAAAGGGCAAATGTACAGAAATCACACACACGTGTACAAGGCTACCTAAGAAAATCAGGGAGGAAAGGGGAAGTAAGTAGTTTCAGGAGGGCAATAGTTACCAGTTTCAAAGATAAGGGTCCACAGAGACAGCAGCAAAACCACCAGCATTTTATAGAGAAGAAGCGTGCACACGCACACACAGACACAGAGGAAGCGGGGAGGTGAGAAGTCAGGAGCTTCTTGGGAGACTTCATTGTCCTAAGTTATGCGCCTCTGGGATATGGAGAGGGGTCAGTCAACTGCTGTGGCTCACACTCTGGCAGTTTTCCAGGCTCCTGCCTGGCTGGCATCCACTCTGGGCCAGAGAGTGCCTTGGGCTTATGATACATGAGGAAGGAGTTTATGACATTCCCTCTGTAAACTTCCCTCTTAGCGTGAGGAGGGATCTGACTGCTACCAGCAGTGGGGAAGGGAAATTAATACACTCCGGTGCATCAGTGGAAATACTTTCTACTCATCCATGGGCGCTTGGGATTCAGCAATGTGTCTCAAGGTTATGGAACTCTTGTGTCGCTCATATTCATTTTAATGAGAATTACACAGGAAAGTTTTCATTTGGTTATGACTTGAATAACCATCAAAATCTTAATTCAGTTTAACAGTGCACTCTTACACTCTTCTTTCTCAACCCGTTGACTTCAATGTACCTAGAAGGGTGTAAGTCTGTTTAGGATTGCACTGCAAAGCACTCAGATGACGACAGCTTCCATTCCATTTCAACACAGAAAGTTTTAAAAAGACACACTGTGGAAATAAATAAAAATAAGTGCACAGTGAATCAAATGGGGCAAGGTATTTGGCAATGTTACTATTTTGTAAGCTTCTCTTCTGATTCTCTTAAAATCTTTGTATATATCTGGTGAATAAACATTTTCTATGCAGAATTCAGAAAGCTACTGAATCTCTGAAGAGCTTCAGACCTGCAGCACAAGCTTCTTTTGAAGATTTTGTTGTTGATGTAACAAAACAACAGGAGGCTCTTACAGACTTGTCTTTCCAGTCAAGTGGTGAGTCTAGTAAGAACTTCTTTGTTCTCCCCTTGCCCCACACTTGCGCATAAGTATCCCCCCCCCCCCCGGAAGAAATCTGTTCTCAGGTCTGTTTGGTTTTAGCATTCTTCAAAAGTCCGTTTTAATAACTATATCTTTTGGGAATGTCATAGTACTAATGACATACATAGGCACAGTTAGGACCTGCTTCCTTCAAACTTTCAGACTTCATGAATATCCGAGAAGTAGATGGTGTAGTCTTCCGATCCGATCAACTGTTTACTGTGTATACACACATGCGCACATGTGTATTGTATACGTGTATTGTATACATATGTACATATGTGTATTGTGTACATGCACACACACATGTACTGGAAGGTGTTTTCCTTCTCTTGATGAACTTATATTATGTAGATAGGTGATATGATTCCAAGAGAACACACAAGCATTTTCCTTGTTTTCAGAGCCTCATTACAAGGTGGAAGAGGAATGGTAAGAGCAGTACTGCTGTTGGGGACTGACAAATCAAGGCTCATTTTGTGAAATAAGAGGAATTCCTTCCATAATCTTCAGGATGGTTATTCTTTTCTTAATCCTGCTAAATCTGCCTTTTGAACTCTAAAATGTATTCTTGTATGTTTAATTTAGGTGTTGATATACCAGAGATCAACGAAGAACAGAGCAAAATGTATAATAAAGCTTTGATCTGTTGGGATAATCCACAGAGAGCAAGTTCAGCTGATACCTACATCCTTGAATACCGTAAAGTTAATAAAGAAGAAGCAAACCCAGCATGGCAAGAGACTGAAGTTTTCAGCAAGAGCAGAGTTATCTCTGACCTTGACACTAATAGCAGCTATGCTTTCAGAGTCAGAGGATATAAAGGATCTATCTGTAGCCCTTGGAGCAGGGAAGTTGTCTTGCACACGCCTCCAGCTCCAGGTACAGTTGTTGTTTAAACAACTCCCAGACTACTGGCTTTGGAAGGTTACAATTCTGCTTTTAGAAAAGCACTAGTTGGGAACCTGAAAGGACTTGCAGAGGTCACTTCAGTGCAGCATGATTAGATGGGAGGGGTGTAGCAAAGAAAGATGAACTAATTAAATTACATTGTACCTTTACATCCCAATGTCTTCCTTTGCTACATTGTACCTTTACATCAGGCTGCATTGTACCTTTACATCCTGATGCTCTCCCTTTGTAATACTCCGTCCAACTTTGGCTGGGACATACAGGCTCAGGGATCTCCATTCCTGCTTGTGTCTGAAGAAGGGAGCTCTTAAAAGCTTACACTCTGAAAACCTTGTTGGTCACTAAGATGTCACTGGACTCAAACCCTGCTGCTCTACTGCAGACCAATACAGCTACTCACCTAAACTAATATTACTGTGGTTGCCCCATCCCATAATGAACACATCCATTTCCTAAAGATACATACAGGCTCTGCTTCTTTTATTTTTGAGGGTTTTAACCCCCAATGTATTTTTATTTAGATTTCAGATTTTTCTGCAAACCTGGGGCTTTTTCAGGTCAATAGAAAGGTCTATTTTGTCTGTCCATGGTTCTGATACCTGGATTTTAAGTATCCACAGATTTGGCTATGTTGAGAATAAGATGTATTGAAAAGCAGGAAACTGTCAAGGAATTGTAGGGTTTGCTTCATTTCCCCCCTGTATCCTCTTCCCCATACTACTTCCTGTTTCACTTCCATGAAAGCCCTTTTCCTGCTTCTTTCTCTCCTTCCCACTCACCTTTCTTTTATCTGCTGTCTCCCTCCCTTGCTCTTCAGCTTTATTAACTTCATTTATACCCAACTGGATCCCCAGTGATGACCCACAGAAGCTTACATCATTTTCCTCGCCTCCATTTTATCCTTACAACAACACTGTGAGGTAGATTAGACTGAGAGTGACTGGCCCAAGGTCACCCAGCAATCGTCATGGCAGAGCAGGGAACTGAATCTGGGTTTCAGATCCTAGTCTGACACTTTAACAATGACACCCTCCAGGATTTCAGTTTTTCTTACTTCCTTCTCCCTGGCAGTCTTTCCCTGGTAAAAGTCTAGCCCGGTTGCAAAAAGTTGTTTGGCTGAATTGTGTGGTGGCTACTATTGGGCCCAGCCGATTTCCACAAGTTGTGTGGAGGCTGCTGCAGGGCCAGATGAGTTGAGTAGCATCAAAATGTTTGGTAGCTACTGCCACACTTGAGGATGAGTTGTAGGTAGCAAGTTGCCTGGTGGTTGCTGTTGGGCCTGGCCCCAGTGAGATGTTCTTCCAGGGATGGACTGGGAGGCCAAAATGTCCCTGCAAGGAGCTCTCCCTTTGCCTTACACTGACAAACTAAGGTTTGAAGGCTGGCAGTACTGTTATGGTTGCCTAGCCACCCCCCCCCCCCCCCCGGCATGGCCATTAGCTTCTCTTTTTAAAGGTACAGGTGCCATATTTGGGGGGTTTTAGCTCTCCATTTTTTAATTTTTATTTTTTAGATTTCAGATTTTTTGGCAAACTTCTCTCACGTTTTTAGAAAAACCTGTCTTCTACTCATGGCTCCAGTCTCCAGATTTAAATATCCACAGATGGGGCCATGGTGAGAATGAGCTATATTGATACCTCTCTGTGTATATGTGTTAAAGGCATATTTTTCCTGCCAACTCAACCTCAGGTCCCAAATGTTAGTTGAGATTGGTTGTTTTTACAACACTCCTAAATTACATTATAGGTTAGATTTTGGCAAGTCTCTAAGGGGAAGTTTCCAGGGAACTAGGACAACCATCAGCAATGCCTTTCTGCCTTTGCTATCTGAACCTGAGGCATAATGTTGCCTTTAGGAGGGTGCTGTTGGTTGATCTTTAGAGAAGGCTGACACTGGTTATACTGAGCTTCACATTTTTTTTTTAAAGATTAAAGCTGACAACTGATATTGTGCCCTAAAGAAAATCAGAACCTAACACAGGAATCAAATCACTAATTCATTGTGCTCCTAGTGACTTACCTTTCTTAAAAGTTGAGCTGCTGCTTTCTATGTTAGTTGAACAGCTTTCAAAGTAATTTCCATGCTGATGGTTGTTGTGGGTTTTCCGGGCTGTATTGCCGTGGTGTTGGCATTGTAGTTCCTGACGTTTCGCCAGCAGCTGTGGCTGGCATCTTCAGAGGTGTGACCTGCCAACATCTTTTCCACACTGTGACACTGAGAGATCTCTGTCTTTTGGTGCTCACCTCTGAAGATGCCAGCCACAGGTGCTGGCGAAACGTCAGGAACTACAATGCCAAGACCACGGCAATACAGCCCGGAAAACCCACAACAACCATTGTTCTCCGGCCGTGAAAGCCTTCGACAATAATTTCCATGCATTAATCAGAGTGAGGGAGGCATGAAAGATAGTCATCAGGTCTTAGTCACAGAAAGCAGCATCCTTTCCCCATAGAGAGCTGAAGTACAATGATCTTGGCTTGTGGCTGCAGATCCAAAAGCACCTTCAGAGAAAGGTGGGGTATAAATGAATAAATAATAAAGGTGAAGACTGGTGTGGGGGCAGATGGGTGAGAAGGAGACAAGGAATCAGGGAACAGGGAGAAGATACAGGGGCTGCCAGTGGGATAGAAGAAGAAATGGTGTGGGGAGGGGATAAGGGGGAAATGAGGTCCCCCTGCAAGTCCTGATGCGTTCCCCACTTAGGTTTATTCGTTATTGTATATCTAAGGGAAAAGGTATTCTTTGATACTGCACTTTAAAATCAAGTTTGAGAAACTTCTTGTTAGCTAGTAATGCAGCATGGAAGTCATAATGCCACTAAACTATTGTAGTAATATCAGAGAATCGTTGGTCGTTCTGTTACTTAAAGTTTTTACATCATCTGGCAGGACCTGGAATGTTTTGATTATTTATTTTCTCCCCTTAAGAGTTGAATTATAGCTAAATATTAAATGCAATTCTAACATGCACATATATTTTTCAGTTTTCAGTTTTCTTTTTGATGACAAATGTGGCTATAACAGTGAATGTCTCTTGCTGAATGCAAGGAGGAATGCTGTAGAAAACAGGGCTGGGTTCCCTCTGCTACTGGGAGCTGAACGTCTCCAAGCAGGCTGCTATACTACCTTAGACTACATTGTCGGAGATACTGGCATTGTGAAAGGAAAGCATTTCTGGGCCTTCCGTGTGGAGCCCTATTCCTACCTTGTGAAAGTAGGAGTGGCATCTGACTCTAAGATCCAAGAATGGTTCCATAATTCTCGTGATCTTACTAGTCCAAGGTAAGTAATACTGTTGTTTCATAGAATGTTAGTTTCTGAGGTCAAAAGGCTTCTTAATTGAAATAGTTTTAAACTCCTTTGCATTAGTTAAGTTTACAGTAATTGGGTATTGTGGTTAACACAATCAACATTTCCATATATTGACATGAATCCAGAAACTATATAAATGTTTCTGCAGACCTGAGGGAGTTTTGTACTCATATGTCTGAAACAGCAGCCCCCATGCTCAGTGTCTGTACAAGAGGAGCAGTGTTTCAGTTTGTGATATGATATAAGTGGGGAAAGTGCCATTCAAAGGAATAGAGTTGAAAAGTCTATTGGGCTTACCCAAATTCTTGAGTTATAACTAAAGTAGCCCTTGTAAAAATGTTTGGGGCCAATTCAGTTGTTCATGGCAGGTATCAGAATGGCTGGGGTCTTTTCCTACAAACTAGAGACTTAAAATTTGGAGCACATGTACTCTAAGACACCATGATTATGAAAGACGTGTGAAAATGATACACTGCTCATGTCGCCTTCAAAATGGGGAAAGCATACAGCCAAATAGTTACTGTATTGCAATGCTACTTTGAAATTGTTGTTTTATGGTCTGGCTTGGTTTTTAATGCTGGATTTTAATTACTATCTTTGTGAAGTTTATTTTGAAAACCAACTTGCAAATGGCAGCATAGAAGTTTTCTAAATAAATAAATAAAATTTGGTACACGTGTAACTGAAAATGCCCTGATTACTTTAAGAAAAGAGAGGGGGAGACTTTTTTTTAGTGGACAAATCTCGGTAACATGAATGTGGAAAAGAATGTTGGCTTCTGGGAATTCTGCTGAACCCAACTTGAATGGGGATTTGCCCAGCAGCCAAAAAATGTATCTGTGCTTGCAAAGTATAAGCTGTATTTTCTTCTGTGAGTAAAATATAGTTTACATATTGCAAGTAAGGGTGCATGTTCCTGACTGGAACTTAAAGTTTGTGACTCATAATTTCAACACTAATTTAGAAATGAACCAGTTTGGCAACTGGAATATAGAAAGGGAGAGGTTTTTATTTTGCTGTGTGTCAACAGAGCATGACTGCCCCAACTCATATTTAATATTCATAGATCCAGAGAAGTTAGCCGTGTTAGTCTGTAGTCACAAAATAGTAAAGAGTCCAGTAGCGCCTTTAAGACTAACCAACTTTATAGTACTAGTTCTCTTTGTCAAATGTATGATGAAGGTTATATTTAAGCCAGTTTGGTGTAGTGCTTAAGAGCACAGGACTCTAATCTGGAGAACTGGGTTTGATTCCCCACTCCTCCACTTGAAGCCAACTGGGTGACCTTGGGTCAGTCACAGTTCTCTGGAGCTCTCTCAGCCCCACTCACCTCTTAGGGTGTTTTGATGTGGGGATAATAATGACATACTTTGTAAACCACTCTGAGAGGGCATTAGGTTGTCCTCAAGGGCTGTATATAAATTGAATGTTGTTGTTGTTGTTAATAATAATAATATTGTCACTCTTATTCATTGATCTACTTAAACTCAACATTCTTCTAGGCTGAATGCTTTTGTCATAGTATTTTATTGGCTAGTGCAGAAACAAAATGTTCTGTTAAAAACTACCTTTCCAAACCCTTTTTACTTAGTGTAACTTTAGTTTCATAATAACCGCACTACAGACACAACAGTGCAGAGGAAAGTCATTCCTACCTACAAGAGAGCTCATTCTCTCTCTGAATCATGAAGTTAGTATACATTTCATTTCAGTGCCTTGATTTTCCAGTCTCTACACAAGTGTCCTGCTTTCTTTGTTTTAGAAACAGGCATGAAGAAACTCCCAAGAAAATAGAGGGTGGTAAATGGAGACCTGGTCAGGGATTCAAAATCCCCACAATACAGCTGGGGAGCTGGGGGTGAGAGGAGTGGCTGACCCAAGGCCACCTGCTGAGCTCATGGCAGTAATGGGATTCAAACCAGTAGAGCAGCTGGACCATTTAACCACTGTGGTGCAGCAGGTGTTGGTAGTTATATATCAAGTGGTACTTGATATAAAGAGAGGGAAAGTTCTCCAGAAGCATGTGGGATAAAGAAACAGGCAATTCAGTGTTTTGATTTGTCTAATTGAACAATACTAAACTAGCACTGTCTGCAGTGATAAAATATTAAATTTGCAAGGTGCATTGGAAATACTAACTAAAAGAGGAGTACTGCAGACAGCTATACAAAGGCTAGAAATGTGACACAAGTATCAGGTGAAGAGAACTTCTTTACTGCAATGCAAATATTATATAAGTTGATGGAGGGCCAAGCAGAGAGCAGTTCACTCATAGCTACCTGTCCAGCTCAGCCAAAACTGGTCTGATCAGTCTCTGTACTAGAAGAAGATGAGAGCAGGTCAGGTCTAACAACATCCTCAACCTCAAGGGGAGGAGCTGTGGCTCAGTGAAGTAGCCTCTGCCAGTCTGAGTAGACAATACTGACCTTGATAGGTTGATTCAATATAAGGCAGCTTCATATGTATGTTCATCAGCTTCTTATCGTTCTTTGTTAACTCTGCTAGGAGAAACTTGTAGATTCTCATAAAAACAGCATGAGGTAGTGATTTTGGAAAATGCATGAAGGGAAAAAGATAAAATAGCTACTCTTTTCCCTTCACCATTGTTCCTGGACCTTTTCACACTACATACCTGCTTCCGGAACATCGCGAAACGTAGCACAAAAAATGCAGAAGATAGCATGTTCTCGCGAGAGTTTTGCGCGACGTCGCATAAAACTCTCGCGAGAAGACACTATCTTCACGTTTCTTGCGCTATGTTTCGCGATGTTCTGAAAACCGGTATGTAGTGTGAAAAGGGCCCCTCTTAAATCACAGCCTCAGGTGTAAAAAATGTGGAAAAACAACAATGTAATGTGTAATCCTGCCCTAAATCTCCAGAGAAGGATTGCAATTTTGCAGTTGCCATACATTAACATGATAGGTACTCTGCAGGTAGTGCTTGACCATAAGTATCCTATTCACTTGAGCTGTCAAGAAGAAGAGGAGGGCCATCTTAAATTCACATACAACTCAGAGTTATGTATAGTAGTAAAAACTCCTTTGTGTGTAACGTTTGTTTAGGGGGGTTGTCTTACAATTAGGGTCATCTTCTCTTTGAGCAAATAAAGTAGTTCTTTTGTTCCTAGTACTTATCCTCCATCTTTAATAGTGCTTATTTTAATAGTACAGATCAGTGCCATTTTTATATTTTAAGATTACAGTTGCGTGGTGCTCTGAGGGAAAGAAACACCAGTCATCCAGGAGAAAAGGGCCTGAAAGAGCAGGATGTGGAAAGAATGGAGAAAAGGTGGAGAACTAATTTTTTAAATTAATATAGTTTAGATTTGCGGATATACCTAAAAAAAGATAGCTCCTAGTGGAGGCGCAAGTGTCATTTCCAAGCTGTCTAACATTCTTTATCTGCAGCTACTGGCTCCATCAACACAAGGAATTGTGGACCACTTTACGTGCCCACTTGAAACTCCCTTCTGTGTATTAGTTAAAGCTATTTGTGCCACTAGGGCTGTGAGTTTTAAAAAATTACCATTTTAATTCCTTATTGGATAGTTTGGCAAGGTTATGATCATAGTTTCCATTAAATATCAGGAGTATTGTTTTCCAGACAGTGGTGTTGGTAAAAAAAATCCATATTAATAAATATCCCAACAATACTCCCTGTTGAGAGAAAATAATAATCATGTCCTTTTTGAACTTAAAAGGGGAAGATTTATTTATTTATTAAAACATTTTTACCCTGCCTTTCCTTTTGGTTCAAGGTGACTTACAATAAAAGATTTACAGTGTTGGAAATCTCAGAATACAGACACAACATTTTATCACATGTGGCAGACATACAAGGAAGCAAGAAAATACTGAATAGAGATGCATGAAGAAGTGCAAATTTAAGTTTCTGATGGATCTTAAAAAGATGTTATTAAATATTTTACCAAGTAAGATTATAAAAATACACCGTGAACTATTTAAGTTATATGGTGACGGCGGCTAGAATAAGATATGCAGCAAAATGGAAAGGGATGGAATGCCCAGACCTGAATGAATGGAAAAATAAATTAAATTTATTAACCTCTTTTATACATAATCTCTTTTATACATAATAGACCAATTTCAGAATTTCAAGATAAAAGGGAAAGTTTTTTTAACTCTAGCTAAAAATCAAGAACAAAATTAATTTAGCATAGAGAATGATAGAAGGAAAAAATTAGACAATACATGCTTGTAACAAAAATGTTATTTGTTGATAAAAATGTTGTTAGATAAGAAGACAGATTAGAAAAAAATTAGAACTGTTAGTAGTTTTGCCCATTGTTACTTTTGGGGGAGCTCAAATATTTTTTTTTCTTTGTGAGAGCAGAATACAGTGTTGCTTGGGTAAGATGTAGTTTTAAACCCTGGGTGTAAGGCAAATGTGGGCCAAGGAAGTACGTGCAGGATCAAATTTGCAGGAGGGCAGGAGGGCACTTAATGTCCTTCAGTTGATGATTGTAGCCTCTAAGTACACTCTCCTGCCATATTTAAACTATTTTTCCCACTGCTGAAAAAATTAAAACGATGCCTGTTGGGGAGAAAGCTGCCTGGGAGACTATTCCATTTTACTCATCAGTCCCCCGCCCCCCCTACATTTTTTCTACATGTCCCTTGTTGTCTCTGAAACTGTGTTCTGAGAACACAAAGTGATACAGAGATTTGCACACCAGCATAAAGAAAATGAGTTTAAAAAATACAGCTGTTCAGTATATAATTTATTCCCTGTTATTGCTCTACATCTTCACCCATCTTTAAATAAGCAACCATAAAAGCATCAGTACTTTTGTTGTAAGAGCAAAGTACCACAAACAAGGCCTTGTCACAAGCATAAATGGCTTTAAAAAGAGATCAGACAGATTAATGGAGGGGAGGTCCATCAGTGGCTACTAGCTATTGTGATTAAAAGGAATCTTCACATTCAGGAGCAGCAAACTTCTGAATAACGGTGCTAGGAAGTATCATCGAGGGAAAACCTTGGGCTCTATGCCCTGTTTGTCATCCTATCAGTGCAACTGGTTGGCTGCTGTGTGAAACAGCATGCTGGACTAGATGGGCCACTGGTCTGACCCAGCAGGGCTCTTCTTGATGTGCTTACTTTCCAAACTTTATAGATGATTGGTTTTCCAAAACTGTTAGTAATAAAGATGTGTAATCTTTTGGTTGGTAGGGCTGAGAAAAAAGAGGTTCATTTCTATTACAAAGCATGGGAGATTGTAATTTGAATTTGGACATATTTCCACTTAAAGACTCTGTGTTTCAGGTGATAATATCTGATATACCAGTTCTAAGAGCTGCCCTGCAGATGCAGTATTGTTTAGACTGCAACCCAAGAGTGCAACAAATAGGAGCATGTGTGATTTGTATCACTCTTTGCTTTCCTACAAATTGGAAGGTGTGGCCTGGAAGGTGCTTGACTCTTGATTGCCAGTCCATCTATGTTAATTCATCTGGGAAAGGCAACACACCTCTGAATCTGGGAGATGAATTAGCAAAAATAATGACATTGAACTGACTCACAATGGCTTTTGTAGTAATGAAATGCCAGTCGTTAGGAACCATGGGTCCAGAACTACTACCGTATCTTTTCTTCCAACTGTTTTTTCCCTTGTAAAGAACCTGAAGATTTTTCTCATTTGTGCTGTGGATGGAGAAGGTACAAAACAGAGCTGGAGACTTCAATTCACAGCACACGTGCAAGATTGGGGGAAGTATAACACTGGGTGTTTTTGCCACAGAGCCAAGGACAGCTGCCCCTGATGAGCTAGTAGGCTCTTTTTGGTTGCTTGCTTAGGAGAGTAACATAGGATTAATCCTGTTGCGTTACAGTCTTTGAGCGAGCTTAGAATTTGTAACTTGTTTGACATAATAAATGGCATTCTAAACCTTGCTGGCTTAGGGGTTTTTGTATGGGTGGATGTTGGCAGGGCAACATGCTGAGCAGAGGTGTTTTCTACTCAAAAAAGAAAGAATCAATAATATATGACTTGCATCAGGTATATTTTCATTTAATATAGGAGTCTTTTGATAACTTTGATAACAAAATCTTACTTAGTTTACCTATTGTGTTAATTATGCTGATTAATATCACATTGGAATTCATTTTTAGATAAGCTATAAGATTTTTTTCAAGGTTAGAATCCTCTCAGGTTTTATTTGTATGTGTTGTGATATACATTGGTGACAGCATTTTATCCTTGTAGTAGTAATCTTTTCCATGAAGTTCTGAATAATTTGAATCACATAATCTTTGAGAGAAATTTTACAATGCCATTTATTATGTCTTTGTATCTCAGAGGTACAAGCCTCGCAAGAACTCTGAGAATTCTCTATACTGAACTATTACATTTCTAACCCAGTCTTCATCAGTGTAGCTCAGAGCAGCATTTTAGCCTTGTAACAAACCAGTTAGGTTGGGATATTGTGACCTGCCCAAGTTGCTTCAAAGCAAAGAGTGTACTTAATCTGCATTTGCTATATCTAAACTCCGTACTCTGATTTCCATTTCTACAAAGACAGCAACCAAAGGGGAAGGGGGAAAAACTTACACATTCTTTGAAACCTCACTGGAGTTGTGGTTGTTTGTAGAATACACTGTTCCTCTCCTTTCAGTCTATAGTAGCATATGTAGGGTAGACCTACAGTAATAAAGTATTATTTAGGATCAATGTAACGTGTTTCCAGAATACAACTCGTGTTCTGTACCACTGTGCTTGTAAGCCACACTGGCAGGATCCACAGGAGGGCAATTTCTGCTCTTAAATGTGGTTAAGTGACATGACCCTGTGCAGTGTTGCCTGTTAATTCTTATTTGATCAGGCCTTATCTTTCCTGCTTAGATTTACACAGGTCCATCCTTTCCTGAATATTGAGTGTTACATACAGCTGGATTTGTCCTAATTTTCCCCTTCTCCTGCTGTACACATGACCTGGCTTTTTTAAGGATCAGGAGTCAGGACTTCATTGTGCAAACGGTCCAGAAACCATTTTGTCCAGAATGTGGCAGCTACGCTACAATCAGGGTGGGATAGAGGAATTGTGTTATTCCGGTGCTAAAAAGTCTGCACTGGCTGTCCATTTGTTTCTGAGTACAGTTCAGTTCTTACCTTGGAAGAATGAATGGCTTGGAGTCAGGGTTCTTGAAGAATCAGGTCCTCCTACATTGTCAAGTTAAGAACTGCCTCACAAGCTCTGTTCTGTGTGCTCCTGCCTTCAGGGGTATGGTGGGTGGTGGCCAGAGAGAGGGCTTTTTCAGAAGTGACACCAGGCCAGTGGAATGCCCTTCTCCTTGAGAATCACCTGGCACCTACACTACTTTTAATTAGGCACCAGGCCAAAATGTTTCTGTTTACCCGGGGTTTTACCTAAGGGGCTGATCTTTTTAGCATCTTTTTGTTATACGCTTTACTATGTTTGAATGTTGGGTTTTAATAACTTTTACACTGTTTCATGTTTTTATTACGTTTTACTTCGTAAGCTGCCTTGGGCGGGTTTCCTGGAGATGTGGCATAGAAATTGGCCAAATAAAGAAATGTTAATATGCCATACTTTGAGATGTTGGAATTTGTAGATAATGTGAATACTTCTAGTGCTTATAAGGAATTGGTGTGTTGTTCTTCTAGATATGAACAAGACAGTGGTCATGACAGTGGGAGTGAAGACATCTTTGTTGAGTCCTTGCAGCCTTTCACACTGGTAACTTTAGGCATGAAGAAGTTCTTTATTCCTAAGGCTTCCCCTGCTCCAGCTGCTCCCAAAGATTCTGCGAATAGAATTCTTCCAATGCCATCATGCATAGGAATCTGCCTTGATTATGACAAAGGCAGAGTTGGATTCTATGATGCAGACCGGATGAAATGTCTTTATGAGCGTCAGGTGGACTGCTCTGGCAAAATGTATCCAGCTTTTGCATTGATGGGGAGCGCAGGAGTTCATCTGGAAGAAACCATTGCAGCAAAATATTTGGAATACCAAGATGAAGACATGTGATGCCCAAGGTTCCATCTTTAGCCTTATGTCTTAATTACATCATAGCTCCTAAGTGTTTTGCTGCACCACTGCTTTTGAGTCTTTCTGTTTTTGTTTCAGTTACAGAGAGAAGTTTCCATCTTCACCCACTGCCTAGTCCGCAGGAAGGCCTTTTTGCGCTCACTCATTGGCCTGCCTTTTGGTGTGCTGTGACATTTGACATAGAAAAGTTTTCAGAAAAAACATGGGATTAGCAGCCTCATTGCCTTTTCAGAAGCTGGAAACCTGCCTTGTTTAGCTGGCTCTGCTGGCATTCACATTCCATTTTTAAATGGAAATAAGACACACACAATGGAGCATTTCTTAAGGTTATACGTGATGTGTGCTTCTCACTTCAAAAGGAGCCTATTTGTCTATGGTGAGTGGTCTAGTGTCTCAGTTAAGAATCTTTTGAGCATCAGTACTGGATAATGTACTTTTCATCCATGCAAAGTACATTGTGAATCCATGCTACAACAGTGTGCTGGTAACATCTGGGAGATGTATAGTGAATACATATTTATGGTGACTTCTAAGATTGACTTTTTAAAGAAGTGTAGCTGTATCAGTGAGTAATAACAAGGAACATGCTTTATTCTTCAGTACTTTAGGTTATTTCCTCTATACTGTATATTTAAATAAGTGCAATTTCTCTTGAGATATCAGCCTTTGATGTTTAAAATTCTTTGTGTATGTAACAATGTTTAGTCATATGAGAGGGATAAAAACACATGCACAAATAAGAATATATAGTTGGTTTTTTAAAAACAGAAATGGAAGTGTCCACAGTGTGCTGTTGGTTCATTTTATACCATAACTTTATTTTAAAAACCCATAAAAATAAAGGATTTTAGTGTGTTAGATCAAAGTGCACTGATAATTGTGAAATTTTGCCTTAAACTGTTATCTTAATTCATTCTTTAATTCATTCATTCTTGTCTAAAGCTCCATGTAGTCTGCTTGGTTTGTTTGAAATGTTCAAAACCAGACTTGAAGCGCTGCATTGTGATAATTTTTCTTTAGAAACAAATATATGTAGTTTGTTTTACTTAAATACTCAAAGATGTTGAACGTGTAGGCTTTCAGATTCTAGTAGTCAATCTGGATTATAAACCACAGTCCCAAACAGTAATTTTAGCTTATGTTAATTTATGAGATGTTGACTTTGCCGTAATTTATTTATTGTACAGTGAAATGGTTCCCCACTTGAAAGAATCTGACATAGGCCGTTTCCACACATCTTACTTACCGCCGGAACATCGCGCAAAACACCCGGAAGACAGCGTCTTCTTGCATGAAATTGTGCCTGGAAGACACTGTCATCTGAGAGTACTGCGTGAAATCACGTCTTCCTGGCACAATTTTGTGCAGGAAGACGCTGTCTTCTGGATGTTTTGCGTGATGTTCTGGTGGCAGATAAGACGTGTGGAAACGGCCATAGTTTAATCTTCAAGTGGCTTTGGACATTTTTTGCTATTTCTGAATGCTACTGTTGGAATTTAAAATATGACTAGTGCTGGGACCCCATGAAAGAAGTGATGCTTGCTCTTCAGTTTAAGGGACCAGAGAAAATCCACTCACCTGGCTTTGCAGAGGAGTTTACTGTTCACCCCAACAGAAAACTTTCCCCAGTTCAATTATTCTGAGCTATCCAGGAGGGTTTAATTCTGCGTTTAAAAAAAATAAGTTTCTACCTAAGTAAAGAGCACTTTATACACAGACTAAACTAAAACTTGTTAGATCATTCATCATGTTGCTGCTATAACTAATAAGCATTTTAGTGACTACTGTATCATCTTACAAAGCTTTATACAGGGGTATGTTATGTCAACAGTTCCCAAAAGAATACTTAAAGCTTTAATACAAGCCATAAGGCCTTGTTGGAAAGTATTGTGAAGTCGGGATGTAACTTTCTCAAGACTTTTTGTTTAAAAAGAAATAAATGTTAAAAATAAAATTGCCTGTTTTATTACACTCTCCTTTTATAGCCAAGAAAACAATTTATCCTCCATAGTAATTGACTACTAGTATGGAAAAATTGATGCTTATTTTCTGGTTGCAGTTCAAAATGTTAATCCATGTACAAAAATGAAGTAAAGCAATTGTAAAATTTAGATTTTTTCCACGTTTTGACAAAAATGGCGTCTCTGCTTTTACAATTAATAATGCTGCTTTCAGAAGGCATGGTATTA
The DNA here is from genome assembly GCF_028583425.1 of Eublepharis macularius. Taxonomy (NCBI): domain Eukaryota; kingdom Metazoa; phylum Chordata; class Lepidosauria; order Squamata; family Eublepharidae; genus Eublepharis; species Eublepharis macularius. The sequence goes on along the minus strand of NC_072797.1, from coordinate 70,265,162 downwards.
CAAAATTTCATAGTCTAAGACTATGAGTTTTGAGGCTTGTTATGTATCAGTGCTTTTTTTAAAAAAAAAACCCTAATGATTGTGATTAAGTAAAATTTAAATGCAGCCTGCCTTTGTGCTTCTCAGAAATGATCTATTGCAGTTTTATCCCACCCTCCCTCTAAAAAGAGCTCAAGGGGGCCTATATTGTTCTCCCCTTTTCCATTTAATCCTCACAACAACCCTGTACAGGAGGCTGCTGAGTGTAATTGGCCCAAGATTACTTGGTCAGCTTACTGAGAGAGCCAAGGTAGATGTTATTTGTGACATGAGTCGGAACCTGGGTGCCCATCCCAACTCAGTGTTACACTGACGAACTGTGCTGGTTATCTTAAAATTGTTACTGTTGCTCTGTTGAGCTGTGAAGTGCTGTGAAGGTGGGGGGAGGTGTCCACCTTCTCTTCTGTACCTTTTTTGTGAAAATGGTGTGGGAGAAAAGCCAGAAGCCACAACCCAAAATAGCTATTTTAAGGCATGACAGCATATCATGACAGGTACCATGTTCTGATTAATGCTACATGTAATTTCTAGTCCGGACCAGAGAGTGGAAATCTGAACCTGAGTTTCCGTAGTCCTCACTTCAAATCACTGCATCACAATGTCTCTTACAATGGTGTTAATGCTTGCCATCTTGTTTCTCTTCTTCCCTTAGTATGATAGTTCTAATAAGTTATTCCTTGTTTTACGGAGCCTGTCTGTGGAACCCTTGTATTGTGCCATTGAGAGAGAGAGAATAGGTGCTAGATCTCAAGTCATGTTATATCACTTCTTTCTTATGGTGTTTTGGAGGATTTACTCCACTACGTGATGAGCTGCTCTGTCAGAGATAAGGTACAGATATTTAGAACACTTTGCTGCTGATCAACAAAAAATGCAATTTATACAAGCCAAACAATAAGATGTATGTTAAAGAATGTGTTGGGTGCTCTAGATTGTGCTAATGATCAACCAGAAATGTTATACTGCATAAAACTGTATTATGTTTGTCTTTTGAACAACAGAATTCTAAAGTTTTCCCAACAAAATATTTCTTTAAACAGACCTGCCATAGCAGATCATTAATAATTTGTTGTCAAATACGCGTGTGTTTTCAGTTAGGAATACCAGGCATGTTTTTGAAAGGAAAAAAAACCTACAATTATTACCATGTTTGTGAATTTTCTTTCTCTGACATTACCTTCGTTGTCTCAGCATTTTCAATAATTGTTTCAAACTCAGTAAAGATGCATTTTTAAATTTCACTGAAGTTGGTTCTTATGAAATCACTTGAGTAGAGTTACAGAATTTTCATCATTTATTTTACATCTTACAGAATAATCTTGTGCTTCACAATAAGATGGATCCTGATAATCAAGCACACTAGTGACAACAACAGTTGGTATCAAAGTAGCAATGGTAGACATACACTGATAGCAGTGGAAAGGAGAGCTTAATGCAGCAAAAATGGAACCCTCAATAGCATCTTTAGCAATGTTGTGGCCACCCATTAACTATATTGTCATTCTGAATGAAACCTCCACATTGCACATGTACTGCTAATGGCAGGAACATCTGGATTACCCCCCCCCCCCCCGCTATTAGGAACAACCTTATACCCCAGGTGAGGTAAATAACTTTTGCTAGCTTTCCAAAATACTATAGCCTGCTGCATTAGATGGGATTCATCCTACTTAGGCAGGGGGTTGAAATCCCTGATAGTCAAAGCAAAGACAGCAGCTTGATTGCCTTGTTGCCAGGGAAAATATAGAAGAAACGAATTAAACTGATAACAGGTAGTCTGCTCTATATGGCAAAAGCACTCATGGAAAATCCATGAGAAGGGCTCAAATCGTGCTGCAGGAAAAATGCTTGTGTGGGTGTATTCAGCCTGTTGTGCTGGGAAAGGGGGCCATTTGGAAAAGCAAGAATGGAAGCTACAGCAGCCACCTCACAGGAAGCCATGCTGTGAGCTGCTGTTGGTTCACTGGGATGGGAGATAAAAACTGCAAGGGGAAAGAGGACGTGGCAGGCCCAGCCTTCTGCAAGGCAAACCGTACATTTGGGAGTCTGGCAGAATATAGTATTTTCAAGAGACAGTGGCAAGATATCTCCCACATTACAAAACAAGGCTCTACCGAACAACCACAGGAGCAGATGGCTGTGAAGCTCAGGATGGAAACGGCAGTCTCTCAGAAGTTTGACCCATGACAGAGTCTACTTTCTGGGTTCCTGTTCCGTGCATAGGCGGAGCCCAGACATACAGTCTGGTACCAAAGAGACAACACATACCTGAAGAATCACTTCAGCCCATGGCTGCTTGCTTTGCAGGGCATGTAAGCCAGAACTTCGGTCCTCCCCCCCTCCCGCCCCGCCCATAGTGCCCAGGCTTGGGAGCTCTTTTTGTCCAGAAAGTTTGTTTCCTCCTTCACTAATGCACTTTAGGATCCTGAGTCCTGCTCCATACCCTTGATGTTGCCTATTTTTGGTCCTTAAGCTTGTGGAGTTGCTAATATTTGTGGTTATGCTGGCGTAGCATCATACTAGCATTGCAGTGGCACAGAGGCCCCAATACTGGTGATTCTTCAACATATGCTGGCATAGGGGACTAAACTAGGATTCTAAACTGCTTTGACCAATACAAATGGAAGGGAGAATTGCACCATGTCTTTTAAATAAGGCTGGGCACCTTGCTTGTTTTTCAACAAAATCCATCAGTATTTTCTGTCACTTACTTATTGCCAATGGAATTGGTATTGGAGTGTTTTCAAAAATAAACAACAGTTTTAGAGAGTGCTAATTTTTACTGTTGTCAAGTTCAGACCATTTTTTGTTTACAAATGCTAAGTAATTGTTTATAGCTAGAGCTTGGCATCAGATGTTATATTAATACCAATGTGTGTTATTTAACCTTATTAGACAGCATTTTTGTTAATACCCAACAATTAGAACAGTTTAATTCACTAATCAAATTTGCATAGTTTGCATGTGAATTAAATCGGTCTTCAGAAGATAAAATTGTTTTCTTTGTGTTCAGATATACTTGCTTGTCACAGCAAGCACCGTCTTATAAGAGGTATTCCTTCCAGTGTAGGGAAGGAGGAATCATTTGAAATTTTATTTATTTTCACATTTCTATTCCGCCCTCCCCGCAAACAGGCTCAGGGCAGATCACAACCCATTAAAATACAGTAAAATTCATTTCCATAAAACATTTAAAAACATCATTAAAATAAAAACATACTTATAATTATGCAGTTATTGCCTTTTACCCATACATATTTAAAAATGTAAGTACTTATAAGAACAGTTAAGAGCATACTTCTCATATTACCAGTGCCTCACCTACATGTGGCCAATGTTTTTTTCGGAAGAGATCTGATTGTGCCTCCAGTAGTCAGTCCTTCCTCTGCCCAATATGAGTTACATGAAATGAGGTGCAATAGGGTTATTTATGCATGAGGATAGGTATCCACCTATTGACCTCTGAGGTGGTGAGCCGGGGGTTCTATATATAATAAGAATGGAGTGCTTCCGTGAGGGGCCTAAACCCTGCTTCGTTGCAGTTTTCTTCCGTCCCAGCTGACTTCTGTTATGTGAGTTGAGCTGGGAGAAAAATTTGTATAGGAACAGAATGTAAGGAGGGATGGGGGTGGGGATTCATTTCCACTTACTCTCACGCTCTATTTTTGTTGAACATAGGCCCTTCCCTTTAGATATGAGTTGGCTGGCATACACAAATTCACATGTATTTCCTTGTCTAATTCAGCTTAACTTTGCAGTCTTATCCAAAATTCATATAAATCAAAAGCAAAACATGCAGAACACAATCCAAAACACTGATTATCAAACTTTAAATGCCCTTCTCCGAAGATTGCAAGGGTGCTGCTCACATGTCCCTTTTCAGTCCATTCCAAAGGTCACCATCAAGAAGGAAGTGCCCTAGCAGTCACTGTGCTTATCTGGTGAATGTGCACCATCATCAGGGCTTGTAAGGCAGTATGGTGTATGAGGGGAAGTGATCCTTCAGGGAGTTTGTTCCTTGGCCATGAAGAGCTTTACAAGTTGAAAACAAGCACCTTAACTTGAAATTTATTTAATTCATTTCATTTATTCGTTGCTTTTCTCCCCAATGGGCATCTTAAGTGGCTTACAACTTCATCTTCTTCTCCATTTTATTCTCAACAACCCTTTGTAGTATTTATTTATTTAAAACATTTGCATGTTGCCTTTTAACCCAAATAGAGTCCCCAAGGTGGTGAACATTTACAGCCCAATCCTAACCTCCCAGGCAGCGTCGGCGCTCATGTGCAGGGAATGGGGCAGCGCTGCACAGCTCCCTATGGACTATTGCAGGATAGTCTCACCGGCGCCCGAGCATGGCAAGGCGAGATGCAGCGGCTTCCACCTGCGGCGACCATCTTCCTGGCTTATCAGATGCCAGCAGCTCAGTCTGTCAGAGTATGAAAGTCCTCAGTGCTTCCCCCTCCCCCGCAGACATTTCATGGGCCACAGTTCAATTCCCACCCCTCTACCTGAAATTACATTGAGGGAGGGAGGGAGCAGGGCGGCTGGACAGGGCACTGCTCGATGCAAACACAGACGTGTGTTGTTTTTCAACTCGTTTTATTAAACATTTCAGGGAGGGGGAACCTTTTTCTTTTGGTGGTGGCAGCGGGCGGCGGGTATTTGCAGGCGCACCAAGCTGCAGCCACCAGCCTGGCCCTCCCCATTGGCTGCGCCACTGCTTGCTCCTTGCCTGAATGTTGAGAGGGGTGTGGCCATTGGCTGGTGTGAGCGGAGTTGTCAGGAGAATGGGGGGTGGGGGGTGGGTTAGGGTTAGGGTTGGATGACCTTCACCAGGAGAGGGACGGGTGGGGAGAGAAGGTGAGTGGATCCCTGTTGATTCTCCTGGACCTCTTAGTGGCTTTCGATACCATCAACCATAGGATCCTTCTGGAGAGGCTGGCTGGGTTGGGAGTAAAGGGCTCATGACACTCACAGTGGATTACAGGACGGGGGGAGGAAGCAGATATGCTCAGTCATCTCCCGAACGAGTCACGACGTGCCTGCAAGAGAAAGACACACATGTGGGCTTTGCCTTCGCCCATGGATGTCCTGTTATATGGATGCATTGCCTGAGGACAAGAAGCCTCTAACCAAACTGATACAGGATGAGGTTATTCTGTCTAAGTGCTAGTAGGCCTTAGATATCTCCATCAGAGATCTGAACACGTCTGTGGTTCTTCACAGACATGCGTGGCTTCATTCCATTGTTCTGCAATGGAAAATCAGAAATAAGATAGAGGATATGCCCTTTGAAGGCTCTTCCCTGTTTTCAGAAAAAAATAGTTTATTCCTCTCCAAAAAGAAGAGAGCCAAGTTGTATGGTATTCTACCAATATTCACATGCTCCTGTCTACAGGCAGCCAGAGAGATGAGAATACCAACCTAAGAGTGATTATATTTTCTACTGATATCAATTATACTGGCTGCAGTATCCATCTTACTGTGCCCCCCTCTCACTCAATCATAGTTGAGAAGAAAGTCTGTGGGAAGGCCTAAGCCAGTTCAGAATCAGTCCTTGAAGGACTCTATTCAAAACCAGAAGGGCCCGCCATACCACATACTTCTGTGTTGTTTGAAAACAGATTAGCCCAATTTGTAGCTACTTGGTAACATGTTCCTTCAGATAGTTGGGTTCTTTCCATAGTTAAAGTTGGTTAGAGGTTTCATAACTTCCTACTTGCTTGCCCTCTCACGACCCTAAGACTATCCTCCAACAGTTGCAGGAAGAAAACTAATCTTTACTGCGTAAAGGAGTTCTTCAAAAAGTCAAAGAGAATGACAATCCGTTTGAGTTTTATTCCTGCTTTTTCTGGTTGATAAAAAGGATGGGGTGGAGGGGAGATCAATTTTAGACTTAAGAGCGCTTAATGGTTATTTGAAGATGGAAAAATTTAGAATGGTTAGACTTCCTTGGGTCATAGAAATATTTTCCATGGCACATGGTTTGCAGTCCTTGATTTACAGGATGCATATTTCCATAATACATCCAGACCACAGAAGGTATCTTCAGTTTAACAGTTTTGATAACATGTCTTTTCAGTAAACTGCCTTGCCCTTTGGATTGGCTACAGCACCACAAACCTTGCAAAGTGCATAGCTGTAGTGGTGGCTCACCTGCAACATTTGGAATGTTCTATTTACCTTTATCTGGATGACTGACTACTCCTCAGCCCCCTAAGATTCTCAGAGAACGTATTACCCATATATTGACCATGTATGAAGCCTTGAAGTTAGTAGTGAATGCAAAGAAGTCTAATCTGGTCCCTACCTGTACCATTCAATTTATTAGGGTACTTGTAGACTCAGAGGTCAGCAAAGCGTTCTTACCTGATGATAAGATAGTCAGGCTTACAACCTTGGTGCAACACTTCTTGGCCAATAGGTTCCAATATGTGCAATCTATTCAAGTTCTGTTAGGACTTATGTCCTAACAGTGGTTGTTCCCTTTGCTCAGCTTAAAATGAGGCCATTATAACTCTGGTTTCTCAGGTGGTTTGATCCAGAAAGTCGTTTTCCCCAGGCCAAGTTTTCTATTCTGAGAAGGGTATTAAGGTCCCTGATTTGGTGGTTAGAGCCTATTAATCTTACACGGGGAATCTCCTTTGGTATCCCACATCATAACATTACCTTACAGATTCTTCACTGGATGGTTGGGGGGCCCATTGTGACAGTGCTTTGGTCAATGGTATTTTGTCGGAGGATTAGAAGTCATATCAATCTACTGGAGTTAAAAGCTGTCTATTATGCACTTTGCAGTTCCACCAGATGGTGATGTGTGCTAGTTTACAGTTCCGACCAAAAGTAGTTTCAAAATTTCATGTTTCTCAGAGCATAACCCTCTGTGTTCTTTCATCTCCACACACTAGATGTAAGGAGAACTATTTTATTTTATATGGACAGAACGCAGTCCTTTAGAAAGGACTCTGCATTCTTCATCTGCCGTGCTGGCCCCAATGAAGGCAAAGTTATGTCCTCCTACATGATATCCAGATGGGGAGTACTTACTATTAAACTTCGTTATAAAGCGGCTCAAGATCCATGCTTGTTTAACCTCCATGCTCATTCAACAAGAGCACAAGCCGCCTCCACTGAATTTCTTTGAGGAGCACCAATGGTTGACATCTGTCGAGCAGTGATGAGGTCTTCAGCAGTGTTAATCAATTCCAGGAGAAAAACAGCTGTTGGATAGGCAGTCCTGCAATCTCTCTTCATGTGAGAGCAGCACTCCACCTCCTGAGTGAGTAGCTTACTATTCTTCAATGTGGGACTGCACTGAAGACCATAGGTGAAAACAGGGTTGCACTTTCCTGTAACTGTTGTTCATCGATGATCTTCCTGCCGATTTCGGAGATTCCTAGCTCAAAAACACTAGGGGGCGCCCTCGCCTCCCAGCACGCATGCGTGGCCGCTTTTCCTGCTAAAAATGGCCTCTAAGAGGCAGGGCGCCCCCAACATACCCTCAGTTCCTTTTGCCGCAGACATTGGAGGTTACTAGCTCTTCTTCTCTTGCTTGAAGCTCTTCAGCAATGGTGGAGAAAGCTCTGTTTAAATGGTGTGTATCCTGTGACAGGAAAATGACCCAGTCAGATGGCCACTCAAATTGCCTCTGTTGTTTGGGGGAAACACAACGTATAGGCATGTAAACACTGCTGCACCTTCACTTCGAAGGCCAGAGCAGAACGGGCAGGTAGGCTGCAAACCACCCTGTGGCAATGGGCTATGGTGACCTCGAATCTACCGGCTACAGCACAGACATCTGGATCATCTGATCCTGCTACCCAGCCTGACCCTGGATCCGCCAGAGTGAAAACACCACACTCCTGTTCCTCACCGGCACGTTCTGAGTCCAGACTGCCACTGGAGTCGACCACTACATCAGTCTGAAGTTCCTCGGAACCAGCAATTACCTCCTCGGATCTGATGCCATCGGGTTCGAAGACTCCTCAGAGTAGGACACCCTCGGTGCCAGTAGTGCTCTCTGAGTCCCCTTGAACCTGGTGGGACGACGCTTTCACAAACACTCTGGATCCAAAAACTCCTCGGAGTGGAATGCCCTTGGTGTTGGTTGTCACCTCGGATGGACGATCGTCGCAGAGACAGCGGGACGAGTCTTCTTCAGTTCCGAAGCCTTTGGATCCGGTAACGGTTCTGGTGCCGACTGGGACTGGCCTGGAAAAGAAGAAGAAACAGAAGCATCACTCATCCAAACATGAGAAGACAATCCTGGAGAGTGTACTTGCGGCTCCACCTGAGAGTCAAGTTAGCACTGGTTCCGAGCCCCCAAATAAGAATCATCAAGGCTCTGGGGACCACTCATCATCTCATGGCACTCCCCATTCCAAGAGTTGCCTGGAAGAGGACGTTATCTTGGTAGATAGACCCCCCCACTCCATCTGGGCGGTCTAGGTAACCTTTCCAGGGCTCCTGGTCATCACGATCTTCCTAAGTACGGAGGGGACGTTCCAGGCACAGAGTGAGCCCTTATTTGCACAGGAGCTACTTGAGAGAGGGTCATCCAATCTGTTTGTGGTAGAGAAGAAAGATGGGGTGTCTTTGACCCATCTTAGATCTTCGTAACTTAAACAAGTTTATTAGGGTTCGTAAGTATAAGATGATTACCTTATAGGCGGTCTTAACACTGTTGCCATCCCAATCTTGGTTCACGGTTATAGACCTGGATGCCTATTTTCATATCTCGATTTTTCTGGAACACAAGAAGTTCCTATGTTTTACTTAAGGCACACATGTATTTCAGTATAGGGTTCTTCCCTTTGGATTAGCTACTGCCCCACGGGTCTTCACTAAGTGCATAGCAGTAGTAATTGCCCATCTGAGAATCCAGTGATGTTGTATTTTTCCCTGTTTAGATGACTGGCTGATGGTTGGGCATTCTGCCGACGACGTGGCCAAGCAGGTCTCTGTCACTTTGGCCACCTGCTTCCACTTGGGACTGTTTGTCAATCAGAAAAAGTCCAAACTCACCACGTCTAAAGTTATCCAGTTCATAGGAACTGTTATTGATGGCACCCAGAATGCGGGGTTCTTACCCTTGGAGAGGGCTCTGAAGATTAAGGCCCTGATTAGGAGGGTTAAGAGGTGCTGCTTTCAGCCTGCTTGACTTATTCAGATCTTGCTGGGTTGTATGGCCTTGGCCACGGCTGTGGTGCCCTTAGCTGGGTTACACATGCGCCCGTTACAGCTTTGGTTTGGTTCGGTTTTCTCCCTGGAGAGATACCCTCAGCATAAGAGGTTTAATGTTCCTAGGAAAGTCCTTAGTTCCCCGGTATAGACAACACAAAGGCACATCACTTGAGCAGGTTACAAGGGGACAATCATGAGTGGTCCCTTCAAGACACATATCTGCACCCCATCTTCTCCGAGTGGTGTTTTCCCAGTGTAGATATTTTCACCTCAGAGGAAAATCACAAGACTCCCTGTTTTTGCTCCAGAGGTGGCGTAGGCTGTGGGTCTCTTGGGGATGCATTTCAACTCAAGTGGTCCGGCCACCTCTTCTACATGTTTCCCCTGTTTCCTCTGCTGGCCAGGGTACTCAGCAAAATTCAGGCGGACAGAACATCAGCCATCCTGATAGCCCCGTATTGGCCACGTCAACCTTGGTTTCACACTCTCCTGAGGTTGCAGACTCGAGTGTACAGTTTCCTGATAAGACTGGACCTATTGTCCTGGAGGGGGGTGTTGCACCACAGGATAGACAAACTCAAACTGACAGCCTGGCTGATCCATCAGGACATATCTTTACCACAGGAGTAACCCATGTGCTTCAAAATGCATGGCAGTTATCCACCCACCAGTCTAACACTGTCAAGTGGAACCGATTTAGTGCTTGGTGTCAGGAGAAGGGTTCAGATCCCTTAGGTTCCTCCCTGGCCGAGGTCCTAGATTTCCTCTGGGAGCTTAAACAGGGAGGTTTGTTTAACTCTTCGATAAAGGAGTATTTGGCGGCCTTCTCTGCCTTTCACCCTCCGATAGACCAGAAGACGGTGTTCTCTCATTACACCTCTAAATTGTTTTTGAGAGGCTTAAACAATTTGTTTTCCCCTGTCAGGGCTATTGTCCCTCAATAGTCACTGCCCTTGGTTTTGACGAAACTTATGTCTAAGCCTTTTGAGCCTTTGGCCACATGTCCATTGCCCTTCCTTTCTATGAAAGTAGCCTTTTTGGTGGCCATTACTTCAGCCAGGAGAGTTGGGGAACTGGCTGTGTTATGCTGTGAACCCCCTTATTTAAAGGTTCATGCTGAGAAAGTGGTCCTTAGGACTAAGGTGGAATTTTTGCCAAAGGTAGTCTCTTATTTTCCACCTATCTCAGGAAATATCCTTACCAGTGTTTTTTTGCAATCATAATTCAGAGGCTGAACTACCTGGATGTACGTAGGGCGATTCTCTTTTATTTGGATCGTCTGAAACCGTTTAGGATAGACTCCCACTTGTTTGTGTGTTTCTTGGGGCAGAAAAGAGGTAGGAAGGCGAGCCCTCAAACCTTGGCTCGTTGGGTGGTTCAGACTATCCTGTTGTGTTACAAAAATGCAAACTTAACTTGTCCGCTGGAAGTTCATGCTCATTCCTCCAGGTCCCAAGTGTCATCAGCAGCTCTCCTGAAAGGTGTTCCAATCCAAGACATCTGCAAGGTGGCAACGTGGGCCTCAGCTGGCATGTTTGTCAAACATTATGCCCTGGACATTCTAGATAGAAGGGAGACAGCGGTGGGCACAGCGGTCCTACAATCGATCTTCCTGTTACAGCACTTCGCTACCCCACCCAGGTATTTAAGCTTTGTAATCTCCCATGTGGGACTGCACAGGAAGACTGTCGATGAAAGACAGTGTTGCACTTACCTGTAACTGTTGTTCATCTAGGTCTTCTGTGCAGGCGAACACTCTTGGTTTTTACCTTGGGATACGGCAGCAAAAGAGAACTGAGGGTATGTTGGGGGCGCCCTGCCTCTTAGAGGCCGTTTTTAGCAGGAAAAGCGGCCACGCATGCGTGCTGGGAGGCGAGGGCGCCCTCTAGTGTTTTTGAGCTATAGGAATCTCCAAAATCATCAGGCCTGAGCATGCACAGTCCCATGTGTGCCTGCACAGAAGACCTAGATGAACAACAGTTACAGGTAATTACAACACTGTTTTCCATCTAGGCCCTGCCTCAATGTGAACACTCTATATAAAGTTGATTGGAGGTTCTGTGGCAGCACAGGAGAACAGAGGGGAAGGAGGGGGTGATCCCACTGACAGTTTCAGTGAAAAGAATTGCTCTGGAGCAGTCACACCCTCAGGAACCGAAAAGTTAGAAAAATCTCGTTCTGAGTGGTTGACCTGCACAAGTTCAGTCCCAACGAGTGCCTGCTCAAAGATCTAGATGAACAACAGTTACAAGTAAGTGCAACCCTGTTTATCTTTATTAACTGATGGGAGACTAAAAAACTGTAGGAAATTTCAGAAAGTTCTGGGCAGAGGAACTGTCTCTGTGACAGTTGTTTATTTTATCAAAGACTGCATTGCCACTCCACTGAAGTCTCCATGGAAGCAACAATAGCCTTCTATTGCATAAAGCCATTAGTTGGTCAAGATAATATTGTCTGCTGTGTCAGGCAACAGTTCTCTAAGGTTTCAGGCAGAGATCTTTCACATCATCTACTACCTAACCCTTCAAACTGGAGATTGAACCTGATATGAGGGATGTGCACCTGAAAAAACTTGGTATTTTTTGGAATTGGAAATGGCATAAATACTGGTATTCCAGGTTATTCTGGATCCTCAAAACCATTGCAGCCAGATTTGGGCTGGGGTGGGGGGTGGGTGGGGATTGGAATGTTGAAATTTTTCAGACCCATTATTTCCCATGGGAAATCTTTCAGGAGGATGGAAGTGGTTGTTTTTCAAGTAAATTACACCAAAATTTCCAGGAACGTAAACCAATGTTCCACTAAAGACCCACCAACTTTCAAGTAGATTGGATTAAGAGGTCCAATGTTAAGGAATCCTGAAGAAGGTGCCCCTAGTCATCCTACTTGTATCCATTTTTGGGGGGAGGGGATTTCATGTTTTCTCCAGGGCAAAGAGGCCAGTATCCAAACATACAAGATCAAGCAACCATTGGCCAAAAGTCTCCTAATGCAAACGGAACCAATAAGCCCAACAGAATTTTAAGCCAGAGAATCCAAGTCAAATCTACCGAAGCAGGAGACATTGTTGCAAGCTCAACACAACTAATGTCAAACCAGAGAATTCAAAGCAAATCAACTTAAGCAAGAAACACAAGACCAACACAACCAATTTCAAACTAGAGAATGCAAGCCAAACCAATTTGGCACGCTAGTACCGAGGCAGCTAGTCAGACTTGGCAAGACACTGAAACATACACATCATTTCCCCAAGGAAGGCCTCAGAAAATGAGAGGGAGGGGGGTTGGGGCAGTCCAAATCAACATGTGAATGTCTGTGATCAATAAACAGATACGCTCTGAACAGAGTTTCAGTTCCAGCACGTAAGACAGGCAGCTTTATCAGGTCTCATAGAAACACAGGCATAGATGAGAGCTGGTATTGTTTTAGTGCAAGCTTTTGAGTTCCTCTGAACTCTCTGGCAAGCAATATTCAATGCTTTAAAAGGCATGTGTTCCAAAAAGGCATTTCCTCCTTTTTTTCAGCAGACAAAAAGCTTGGCATGGTTCTTGCTAGTTCTTGTCTTTATTGGTGGCTTTGCCTTCAGGCTCATACATTGATTAGAAGCAGAGCATGTAAGAAGTAAGAAGGAATGTGAGTGCCAGGTTCGTTGGCCTTTTGCAGAGGCGTCACAAGTCCTCAATGGCTGTGCCACTTGAAATTCCCATGTCACAGATGTGTCCCTCTTTTATTCCCTGAATATTCATTTTAGCAACAAAAGGTCAGTCCACAATCAAAAGCATTCATAACAGTAAACTACATCAAGTAAAGGATACAGCTCTTGCTAGTTCTGTCAGGTATTTGAGCAGTGATTCAAACCATCATGAGATCGACATGAACAGAAGAATATTTCCAGATCCTTGGCTCTGTGATGAGAGCCTTCTGTGTGCTGACTGCCAACTTCAAACATTGCACCAGGCCAGTCCAACTGTTGATTAAAGGATTTATTTGTTTAGCTAGATGGTTTAGTTGGACACTTTCCTACCTGAGCTGTCTTAACCCTTCTCAGTTTGCACAAATGCTTTCTTTTGTTTGTCTTAAGGATTTTCAAACTTTATTTTTTGTTTCCTCATCTCTCAACATGCACAAATCCTTGTTTACTAATTTGTATCTTAATGTCAACTGAGTTAGACCCAATTGTAAATGAATGTAATAATAATAACATTCAATTTATATACAGCCCTTCAGGACAACTTAACGGCCACTCAGAGCAGTTTACAAAGTATGATATTATTCCCCCAACAACCAACCTGTGAGGTAGGTGGGGCTGAGAGAGCTCTGGAAGAGCTGTGACTGACCCAAGGTCACTCAGCTGGCTTCAAGTGGAGGAGTGGGGAATCAAACCCCGTTCTCCAGATTAGAATCCCTTCTCTCTTAACCGCTACACTAAACTGGCTCTCTAGTTGTCAAAACGCTGTCCCTGTGTGTTAGTTCACATTGACATGTTTTCCTGTGCCCTCCTGAGAAATCTTCCACCAAGACAATCAGAAGTATCACATTTATTGAAATAAAGATGTGAAATGAAGGGTAGCTGGTTCTAGAAAATATCCATATTGTGCTGTCACCAAGATTAAATAAAAACATTGCAGTTCTGTTGGCAAGGAATTAATACATAAGAGTTTGCCTAAGGCCTATTAACTGAAATTGGAATCTGAATCCTGCCTTTCCAGCTCCAAGTTCCTATTTGATGAACCATGTAAAATGCTAAATTTGCATCTCTGTAATGCCTTTGTAAAGGAATCCAGAGGTGAGTTGCTACAAAAAAGGTAAGCAATATGGAGGCAATGAAAGATTTATGCAATTTGAAAGCCATTAGGTGTAAATGTGCATAAAGTTTTCCAGTTTTTACTGACTTCATTTGTGTGCTTGAATATCTGCATGATGTAGAAATTATCAAGGAGAAGCTTTCTCCAGTACTTTATTCACCTAGTAGCCAAGGTGACCTTGCCTAACTTTTACATATCAAGATACTGTTGAAGCCCAGAAGTAGGAAGCATAAATGCAGGCCACCTTATGTTGTGTGATATATTTAGCTGTCTGTATTTTGTTTAGCATACATCATAACACTTGGTGCTCACCATAAAGTCAAGGGCATCTTCATTCATTCATTCATTCATTCATTCATTCATTCATTCATTCATTCATTCATTCATTCATTCATTCATTCATTCATTCATTCATTCATTCAAGTAATAGTTATGCTGCCTTTCTTGGGGAATCTGCCAAGTAGATTTACAAGATAACATAAAAAACATTAAAAGTTGTAAATTAAAACAAAGCATAAATAAACAAGAACCCCTCAGCCAAGAATAATAAAAAAACAAATCATTGAGCAGCTTAAAATGAATTTAACAATTTTCAGACTAAAAGTACACTGTAAAATAAGATTATACCTGTCATTAAAAGCCAGTTAAACAAAAATGTTTCGGCCTGGTGCCTAAATGAAATAATTGTAGGTGGCAGGTGGATCTCAAGGGGAAGGGCCATTCATAGGCAAGGTGCCATCACTGAAAAAGCCCATGTCTGGCCACCCTCACCTTATTTCTGAAGGTAGGGGGGCACAGAGAGCAGGGCTTGTGAGGCGGAAATTAACTGGCAAGCTGAACAATTACCCATTATCCCTGAATTTATCAATCCTGTCCCTATGTGCATCTTTTCTCTCCCTCTCAGCTAAAGGTGTTGGTTAATCCAACCCTCCTATGCTCTCCTTATGATCTGTCGAACCTTTTTCTGCCAATAATAGTAGAAATAAGATATTCAAAACAAGGAGATATCAATGCAAAGTGGGACTCTGGAATACTGAGTACATGTTTTTAAATAGCAGTTATTCTCTAATCACAGCAGTCTGGCTTCTGGCTAGTTTCAAGGATATTTGTTGTTTGTGGACCTCTCACATATTTTGGTCAGCTGTTGACAGAATAGCTCTGTTTGATATCCTTTGTCAACACCTTTTTCTTTTTTGTTAAAGAGAACAAGTTGTTTTGGGCACATTTTCTGAAAACTAAAATGAAACTCCTTGAGACTGTCAGTAACTGGTCCAAAGAATCCTACAAATGTACTTTTAATGTTGACAATATGAAGAAGAGTTTTCAGAAATATAAATTTGTGTAAGACTTCCTAATCAAATGCTACTCAGGACTTGGAGATGCAAGTTTGGCATTGCTTAGGTTATTTAAATAATATGCAGTTTTCAAAGTAAGATTTACTGTTACCACACACACACACACACCCACACACCCACACACCCACACACACACTCTCACTCACTCACTCACTCACTCACTCACTCACTCACTCACTCACTCACTCACTCACTCACTCACTCACTCGCATGTAATTTTATATTAGTTGGTGTTTGCCTCAAGCTATTAGAGCAGTGTCAACACACACACATCCTCAAGGCTCCCAGGCTTGTTCTCTGCACCTTTTCCTCCCCACTGGCCAGGTAAGTGGTAAAGGAGGAGGGCGAAGGCAGGGAGTGAGGGACTCTCTGCCCCCACCGGGGGGGATGGGATACCTAGAGAGCAATGTTTATTCTGTTAGTGAAGATCTGTGTGGAAAATTAGTCTGTGTGACTAGGTCTGTGAATATATAACTGTTTTTGAAACCATCAAGCTTAAGAACTATCCTGAAACAGATACGCTTATTATGCAATCATGCTTATGTACTTATAAATAAATTCTACTTTTGATTAAGCAAGAAAGGATCCCTTTTTTACATTATCACCACCTTCACACACTGATTGCTCTGTCAAACTACAATCTATAACTAGCCTTCCTATAATACCAGTTAAATAGAGGAGGTCTAAGGTAAAAACCTTTGATGGCAGTGAAAACCTTTTGATGGAGTCAGGGAAGCAGCAATATAGGTCACACAAATGGCAAAATACTACAGGTGGTGTTAGAAGTGGAGTTCAAATCCCAAAGGAAAGGTGTTCTCCAGGCATAAGACTGGGCAAAGTAGACAACACCTGAAATTCTCTGTGTGTGGAAATAAAAGGAGAGTTGATTGTGCCCTCTTGAGGTAAACGTTTAAGGTAACATAAGGAGGAGCTGAATTAAAGGGCCAGAGGCAAAGGTTAAAACAAAAAATAAAATTACAGAATGCTTTTCAGAGATGCTTAACCTGGCCGCTCAAAAAGAACCTCAAAGCAGTAATTGCTGCCTTGTGCTTTGTTTTGTTTCATAGGCTGCAATGTTGGCTTTATTGAATTGCAACTGGAATTGCAGTCCATTGCACAGAAGTACCATATTGCCTTTAATCATTTTTGCTTTTATAGACTTTCTGTGATCACTTCTGATGACTAGCTATTTATCTGAATAAAAAGTGCTAGTTTATTTTTATTTCTTTGAATAAATCTAGTTTTGATTGTGCATCCCAACAGATTTCTATTCTTACAAGTTAAATTTATCACAGATGCCCCCAGAGATTTTTTTTTATTTAGGATTTTCTTTTGTTTTCTGATTTGCTAACCATCACAAAATAAAGGACAAGCAATCTAGAGTTTACATTTGACTAGAAGATAAAAATTCTAGTGACAGAATAACTTGAGCAATTTTCATTTTCAATATATTCAGTTAGGGAACATGCATTTATTAGCACTATTTCTTAAAGATACTTGCTAAACAAAGTGAATCCCAGAACAGCAGTCTTGATTATGTGGAAGGAAGATGAAACAAGGGTTGTGGTTCCTTGGGGAGTAACTGATCTGTTTGTTTTTTCTAAGCATAGGTTCAAACTATGTATAATCAGGCCCCTCAACATGTAATTTATACTCAAGGGGGGGGAGCTCTGGGAGGAGGTTGGCTGTTCCTCCCTTTGCAGTTCCACCGGTTGAAACAGACTACCTGAGATGCTTTAGCCCTGGTTGGAGTGGGAGAGGTATTGTGTCTGCCTTTTCCTCATACCAGGATTAAAATAGTCTATGGGATGTGTATGTGAGGCTTTGGAAAAGTAAAATGAGGAAGAATGATCTAGTGGATCTAGTGCCCTGGCCCTCATCCATCCATCCATCCATCCATCCATCCATCCATCCATCCATCCATCCATCCATCCATCCATCCATCCATCCATCCATCCATCCATCCATCCATCAAATTTATACTCCACGCTCCCCACAAGTGGGCTCAGAGCAGATCACAGCCATATATATATAAAAATAAAACTTGGCAGTATAAAATATAAAATCAGCAATAACACAATATTGAAAACAGCCAAGCACATATTGCACCACCCATTCAGCCTAGACAAACCAGTGGGGCAGGGTGGCTGGATACAGATAGAGAGTCAGGGGGACATGCGGTCCCCCCATAGCAGGAGGAAGGTGTGGACGGTTTGGATGGCTTGCTTGCCTCAATGACCATATGCCTGGCAGAACTTCTCTGCCTTGCAGGCCTGGTGGAAAGATAACAAATCTGAATGAGCCTGGATTGCCACAGACAGAGACTTCCATCAGGTTAGTGCCAGGGCCAAGAAAGCCTTGGTCATGCTTGAGCCAAGGCAAACCTCTTTGGGGCTGGGGACCAACAGTAGATGTTCATCTGCCGAATGGAGCAGTCTTCAGGGAACATATGGTGAGAGGTGGTCCTGCAGGCATGCTGGTCCCAGTCTGCTAAGAGCTTTAAAGGTTAGAACCAAGACCTAGAACCAGATCCAGAACTCCACTGGGATCCAATGCAGCTGACACAAAACTGGTGTTATATGTGACTGGAACAGAGTCCCAGTCAGGATATATGCCACTGCATTCTGGATCAGTTGCAGTTTCCGGAGCAGACCCAAGGGCAGCCCAGCATAGAGCAAGTTACAGTAGTCCAATCTGGAGGTGACTGTTGCATGGATCACCGCAGCTACATCGTCGGTTGAGAGATAGGGACCAAGTTGCCTGGCCTGGTGAAGATGAAAGAATGCAGACCTGGCAACCACCGTGATCTGGGCCTCCATTGTCAAGGACGCATCCAGGACCACACCCAAACGCCTCATTACCAGCACAGGTGCTATTGGTGCCCCATCAAGAATTGGGAGGTGGATCCCAGGACCTGTCAGCCCATGGCCCAGGTACAGGACCTCCGTCTTCATGGGATTCAATTTCAGTTGGCTTCTTTTTTAACCAACCAACTTCCTGTGGCTGCTTTTTGCAGTCTAATCACATTTTAGGTGATCTAGTCAGAGATTCCCCAACATCACATGTAATTTGGCTTTTCACCATGTTCCTCAGCCAAGTCTCGGGAAACAAGGTCTCTCCTATGCAAGTTCATGCCATGAAAAGCCTGTTTATCTCTGAGGTGGCCTAGTCTGTTCAACTGAAGAGAGGAAGCTTTACCTAATTTTTTAATGCAGTCTAGCAATTTCTCACATTCTTCAGATTTAAGCGCAGAAGAACAACATAAATATTTTCCTGAGGCTTCTGTATGACATGAGGACCAGCCTTGTCTTTGTGATGCTTACCATGCTGTTGGGAGCATTGTTATTCTTTATAGTGCATGCATTAATGGAAAGGCACATTGATAGTCCTTTAGAAGTAACTCTGGGAAATGTTTTTTTCTACAAAAAACCTAAGAGAATTGCGACTGCTCCCCTGGCAGCCTGTCCTTTTGAAGCACACACAATACTGATGACTGGTTCATGTTGATAGTCATCAAAGGATCTGGGGGAATCTGAAAACCAAAAGGAGAAAAAAGGACATAGCTTCTTCCTCATCAATTGTGTAAAATTTCTTTTTTTTTAGGGCAGGGCTATTTGGAGCACAAAACAAACCAAATGTTTGCATATGAATTGTTTACTTACAGAAAACAGTTTTCTCATGGGTGTCAAAGCTGGTATTGCTGAAGATGACTCTTGTGTTTTAGGAAAGCTGAGCAACCACCTGAAAAAAAAATCTGGATTCTACTTTGCCATACTCAACCAAAACACCCAACAAATACCTAAAAATAGCTGCTTATTTTTTAAAAGACCCACATAATAAATGTAGCACACAAAAGGTCTTTCTGCTGCTGAGGGTTTCTGATAATTGGGTTGTGTGAGGTTAGACCGAGTACAGGATATGGAGGTGGAGCCCCTGATTCAATTCTCACTTGGCCAGGTGGGATGCTCCAGGCTGGCCTCCATTTCTCAACCTCTTCTATCTCATACCAGATGGGGAAGAGCTGTATAAGCTCCCCTGAACTCTTTGGAAAGAAGGAGGTAGAAAAAATGTAATTAATGAATTGTTAATCAGTTGCATAACTCAACAAACTTGAAGTATTTGAGTTTAACATTCTGTATTTCCTCTGAATTATGAATTAGGCTGCAATGCTTGAGCTGAAGTCATTTTTAAAAGTTATACTATGGTCAAAGGAATAAGGGTGTAAAGAAAACAATGCCCATACAGTACAATAAATTCAAATTGATACTGGGGTATCCAGACAACTTTCTTTAAAGAAATGCCGCAGTTGTGGGGACACTGCATTTTTTCTTTTTCAAAACAGCAGCACTCTGTTACAGGGAACAAGTTGTTCTCCCCTACAGATAGTGAATGTGTCACCTGCAGTACTGAGTGCAATATGGAAGGTGACTGTGAAATCTATTGATATTAGTATTTGTTATTAATAATTTGAATCTTATGAGCCATGAGTGTAAGGACACTTGCAGAAGCAAGCTGTCTCCTGTTTTCCTCAGCAGCGTCTGCAAAAATGATATCAAAGGATCCTTGTGTACATAAAGCCACATGGGATTGGGGGCGTGTCTGCAAAGGAGCTGGTTAGAATTTTTTAGTTTCTAAAGTTCTTTTAAGAACTGTGGGGTACATAGAGACCCACTTAGAAACACAGAGGGAATTATTTGGGGGGACATTCAGAGGCACAAAGGCTGAAATTACAGCATATGGTCAGAAAGAAGAAGCCATCAAAATGGCAGAGAAATGTAAATCAGTACAAATAGTTTATGAACAAGGAACATGGAAACGTTAAGATTATTCTGCATGTGTTCAGCATCATAGATGTTTTCATCTTAATAGGACTGAATTTAAACGCCTATTTTATTTTCTTCTGCTGTGATATTATTAGTTAGTCGTTGCTCAGTTGCATGTTTTCCTGTTTGCAACCAATGACTGTGTATACAAGTAAAGATAAATTTTTATTTTTCTGAAACTGGTGGAGTTTTTTTGGGGGGGGGTGTACGGGGTATGGCTGCATCCACATATCAATAAATACAGAGGAAGTGTAGAGAGCCTCCTATTTAGCTCTTATAATCTCCCAAGAGTGAAATTTCCAAGGATTCCCTGCATCTAGGTTGGATAAGGGGTAAGAGAAGTGACTTTTAATGAGCAGAAAAGGGACAAGAGAGTGTGTCTTGCTGCTGGCCAGACCCAAGATACCTCTATTGGTCTGATGGTGGCAGCAAAGAGTAATCTTAAAGTCTGCTGGGGAATGGTAGAATAAGTTGAGCTGAATTCCTTATCATCTAGTAGCTTGATGCTTAGATGGCTGAATAAATTCCACATCTCTGTGGCAGAAACAGGTGTCTTCAGGGTATTTTTTACTACAGAAAAAACGTATAGCTCATATAATATATTGGCTAAGAGATGTGTGAGCTGTGGAGAATCCAGTTTAAATCTTAGTTGTCATGAATGAGGCACAAGTCAATGTTCTCAGCCTCAGAGCCCCACGGTACATATGGGGATAAAGTCAGCTTACATTACAGGGCTGATGTATGGATTACTAAAATGATATGGGGAAGGCAATGGCAAACCACCCCGTAACAAAAAGTCTGCCAAGAAAACGTGACGCAACATCCCTCCATGGGTCAGTAATGACTCGGTGCTTGCACAGGAGACTACCTTTACTTTTACCTTTAAGATGATATATGTGAAGCACTTTGAACATTTATAAAATGCTATGTAAACATGCAATATTAACAGCCACACCTGGCTGGCTGGATCCTGCAAACTGCATTCAGTGAAGTGGATTGGCTCTAGGGTTGCCAGCCCTGAGGTTGTCAACCAGTGGGATACTTTCTTGGGGGCATTTATTATGTCGGGGGCATTTATTGGTTATGTTGCTGGTGACATGATGTCATTTCTGGCTCAATCTGAAAGTGATGCCATCATGTTGCTGGCAATGCTCTTGCATTCGCCCCAACCACTATGGTTTAATCCAGCTGGGTGGTGGCAGGCAGCACTGGTGGCAGGAGGGAAGTATGGCCTCCTACCTCCACCTTCCCCAGTAGCCACCTCAGGCTGCTAAAAGTGGAATTCTGGAGATAAGGGAACACTCATACAAAAAGCTATACAGAGGAGGGGGGCGGTTGCAAGATATAGTATATTTAATGATCTGCTTCCCCTAAGTTATTTGTGTGAGTTGGTTTAGATCTCATGGGGTGGAGTTTCTACTTTGTTAGTTCTATTTGTTTGCTAGGAGTGTAGACTGCAGGTGCCTCCTTATTCTGAAACCAATTGCTCCCATCCTAGGATTATTTGAGCACATCCATTTCTGCTGTGTGAACCTGAGAGCAGGAACCTGAGTACCCTAATCCTGATTAACAAGCAGGGAACATTATACATAGGGGAGGCAAATTCAACAAAATCTTCACCTTGCTTCAGCTTGTAAGGCAAAAATGATTTCACCCAATTATCTTTTGTCCCAAGGGTTGCTAACCCCGATTTGAGAAATTCCTAAGAGATTCAGTGTGTGTGCGCCTGGGGAGAGCAGAATCCGGGGAGTGGAGAGAGTGGACTGCCATACAGTCCATCCTCTAAACTTGTCATTTTCTCTGGGGGAACTGATCTTTATAGTGTGATCGGTTGTAATTCTGTGAGCTCTCCAGACCCCACCCGACAATCCCAGCTGCAGGCTAAGACTGCAGAGCAAGGAGCTTAACAAGCACATGGTAGGCCGTAAGACATAACTCTAGGATTCTGTAAATCAAAAGTTGGTTGTACAGACCTGGCTTAAAGGAATAGCAACTCTGGTTGAAGTTACTGAAATACAGAAAAAAGAGGTCCTGGAACCTGTAACAGTGTAATTAACCAAGCAGTGCATAGGGACTGATGTAGACGTAATGGCTGGTGGAAGGAATCTGTGTGTCCTCCTATTCATGTGTAAAAGTGGTGTGTGTGTCTATCTTTTTTTAAAAATAAGATCAAGTATGCCAGAGAAGAAAGGTGCTGCTTCCCCTTTTCTGCCTTGTTTCATTTTTTGCCTGAGTATTGTTCCACTACTGGACACAACTGCTAGAAAGGAAGTGAGAAGGGTTTTCTGGGGTGAGGGGGAGGATAACTGAGAGCCAGTTTGGTGTAGTGGTTAAGAGTGCGGGACTCTAATCTGGAGAACCAGGTTTGATTCCCCACTCCTCCACTTGAAGCCAGCTGGGTGACCTTGGGTCAGTCACAGCTTCTAGGAGCTCTCTCAGCTCCACCCACCTCACAGGGTGTTTTGTTGTGGGGATAATAATGGCATACTTTGTAAACCTCACTGAGTGGGTGTTAAGTCATCCTGAAGGATGGTATATAAATCAAACGTTGTTATTATTATTACACTCATTTTATATGTGAGCAGATGGCCGTGTGCTTAAATACATGAGAATGAATCCCCTATCACATCCTGTTTAGCCCTGAGAAACAACTAATCCTTTGCTAGTCCCACATTTTATAAACTATGTAAACAAGATATTCTCAGTATGGCATTATTACAGATTAGCTTGGTAAGAAATGCAGGAGAATGTTGCTCTCTGCTCCAGCTGCAAACAGTATCGGCCTGCAAAGCTCCAACATGTGCTCATCTCTGGTGGTACCAACAGATTGCAGGTGATTTCAAAAGCAGCCAGTCCTTGTCTTCAAACAACCTCCAGGTAACACATCTAGTAACATTTGCTCCAGAATTATGACATGTTTTTCTTTTGCTGTTCTTCAGTCTTGCCAGTAGATGGTAACCATTGACTGGACAACAAATGAAAGAAAGCGTAATTTCAATTCACAGCCCTAAGTTGCTGCCTAGTAGATTTCTCTTTGGTGTTTATTATAGGACAGAAAGAAAGCAGAATTTTTGTTTTCTGTATGTTTGTGTCCTGGGGCTGCCAACTTCCTGGTGGGGTCTGGAGTTCTCCCACTATTACAACTGATCTCTAGACTACCCAGATCAGCTCCTCTGGAGGAAATGGCAGGTTCAAAGGGTGGCCTCTGTGGCATCCCATCTCTGCAGCACTCCCTCCACTCCCCAGACTCCACCCCCCCAAGCTCTGCTCCCAAGTTCCCAAGAATTCCTCCCCCCCCCAGGCCCAGAGCTGGCAACCCTATTATGCCCCAGGTTGATTTCCAATAACCTGCAAGGAGAAATTGTCATGTAGGAATTTTAGTTATTGAAGCATTTTTTTTAAAAAAAGTCTGTGAAGAAAACATCAGAACAAATGACCAAGCACTGGTTTTATATACCTATGTTTTATAAGAATGTTTTTGGAATTCTGGAATTTAACAAACATTTGATTTCCAACCGAAGATGGGAATGAAGCTTGCCTCTGGATCCCATACTTTCTGACCTCACACGACAAGCTGCCATGGTGCCTGTATGTCAGTCCTTGTAAGCAAAACAATGCGTGTTAACACGTTGTTACTGTATGTCAGTCCTTGGCAGTTCAGTCCCAAAGCCCCTTACAAGCAAGCACGCAGGTGTCTTGGTCAAAGTAACTTTATTAAGGATCTATCAGTTCAAGGTCTTTACTCTAAGATAGTCATTGGCTGAAGTGATCATTCAAACAGAGACTAACTAGATATAGGTAGATTTTCCTGCCCTGGGGTCCATTGCATTCTGGCGCGAACATCCCAGAGCGTTGTGAGAATTGATAAGAGCATTTTAGACACAGCACAGTGTTAGGTCATTTTTGTCTGTGAGGATAGTTACAAGTTTCATTACACATCTGGCCTTCAAGGCCATTCCCTGTTAAAAATGAAAGTACATGTTTATAACTGTTAACCAAACCTCCTCCGTCCAGCACAGTGCACATTAATAACTCAATAGAAGTTGCAAACCAAAACAGCAGTAACTCAGTATAGCCAGCAAAACACATATACATTAATGGCAGGGATGTATGCATTCCTGACACTGTACAAATCTCAGGCTCAGAACACCTTGTAGCTGAACCAGTGAAAATTTCTCATTGTTAAAATTAGTACACAGACTGATCAAGGGAATAATTTATAATCTCAAGACAGTTTTGGAGTAACTGCTAAAAGAAACTCAGATTATATTCCTTTTTGCTACTCTCTGAGTCTACATGTAGGCACACTTCCTAGATTTTGTTTTGTTCTCAGATTCAATTTACATGGGTTCTTGAATTAAAATCTCTGATGTTTTAAAACAGCCCACAACCTATATCACAGTAAACATGAATTCCCTAGATAGTTAGTACAAGTTACTCCACACTTTTTTTTCACTTCCAGCTGGTCGCATTTGGCATTTACTACTACAGTTTAAAAGATTCAATGGCAAAATCTTTTTCACTGTGTCTAATTAACAGCCTTAAATTTTACATCTCCTTCTGTAATAAGAAATAAAAATCTTAGTAAGATTCTTTTTCTTGGATAGCTGCTGGCATCTCTTATGTCTCCAAGGGACAGTGCATCTAAAAAAAAAATTGTTAGCCACTGAAATCTTTGCAACTTACTCCTAAGCAAATGTGTAACAAATTACATCCTTTGTCTGAAAAAGAGTTTGTAAGTTTGTTAAATTTGCTCCTTATCTCTACTTAGCATCAAATGCTAGGAAAAGTTGAAGGCAGTAGGAAAAGAGGAATACCCAAAAAGAGATGACTCAATAAAGGAAGCCATGCCCTCCTGTTTGCAAGGTCTGAGCAAGTCTGTTAATGATAGGACGCTTTGGAGGTGTTTCATTCATAGGGTTGCCATAAGTTGGAAGTGGCTTGACAGCACATAACACATACACAGCTACAAGTATCAGAAGGCAGCCATATTAGGCCATTAAAACAAAGCTGAAAGGAATCTTACAGCTCCTTAAAGGCTAACAAGTTCATTATTGGTAGAAAAGAGCAAGAGTCCAGTAGCACCTATAAGACTAACAAAATTTCTGGTAGAGTATGAGCTTTCAGATACCTTCACAATGTTGATGGATTTTCATCTGTAAATGTGCCTTCCATGGTGATAGATCAAGATGGAGAGCCATGTTAGTCTGTAGCAGTAGAAAAGAGCAAGAGTCCAGTAGCACCTATAATACTAATAAAATTTGTGGTAGGGTATGAGCTTTTGTGAGCCACAGCTCACTTCTTCAGATACAGTTCATTATTTGGATGAAATTTGATAATCAGATCAAGTTATCTTTATCAACCCAGAGTGGAATCAAAATTCATTCATTCATTCATTCATTCATTCATTCATTCATTCATTCATTCATTCATTCACCTTCTCCATCTTCTGAGGGGTATCTCATTTTTAAAACAGAACTGTTAGGAGACCATCTCCTAAGGTTTTGCTTCCATTACTGAAACAACAAACATCCATTTTAAGTTATTAACCAGTAATACACACAAATACACATACAAAAGAGTTGGGTGTCTCCTGGGCCATGATATTAAAGCATAGTCTAAGAGATCTCAAACCTCTTTTCCCAACATCCAGCCTGCTAAAGAATTCTGCAGAACTCAAAAACTTGCACAATATGTTGTGTTATTTTGGTTGGTCTTAATAAAAAATATGAAGTGGCCTTTGTGTTGGGATTTTGCTATGGATCAAGGTTTTTTGTTTGCAATGGGCATGCTGGTTTTCAAGTTCCTTTTCTCAGATTTGCACTTTAGATGTTTTATCATTAATAGATTCTTTATACTCTTTTTGCAATTTAATTTATTGACTGTTCTTATCTTTGCTTTGGTAGCGTGTTAGTTACCTAAACTGAACAGTAAGATATAGATAATGCTCCATCAATATAGTTTTTGTGGATATCTAGAAAATCTGTGTGTTTTCTTCCTGCTGCTTAGGAATGTTTTCAATATAACCAAAATGTGGATTGTCTGCATTGTCAGGGGAAAGAATTGCAAACAGCAAGAGGACCTTCCTGATATTTTAATCTTAATGTCTCTGAAGAAAACGGTTTTCTAAAGTACTAGCAGGGTGAGAGAAGAAGCACAAGAGGGCACTTCAGTCCACTTATTAAGCACAAATTATTTCTGTCAATTTTGGCTTTCCTAATGGGAGAGAGGGGGGGAAGTGCAACCAAGGCCTATAACAATCACTGAAAGCATCCCAGGCTAGCTATTCCACACAAAAAAGTCACCAAGCTGTGAAATACCTATCAAGACTAGAAATATGGCTGTCCAACCAAACTGTGGTCACTAACGGATATTTTTGCCTGAGTTGTTTCGCATATTCGAAAGAGCTGACTTTATTCTAAAAAGAAAACAACAAAGGCACAGGATCTTTTCCATCTATTGATTCTTTTATTTTTTAAAAATCCAAAATCTAACCTATTAATTGAACCTAATGAAGTTGTTTACCTGCTAGAAAAAAAAACAGAAAACCTGGTCAGGGCAATTTCAAACCTCTCAGATGTCAAAACATCTTTTCTACTGTTTTTGGCAGAAAATTACAATATTATCCCAAACATACTGTGAGCAGTTGACCCCGGCCTCCGCCATGTTTAATATTTAATTTAATTTCATTTTTTGTGTTTATATTCCGCCCTCCCCGCTTTCGCAGGCTCAGGGCGGATAACAGAATACAAATATACACATCATTAAAAACACCTTAAAAACACAATCATCTACATCTATTACATATAAATAATTTAATTTTTTTTAAAAAAGCAGCACATAGCAAAAGTTTAGTGTATCACACAGCGGTGTTGCCAGAGCAAATCCATACTGTAATAATAAGTGTGGCAGCAGCATCTGCGTTCACATGGGGGAATAGTTTAAACCCCCCTCCACGGGGGGGGGCACCGCCCAGCATCAGCCATATGCCTGGTGGAATAGCTCCGTCTTACAGGCCCGGCGAAATGCAAGCAAATTTTGCTGGGGCCTAATCTCGCAAGGCAGAGCATTCCACCAGGCCGGGGCCAGGATCAGGACCGAAAAGGCCCTGGCCCTGGTCGACGCCAGGCGGGCCTCCCTAGGGCCAGGGACATTTAGAAGATATTTTCCACTAATATAGCCTATGATATAAAAATCACAGAGCCCCTGAATTAATACAGCTTGATCTGTATCAGGGAAATTCCAGCCAGATGGACAACGCAGTTACCGAGAATAAAGCATGAATGGAATGCAAATGCAAAGGCCGAGGACCAGGAGTGATTAGTTCCTACCTCCCCCAAGCTATGGACATGCAGTCATTGACAACAAAGGTTCTCGCTGAGTCACCCCTCCCCACATTCCATTCACCACTCATTTCCATGATTTACATTCCGTACTAAGGCGATGGGCCATTGATATGCATTGATAAGTTGTAGATTTCTTCCTGGTGACATTTAAATTCATATAGCCCATCTCTGGGGACATTAATGAGCAATCGTTTCTTTGCCAAACAGCAGGAAAGCCCAATCATACTCTTTTGTTGCACCCCAGTAGCAACAATCAAAGGTGCTAAAACCTTTGTCATTTTCAGGAACTGACTTTTACGATCTTTTGTCTCAATGGCTGAAGGGGCTCCCCTGCTTCAGGACATGATTTGCCTTATAAGAACCAGGGCTTTGCCCCACTTAAATTGTACACACTCACCCAGCATAGTGCCCTCAGAGTCTTCCACTCTAAGCCCTCCTCCCTGGCCGAAGAGGCAAAGATGCAGGATGTTTGAAGCTCTCTTCCTCCATGGACTGCTCTACTCTCCTGGATAGATAAATATACCCCCCCCCCTCCACACACACACTCTATTCCAATCTCTGGCTAATTACCTAGGACTCTGTGTGCCAACAGTTTATTACTTCTTGTGTGTATGCATTTTCTCTTTTAAATAAAGTTACTCTTTGCTTTGAAGAACACTTGTCTCGACAGTTTCCTTGGGAAGAGGACCCTGTAAACATTAGTTTTCCCCTCGTATAACCTTACTCCTTGCCACTAATTCCACCATCTTACTCATAAGGAGTCCCATTCCAGTAACAATACGGGTACAGAAATGGTCTAGCATGGGAGATTTGTGTACATGCACATGTGCCAGTGTGAAGATCATCCTGCTTGATCGGGTTCTGTACATGGGGGGGGGGGCAACCCCTGGAGTTTGTACATGTAATCCTCCTGTCTGAATCAGAACTGTGAATACTCCACTGAAGAGGTAGCTGGTACTATCAGCTCCAAAAACACCAAGCACCTCTTTCAGAGAGAAATGATGTGAATAGAAATTAAATCCAAACACCTTCCCACCCATCAGTGGATGGTTAGCTCTGTCAGAACTGAAAGCAACATAAATTCTTCAGGGAGATGCTTGTTTTCAGCTGGTTGTGGCCAGCAAGATTTTTTGTACTGGGGAATTATGTACTGAGGCATATTTTAAAAAGGAGCTCTGTGTTTTGTCTAGCCCAGTTTAAAATGTTTACACAGTTATTACAATTGAGCAAGAACTCAGACAAGATTATACATTCTATCACAAAGATAATAAAAATAGCATGAAAAGATTGTAGCTAGAAAAATGAGAAGCACCATCAACCTTCTTCAGCTCACTGTTTATTAGATAGTAATATTTCATTTATGATATTAAATTAGTAGAAGCTAGCTTGCCAACAGTTCACTTGCAGAGTCAAATCTATGGCCTTTACTGTCCTGTGAGGGACTTTTACATTACCATGAGACAGCTGGAGCATCTTGATCCACAAATCATTGGAGCTGAAGGACATGGATTTACCTGCCCTCACCTGCTGAAATCTATGGCAGTGTGGGATTTTCTGTATAAGAGTATGGCCAGGCCACACTACAATCTTTGTGCAATATTTCCACAAACCCTCTATGTGGCAAACATAGGACAGCATGGGAGCAATCCTGAGCATGTCTACTCTAAAGTAAGTCTCATTTTATTAAATGGAGCTCACTCCTGCAACAGTGTACTTAGGATTGCAGCCCAAGTATCCCACCTGATATGGGGGGAGCACACAAGACACAACAGTGATGTGTGTGGTTATTTTGCTTCCCTTTTCCTTAAGTCTCTAAAGAAAATTAAATTTTAAAAGTGTACAAGAGAATATAGTGTGTGTGTGTGTGTGTGTGTGTGTGTGTGTGTGAGAGAGAGAGAGAGAGAGAGAGAGAGAGAGAACACCTTGCTATTTTTTACATTCACATATTGCTGGATGAACATTCCACTATTATGGCTGCACAGCAAGGGAATATACATACTTTTAAAAGATGAAATAAGGTTTTAAAAATATGTTTGTGAACATGGTGCATATGGAGTGAATTGTGTTATTTACAACTTATTGTTTTGAAGGGGCTATCTAAAAGGTAGCTGTGCTGTTTGTAAAACCATATTCCAAACAGCACTCACAAATAATGACAAGTGTCCTATGTGAGATAAATATAGTTTTTCCCCAGACTACAATATTGCAGTTTGAGTGCTAAGACAAAGAAATCTCTTTTCAGTAGAAGGGCAAAGAGGAGATGTGGGGCCCATGTACAGCAAATAAATGCTTACTGTACAAAAAGCTGATCATGTGGACAGGTCCTACATAGGTTTAATCTAACACCTTTGATGTCATCTGTTAAATTGGTATAGTTCAATTTTTCTAGTATTACAGTGTTGTGGATCGGGCTATTAATAGTTCAGTCAACAGAAGCTTAATTGTTTTACATGATAACCGCACTTCTTTTTCATGATATAATAACATTTTTTAAAAAAATCAAAAGGTGGAACTCTGTTCTTTCTAACATTCTTGAGTCACTGCAACACTGTGGCTTGGAATGAACAAATTCTTTCTAATGGTATTCAGTTGCTACATTGCCAGACATATTAAATGGTCATCTGGAGACCAAACAACTCAAAAAGGCAGTTGTTTTCAGGCTCTGATTTCCTGGTAGGGATGCCAGTCCGCTAGTGGGATCCCTGCCCCCACCTTTTGCCTCCCGCCCCACTCACCTGGCTGGTGGGGGGCAATTTTGACCCCACAGAGACCCTGTAGCTTCCAGTTCTTTAAATCAGGAGTGATGTTATCAGGGCCTTCAGAGTGTTCATGAGGCATGTGGATTCCCCCCACCTGCCTACCGATTTCTCTCATGCCCTGATTTTCAGGTAAGGGGGGCTGGCAATCCTCTTTCCTGTAGACATCTGGCCAGGCTCTGCTGAAAGCAGAATTCTGGCCAAAACAGGCTTTGGATTTGATCCAGCAGGTTAAAGCCATGGAGTGATAGATATTTTATTTTTATGTCAGTAAAGAAAGGACCTTCTGAAAAAGCAAGAGGCCAAACAAGGGGTACATGGAGAAGCTCCACAGCTATGTCAATGATGTGGTAAGAAAATGATTCTCATATTTAGAATGATTTATGTGTGCAATTTTAGAGTTCAAGTTTAATTTAGTAGCATGGTGGTTTGCTCTAAGTTATGAATGTAAGAGACTTGTATCTTGATTTGCATTTGAAGATGAAGTGTGAGAATAGTTTTACCTGAATTATCAGTGAGTATGAGAATCAACTCTAAGACAAAGAATCCAGCATGGTATGGGGCGTCTTCATTCTGCATTTCAGTTGCATTACCCAATCATGGTTAACCTAAGATATCTTGTTATCTGAGAAAGAAAATCCAACAGACTCCCCCAAATCTAACTAATGAATTGGTGGTGGTAGAGAGTGCTGTCAAGTCATAGCTGACTTATGGTGACCCCTGGCGGGGTTTTCATGGCAAGAGACTAACAGAGGTGGTTTGCCTGCCTCTGCAACCCTGGTCTTCGTTGAAGGTTTCCCATCCAATTACTAACCAAGGCCAACCCTGCTTAACTTCTGAGATCTGATGAGATCAGGCTCACCTGGGCTATCCAGGTCAGGGCTCAACTAATGAATTGGCAGAGAAAATCCACCAGGAAATTCTTTGCAGAAGTGTCACTGAACTGAATAGAGCTGCACAAAAAAATTTAGAATAGTTCCCCAAATCTGCCAACTGCAGGACTATCACCAACTGGGGCCAGTGGGGTGAGTTGATCCACTTGGGACACTGTTATGTTATACCTCAGAATTGTTTTTGATAAACAAAACAATTTTATTTGTCACATGATAGCATCCAATTAGAGAATGAGAGCCTATTTTTAGGACAAGGAAATGTCCCACTTGAAGAAAATTAGAGGTAGCTGATGCCCCCGGAAGTGGTAAATACTCCATAGTTTATCCAGCGGACCCACCCAGCACTGCCTGACAAAGATCCCATCTGGTGGTTTCTTTAAAGGCCCATTCCGCACAACACACTTTAAGCTGGCCCTTCTGAATACTCACACCCCAAAATGTGTGGTAGGAACTGCGCTTAGGTTGGATCTAATGCAATGCTCCACTGAACTGAGAGCCTGATTGGCCGCTTTTAAATTAAGACTGAAGGATATTTTTCTATTCCATCATCTGGGGTCTCCTTCATCTATTGAAGGTGCAAAATTATAGAAATATTTAGAATTATAGAAATAGGGTAGATCGATGAGAAGCTTGGTCTCCCTCTCTTAATACTTAACACTTAACAAGGTAACTCAACAAGTGGCTTAGAGATTGGCTGTTGTGGGTTTTCCGGGCTGTATTGCCGTGGTCTTGGCATTGTAGTTCCTGACGTTTCGCCAGCAGCTGTGGCTGGCATCTTCAGAGGTGTAGCACCAAAAGACAGAGATCTCTCAGTGTCCTGAGAGATCTCTGTCTTTTGGTGCTACACCTCTGAAGATGCCAGCCACAGCTGCTGGCGAAACGTCAGGAACTACAATGCCAAGACCACGGCAATACAGCCCGGAAAACCCACAACAGCCATCGTTCTCCGGCCGTGAAAGCCTTCGACAATACATCGGCTTAGAGATTGATTAAACTAAAGGTATTTCATGTTGATAGAGATAGTACACTTGTTCGAGCTGGACATGTTTGTTCTCCTCTTGCTTTAGGGATCCTTCCTCCATTAAATCACCCAGCATATTTAAGCTATTTTACAATCCCCACTTATAGGTTTGCTTTTACTCTTGCAAGACTAAATGCTTTCCCATCAGCGGAACTAATGGGGTGATTTACCCAAGTTTCTTATTCAGATAGACTTTGTCCGTGTGCGTCTGGTGTGGTAGAGTCCTTAGTCCACTTGTTATTGTTTTGTCCTCAATGAACAGCTCTTAGGTTCAGTTGAATGTTTCCTATTTTATTAAAATACAATCTCTCATTGGAGCCATGGGCAATTTCTTATTTACTAGTGGACATTATTCTGGAAATAATGGTCTCAAGTGGCAAAAGTTTTGGCAATTATAATTTTATTGAAACACCAAAATCAGTCTCGAACTAGTTTTTAGGTAAGATTTTGTATTGTCATTTGCACTTAAATCTGTAAAGTTTTGATTCTCCTTTATATTTAAATACTGAATTTTAATTATATGGGTTTGTTTTTTATCTTTTTGTAAAGTATTATTACTTATCATTCACTTTTTATTTTATAGATCTTGCATTTTTAATGTATTGCTATCTGGTGATTGTATATTTGTATTTGATTTTAATTATGTTTAACTAAGCTTAGGGCCTATGGCCATACAAGCAGAATAAATTGATGATGATGAAAAAAAAAGGGGGAGAATGGATGTTCAGTTGCTTGGGGCTTTTTTAGGCTTCTTCTTATGCCAAAGGGGAAAAAAATAAAGATGTGTGTGGAGAGCTGGGGAGGAAGGGAGCGGTTTCCACAGCTGTTGAGGAACAATGCCGCAGCCTTACAATTGTTCCCTTGCTTAAAAAATAAAAAATAAAGAGGGAGTGTGTAAAGAGCTGGGAATGGAGAGAGCAGCTTCCACAGCTGTTTGAGGGATGAGGATGCAGCATTTCAATCCTTCCCTCACTTAGGAAAAAAATAAATAGGGATTGTGTGGAGAGCTGGGAAGGGAAGGAGTGGTTTCCACCAGGTGGCCAATGAACCAGCATCCAGGGAAAGGAAAAGGAGGGGGCAAAGAGACAAAGGATTAAGAATTCTGCACACACATAGGACACATCAGTGGAAACTCAACAGCGGCTTCAAAAAAGGCTGCTTTATGTGTGCTTGAAAAAATTCAGGGAAAAGCCAGGGAAAGGTTGATTCTGCATGCCTCTTTTCCTTGTGTGGAAATCTGGAGACTGAGAGAAGCAGAATGTAATCAGGATTACCCTAAACTGACTGTGTGGAAACCCCTAAAGTTACCTTCAGTCTTAAGATATTCCCCATTTACTTAAGAAAGATCTTCATTATAAATAAAAGCTTCTGAACTTAAATGTACTCTGGATCTAGATCATTTAGGGGTTCAACAGTCAAAGCCAGCACCATGAACCGGGGTCAGAAACAAACTGGAAACTGCTGCAATTCAATCTCAGTGTAGTACTTCATTTCCATGAGGACTCCTGTAACCCCATTTTGAACTAACTGCAGTTTCCAAACACTTCACATAGGACACACTACTGTAGTCTCATCTGGATGATACCAAGGCATGTGACAGTGGGCAGATTGACTTTCTCCAGGAAAGCTTGAAGTTGACAAATTTTGCCTATATTGATAAAAATTGTTCCAAGCAACTTTATACACTTGCTCATCTGAGGACAAGCAGCAAAAGAACGCCATAAACTGCAAACCTGATATTTCAAGGAGAGTATAATTCTTCTGTAAAACAAGAAACACCTGCTCCTGAATTGGCTTTATTTACTACTTTTATTCTGTCTGGATTAAGTTTCAATTTACTCTCCCTCAATTTATTGACTCCCAACACCAGGTCAGCACTTCTGCACTGTATACCTGGGATTAGCTAGCATAGGGGAGGGGGGGAGATAAAGAAATCTCTCCTAGTCATTGACATATTGATATCACTGTGTTTCAGATCTCTGGACGATCATCGGAAGATACTGGGGGCAGGGGGCATGTGTGTGTTTCTTCTTCTCTCTTTCAGCCACATGGTTATGTCAGCTTCCTTCCTTGTGTCCAGTAGTGCAGTATTTCTAGAAAGACCTGAATGGTTGTGGCAAAATGGCAACTGACAATAGCAAGTCAAGAGAAATGTGGCAACAAGCATTAAAATATTGACAAGTTGAACTTAGTGAAAGCAAGGAAGAAACACCACCTTTGGCCTATAATGAGCTTACTCTAGTTACAACTTGTAGCAGTATTGTTCATGCTTTGCCCTAAAGGGAGGACTTTGTTGTTTCCCTCTTACAATGGGACTATTCTAGTCTTCCAAATAAGCTCCGATACACCAATTCTCTGCTGCTACAAGGTTTTTGTTCATATTAGTACACAATGGTAGTCATGGTTGCCTGTCGAATGGCACTTCTCTATGGCATATATGTAATTCATGCCTTTGGAACACTGTTGAAAAGGAACATAATTATACAAAGCAATGTCTTTGCAGCTTTCTCTAAAGTGGGATGAGACCTCCACTAATCATGATTAACTCCCTTTGTATGGGATGCTGAAATTGACACAACCTGGATTATTAAGTCCCTAAGAACTGCTACAGAGTCTCTTTCTTTTCAGCTGAGAGCACAAAACAATAGCAACAAAAACTGGCATCTAGATAAAAGAGTGATAAAGCAGTACTGATATTCATCAATGCAACCTGTGAGCAACACAGACACACACACACAAATGTATAGGTGGACATTTGATTGAGAAATAGAAAGATATAGAGAAAAATAGAAGACAGACACAATAACTTAGGGTTTTTTTTAAAGAATTAAACTCTAAACTATTACTTCACAGTATTAAAAAAAACCCTGATTACCTCTGGCCTGGTCCGTAAAATTCTGTCTAGCACATTGTTATTGCAGCCTTCCTCCAAAGATCTGAGGGCATTATATATGGTTCTCCTCTATTCTGACCTCACAATAATGTTGAGAGGTAGGTTAGGCTGAAAGTGACTGACCCAAAGTCACCCAGTGAACATGGATTTGTACCCAAGCCTCCTCCCAGGCCTAATACTGTGTTCTAAGCACTATACCACATAGACTTTCAAAATGGTCTGAATATGGTATCCCTTCCATTGAGGGATTAGCACCCTGCTTGCCACTGGCAGGCAAGGAGTAAACCAAGCTAGTCGATGTTTGGGCATTCCTAATCAACCCTGAAAGAGGTAAATTGGATATTAGGGTTACTGGGCAATTATCTTTTTTAAAATTAAAGTTTTTAAAAAACTATATAATATACAATACTTACTATCATGCCCTTTCCTTCCTATATGCCCACCCTCTCCCCTAGCTATAAAAAGAGATAAGGCGGGGAAAGGGAAGGGTGAAAATGAAAGAAACAAAAAAGAATAAGTGAATATTACAGATGAAAGAAGAAAAGGGTAAGCTGGTGAAACTTATTCAAACAAATAAAATAAATTGTGTATCATGTTTCATATCAACCCTTTCATGAATCATAGAAAGGGATCAGTCAGGAGGATTGTCAGCTCCCATTGACTTACGGCACCATGACTTACGGTTCTGAGAGGGGCTAGAGATGTTCAGGAGAGAGTTCTCATCACACTCACCTAGAGGATGAAGTACATTGCTGAGTTTGTTGGTCTTTTTGTGACCTCTGATACCACTAACCATGAGATGTATACAGTGCAAAACCTCATTTATTAGCAGGGGAGGTTCAAAAGGCAGCAAACATCCCCCTTAGACTACCCTTGTGGAATACTGTAGTGTTTCTTTCTGTCCCTTCTTCTGTTCTTCATGCCTACAAGATCAGAGGAAGAGGTTATGCAGAGACAGGAATGATGATGCCGTTGATACCTAATGCCATTCATTTCCCCCTTGTAAGAAAATGGCATCCTTTTTCTTGGATTTGGCAAACTCATGGAAGAAGCTAGTATACTTAGGCCATTTAGGAAGGTGTTCTGAGTGGTTGCTTTGCTTCTCAGATCTAGAACACTCTGTTCCATCTCAAGTTTGCCAAAGATCAAGTAGGAACATCTTGTGGTGATAATATGAAATTTTTCTGCTTATGGAAACCTTCATTGGTTATGTGCCTTGGAAACTTTAACTTTTAATGTTTATCATGTTACAAACCCCAGCAACCTATTTTTCACAATGCCTTTTGCATGCTTGTCTGTCCGTTCAGCCAATCACATATAGATGCAGAACTGTATTTGAAATGTTCATATGCTAGCTTTTGTGCTTAATAGTCTTGTTTATATGGATGTATGGATTAAACAACAGGGTTATTGTAACACTACTTAATTTACACAGTGATCTCTATTTTATTTTGCAGTAAAAGGCTGTGGATTTAATATCCAAGTCCACAAATTACGCATCACGGAAGTGGAGGAAGAAAAAAAACACACGAAATGAAAGTATAAATTTGGAATGATGGCATGACTTGGAAGATAAAAGATACATGTTCAAATATTGAATACTGATCTTCCATGTAATATTTACTGGATACAGGAATAACGAAATAAAATGAAATGGGTATTTAAAGGCAATGCCTTAAGTATCTGGGCACAGTCACAAAGGTCTATTATGAATGTTAACTGTTAACAAATATTATCACCAAAGGCATTTTTTTTGAAAAAGTTTTTTATTGGGTAGGTTAAAAAGAGTATTACATATAAAATCAACTTTCATTTTGTTCTCTAAGTATCTATTACCTTACAATTATCAATTAAAATATACATTTCCCACCCTCCCTCCCTCTCTCTCCCTAGACCCCCAACAGCACTGAAACCCTTTTAATTCTTAAAGTATTCCTTCTATTCTAGTACTTCTCCATTCTCAAAGATAAAGTTCTTACATAAATCTTAACCCCATTATCGTACACACATCAAAAATTATCCATAGACCACAGCTGGCCTTTTACATCCCACTTATTTTCCAAATATTCTTTAAGTTTTTCCCAGTCTTTTAGGAATTTGTTTGAGCTTTGTTCCTTCAATTTTCTGGTCAATTTATCCATTTATCCAAAGGCATTTATTTAACAGAATGTTGCTGTAATTAATTCCTGGTACACCTTGGTAGATAAAAGTGAAACAGCTGAATCAAAATCAATCAGATCCTAAGATTTTGGATAAATGCAACACAGATTGGCATAGATTGCAACCAGCAATTGATAATTAACGGTGCCTGCTTGCAGTTCTCAGTAATATTAGGTGGATATCTTCACCTCTGGCTCAGCAGCAGCCTCCTTAACTGGACCCCCTCAACCATACATTTTACTAGCTTTGCAGAAATCTCTAGCTCTAGCAGTTGATTTATTCCATACATTAACCACAGAGGGTGCTGAATGGTGGTAAAAGAATATTTCTCCTTAGTAAAATAAGAGAGCAGTCCTAATTAGGTCTACTCAGAATCTGACTCAGATCTATTCAATGGGGCTTACTCTCAGGATTTCATTGTAACTTCAGTGTTAGTGATGGAGAACACAACCCAGGCACAAAATTATTACATACAATGTCACACTAGCTCACGTACTGCTACACATTAACTTTGACACTTCTTTTTACAGCATAGTGTAATGGTTAGAGTGCTGGACTAGGGTCTGGGAGACCTCAGTTTAAATCTTCACTCTACCATTGAAACTTGCAGGGTGACCTTGGGCCGTTTTTTCAAGCTAACCTACCTTGCAGGGTTGTTGTTGTGAGATAAAATTGAGGAGAGGAGAACCATGTTATAAACTACTTTAAGTCCACATTGTGGAAAAAAACAGGTATAAATGTCTAAATTACCAAATACATAGGAAGATTTAATACAAGATGCAGCGCCAAAGTCAGTATGAACTCTTTGTGTTTGTGACTGAAATAACTTTTGAGAAATAGAGAATCCTAACACTTCTATCCTAAACATAATTACATGGAAATAAAACCTGTGAATTTAAGTGGAACTATATAAGACAGAATTGAGTAGGACAGGAGTTGGTGTGCTACTCTCATGTGACTTAATGGCACAGTGGGAACTATGGTTCTGAGAGGGGCTAGAGATGTTCAAGAGAGAGTTCTCATCACACTCACTATCACCCTCACCTCATCACTTGCAGGATTTTGGGTGTGTGTATGTGCCATGGTAGCTAAAATTGTATAAAACCAATGTAAGTCTGTAGATATACCCCCTAATCACAGGTAGACACTATCTTATGGAGTCTACTGTGATTAGATGGCAGCTGTACCCTGGGGGGCAGAGTGACATGCAGTTTTTAGTCAGTGTGCTGAGGAAAAGCGTTCATCTTGCCAAGTTCAATGGATCTGTGTGGAGTTCTGAGTAGGGCTGCCAGGTCTCCTGCTCAGGACTGAGAATCCCCTGCTCGCTGCCTCTGCCTCCCCATTGCCACTCACCTGGCTGGTGGGGAAAAAAGGCCCAGGGAATGGGCCCAGGAGGCAAAAAAACCTTCTGGACCAGCGCACAGTGGATGTACTCCCACCGGCTGCGACAATGTCCTGGTGTTTGTGACCGAGACCTGGGTACAGGAAGGTGAAACTGTCAGTCTGAAAGAGCTGCCCCCTCCAGGTTTCTTGGTCCTTCACCAGTCATGGGACAGTGGCCGGGGGGGTGGGGTGGCAGTGCTCATTCGAGAGTCTTTCTCCATCAGGCCACTCCCCATGCCAAAGATTGCCAGCATTGATTGTGTGGGCCTGGTGTGGGATGCCAAGGAGATTATAGCCATCTGTCTGGTGTACCAATCACCCAGCGCACCAGCAGATGCTTTGCCTGGCCTGTTGGAGGTGGTAGCTGGCTGGGCCTTGGAGTACTCCAGGCTTTTGGTCTTGGGGGACTTCAGTGTCCATGTCCATGCTACCTCTTCACGGGCCATGGACCTGATAGCCTCTATGGTGGCATTAGGACTCTCCCAATTTGTATCAATGCCCACACATCAAGCAGGACACACACTGGATTTGATACAGGTGGATCTGGATGAACCTATAGTAGTGCCATGGTCAGACCAACTCGTCCTGAGGGCTTGTCTGGGCACCGTGACCCCCCACCCCCACTTGGGCAACGAGCTGATTTATGTTCGCCAGTGAAGTCAAATGGATCCAATTGAATTCCAGAACGCTCTGTGGGATCCAATGCCCCCTGGTGGCTTCTTGGATGAACTGATAGAGGACTGGAATGCCTGTCTCTCTGAAGCTATCAATGAGAGCGCTCCCCGTCGCCCTTTCCACCCCCGAACTAGAGTAGTTTCCTGATATGCTAATGAGCTAGGACAAATGAAATGGGAGCTGAGATGGCTAGAGCGAGTGACTCCGTGATGAAATGACAAGAACATCTTATAGGACATTTATGAAGGCCTATGAGATGGCAGTGAAAGCTGCAAGGGGAGACTACTATGCAGCTTCCATTGCTTCCGCTAGTTCTCGCCCAGCACAACTTTCCAGAGTGATTCGGTCTTTAACGTCCCTCACACATGGGACAAATAAAAATGTAAATTCAGTAATAAGCTTTGTGGCTTTTGGAGACTATTTTGCAGATAAGATCTTGTCACTCCGCCGGGACCTGTCCACTACGGTCGATGCAGTATGTGAACTGGGGGCCCCTTGGTCGTCTGCAGGGTTAATATTAGATCAATTCAGGCCACTCTCCCAGGAGGAGGTAGGCAGGGTCCTGTGTGCTTTGAAACCTACCACATGCCCACTGGACCCGTGCTCATTATGGCCGGTGAAAACTGGCGGTGATGGGATCGGGCACCCTTAGCTGACATCATTAAACTTTCTCTGAGTTCTGGGTTTTTTCCAGACTCACTGAAGGAGGCAGTGGTGCGGCCCTTATTAAAGAAACCATCACTGGATCCTGTTGATCCAGCCAATTACCGCCCAGTTTTGAATCTTTTGTTCCTGGGTAAGGTAATTGAGAGGGCGGGTAGCGGAACAGCTGCAGGTATACCTGGATGATGCCTCTATCCTGGATCCATTCCAGTCCGGCTTCAGGGCTGGCCATGGTACGGAGACAGCTCTGGTCACCCTCACAGATGATCTGCAGCTACACCCGGATCAGGGTAGGGCGGGTCGGCACTACTGATACTTTTAGATCTTACAGCAGCGTTTGACACGGTCGATCATATTCTTCTGACCCACCGCCTTGCTGATGTGGGGATTCCTGGGACAGCCCTGCAATGGCTGAACTCTTTCCTTCACAATCGGGGACAGAGGGTGGCACTTGGGGAACAGATGTCTGCTTGCCAGTCTTTGGTATGCAGCATCCCTCAGGGGGCGATTCTTTCCCCAATGCTATTTAACATCTATATGCGCCCCCTCACCCAGTTAGCTTGCAGCTTTGGGCTGGTTTGTCACCAGTATGCGGATGACACCCAGCTCTATCTGCTGATGGACGGCCAGTCTTATCTCACTCTGATTCCTTGGCCAAGGGTCTTGAGGCTGTGATGGTATGGTTACATCAGAGTTGCCTGAAACTGAATCAGCTGAAGACAGAGGTTTACAGTACTGCTTTACAGTACTGGATCTGCTTTGTAGGCCAGTTTAATGAGATCATTGTCTAGACAATCTATTTTCAGCTTTTTACAGTGAGTCTCCTAACCCTGTTAATGCCTTTCTCTCTGGCTTGGGGACACCTGGCTCTTACCTGTAGCACAAACAGAGAATAGGATGCAAACAGGATACTGTGTCAGCACCCTAGATACTATCTGCTTACAAAATTCTTCCACTGAATAATGGGACTGTATCTTGTCCTGTTCAACACATGCAAAAATTGGATTAGGAAAAGTTCGGCAGAAGTTGCAATATTCACATGTAACTAGTTGTGTAATTTTAGACTCATTTTCCACTTTGAAAGGCCTTTCAGAAAGTTAAAACTTTCACTTCTCTACCATGGAGTAAGTAGGACAGTTGCCTGATGATAAAGTCCTCACTCCTTAAAGCTGTATGATACCAAGAATCACAGTAACTGAGAACTGTAGTCTGATAGTATTATTTGTACAGGAATATCTGTTATACTTGGCAAGGTGGGGGATAGCAGCAAAGAAGTAGCAGGAAGAGATTGCGCTTAGCACCTCATTTTTCTCCGCCAGATTCCTTCCCTTCAGACTTTCATGTACAGCTTTTGGGCTGTACAATGTTTTGCCCACGGAGACCCTTTAAAGAACAGAAAACAAAGAACAGAAAACCCAAATGACCTTTTAAATCCAAGGTGTGGGTTGTGCAAATTAGTCTCATCTGCAAGCAAAGATTTCTCAGACTAATTTATTTATTGCTGTAATGCTGCACTTTTTGAACACATGAAACTACCTTATACTGAATCAGACCATTGGTCCCTCAAGATCAGTATCATCTGCTCAGACTGGCAGAAGCTCTCCAGGGTCTCAGATGGAGGTCTTTCACATCACCTGCTTCCTGATTTTTTAACTGGAGATGCTGGGGATTGAACCTGGGACCATCTGCATGCCAAGCAGATGCTCTACCACTGAGCCACAGCTTCAATCATATCAAGTTTATTGAGATTTAAAACAGCTAAATGCAGGATTGAAGTCTGTTCCAGATTCACCTTTAGCCTTGCATAACCAACGGGTAGAATGACTAGATGCACATTTGAACACAAATTGGAATATGCTTCTCATTGAAAGCAATACTGTTGCAGATGGGTAGCATGGATCCTCACTCATACATACATATTAATGTGCAGTTCCCCAAATAGCCATTTTCACAGACACGAGTCTGCTTGTACACATAGATCTCCTTTGCTGAACTGGGGAGTGTGCCTCTTATATACCCTTTTGTATCTGACAAAGGGACTCACGAAAAATTATACCCTGTAAGATTTTGTTGGTCTTTTAGGTGCTACTGGACATGAATTTTGTTCTGCTAACATGACTGCCCACCAGAAACAATCTTCTATAGCCTGTATCATAAAAATCCATTAGAATCTGCTTTAAATTTTAACTAAATTTGATTTAGTGGAAAGCACCCATCTTTCTAGAGTAAAAGTGACTTAGAA
This sequence comes from Eublepharis macularius, assembly GCF_028583425.1. Classification (NCBI taxonomy): domain Eukaryota; kingdom Metazoa; phylum Chordata; class Lepidosauria; order Squamata; family Eublepharidae; genus Eublepharis; species Eublepharis macularius. The sequence goes on along the minus strand of NC_072797.1, from coordinate 70,222,922 downwards.
AATTAAGTGTACAGTATTCCAGTAACATTCTTTTTAGTGACTAACCAATTTTATTTAATTGAATTATCACATACAAGAAAATAATCATTCTTACTTTTGTAGGTCACTCTGATATTTTAATAGTTGAGATGATGTTCAGAAGAAATGGAGCAAGAGAGATCCATTTAATTTTGTATCATTCATTCATAGCGGGAAATAATTTGAATTCCCTAATTTGGAAAACTATTAAGGGAGGGGGGAAATTGTCTTTGTTTTACAACAGTCCTCATGGGGGTTTCTGTGAGATTTGGTTTCTAAGCAAAAATCTTTATCAATTTTCTGAAATAATGCAAAACTTCAAGGGTGATAATTGTTTTCCGGATTCCAATGTTAGGGTTCTAAGAATTCTTTCTGGGGCATAAGCTCCATTGAAGCTCCTGAGCAGGATTTTGAGTAGACTTGCTAAGGATGGCACAGTATGATTACAGTTAACTAAGAAGAGAAGGAGAAAATAATCATCTCTGAGAAGAGGAGAGGGGGGCACAGACTTACCAAGCCCCCAGGGGGAACTTCCCATTGCCAGGCAGCTGGCTGATGGGGGGGGGGAGAATGACAGGAAATGAGGAGACATCCATAGCAGCCTGATGTATTGATGTCAATCCCTGTGCACCTGGAAGTGATGCTAACTCATTGCCAGGGATGCTCTGGCATTTGCCCAAATGTCAAAGTGTCCCTGGCATCCCTTGGTGACACACTGAAATTACTTCTGAGCACATGGGATTGAGGCCAGTGAGGTGTCATTGAAGTAATGATGTTTCTGGCGAGCCCCCCTGCCTCCATAACCATCCTGCAGGTTTCCAGAGGGTACCTGGCAACCCTACAGGCGGAAGAGGAAGGGGAAGTCAATGAGCACTTTCATAAAAGCCAGTTATTTGGCTGTAATGCATATGGGCTAAGGTTGCCAGCTCCAGATTGGGAAATTCCTGGAGATTTTGTGAGTGGAGCCTGGAAAGGGTGGGGTTTGGGAAGGAGAGAAACCTCAACAGGGTATAATGCCATAGAGTCCATTCTCCAAAGCAGCCATTTTCTCCAGGAGAATTGATCTCTATAGCCTGGAGATCAGTTGTTATCCCAGGAGATCTCTAGCTGCCAGCTGAGATCTGGCAACCCTATTATGAACCTAACTACACATAATGTTTTCCTTGAGACCTCCTTGAGTCTGGTGATCAGACGTGTGTTGCGAGCTCTGCCCTTGGAAATCAGTTCTTAAGCATGTGGGGGCCTATTTAGATTGAGACTGCAGCATGTGGGAGAATGCACCTAAACACATCTTTTAACGCAGGCTTGTAAGGAAGGAAGAACATCTTATAGGTTGCATATGAAATCCTATGAGATGGCAGTGAAAGCTGTGAAGAAGGAATATTACACAGCTTCCATTGCATCAGCTAGCTCATGCCTGTTTAATGTGGTACATTCATTCAGGTGGAGACCATCAAAATTTGAGTTTGGCGATAAGCTGTGAGGCTTTTGCAAGCTTTTTTGCTGATAAAATCTTGTCTCTCCGCCCCTTGGCCATCTTCGGGACAGATATTCGATCATTTCCCCTCTTTCCGGGGAAGAGGTAGACAGGATTCTGCAGGTGGTGAGGCCTACCACATGACTCCTGGACCCGTGTCCGTCGTGGCCGGGGAAAGCCAGTGTAGACGGATTACAGGATTCCTTGGAGGTGATTGTAAACTTGTCCCTGGGCGCTGGGGTTTTTCCAGGGGCACTAAAGGAGCTGTGGTGTAGCCCCTTTTAAAGAAACCATCACTAGACTCTGCTGACCCGCTTAGTTACCGCCTGGTCTCGAACCTCCCATTTCTGGGTAAGGTGATTGAGTGGGAGGAGGAGAAACAACTGTAGAGTTTCCTGAAGGAGACCTCGGCCCTAGATCCCTTCCAGTCCTGTTTTCGCCCAGGACTTGGGGTGGAGACATTGCTGGTTGCCCTCATGGACGATCTTTGCAGGCATCTGGATCAAGGTGGATCGGCGCTGCTGATTTTATTAGATCTTTCAGCAGCGTTTGATATGGTCGATTACGATCTTCTGACCCACTGCCTCACTGATGTGGGAATTCAGGGGATGGCACTACAAGGGCTAGTCTCTTTTCTTCATGATCAGGGACAGAGGGTGGCGCTGGGGGAGAAGTTACCGTCCCGTAGGCCACTAATATGTGGTGTGCCGCAGGGAGCAATACTCTCCCCATTATTATTTAATATCTATATGCACCCCCTTGCCCAGTTGGTGTGAAGTTTCGGGCTTGGGTGTCACCAATATGTGGACGACACCCAGCTGTATCTGTTGTTGGACTGCCTGGATTGGCCCCAGATGTCCTGGAGCTTGCTTTTGAAGCTGTGGCTGGATGGTTGAGGCAAAGTCGGCTGAAATTAAACTCTGTGAAGATGGAGATCTTGTACTTGAGTTGCAGAAATGTGGATTTGGGACCCTGGCTTCCTACACTTCATGGGGTGGTGCTTACACTAGCTCTGAGAGTTAGGTACCTGGGGGTGATCCTGGATCCCACCTTGATGATAGAGGACCAGGTCATTGTGGTTGCCGGGTCTTCTTTTTTCTATCGTTGACAGACCAGGCAGCTTGCCCTTTATCTCTCGTCCTACGACTTGACTACAGTGGTCCAGGCAATGGTCACCTCTAGGCTAGACTATTGTAACGCACTCTATGCTAGGCTTTCCCTGAACCTGATCTGGTGGTTACAGCTGGTGCAGAATGTGGTGGTGTGGGTCATCACTGGAACGCCAATGTGTGTGCATATAATGCCGGTATTGCGTCAGCTGCATTGGTTGCCAGTGAAGTACCAAATCAGGTTCAAGGTTTTGGTATTAACCTATAAAGCTCTATGCAGACTGGGACTGGCATATCTGTGGGACCACTTCTCCCCATGTGACCCCCATAGGACTCTTTGTTCCAATGATAAACATCTGTTAAAGATCCCTGGCCCCAGGGAGGCCCGCCTGGCATCGACCAGGGCCAAGGCCTTTTCGGTCCTGGCCCTAGCCTGGTGGAACGCTCTGTCCAATGAAACCAGGGCCTGGCAGGATTTGTTATCTTTCTGCCGGGCCTGTAAAACAGAGCTGTTCCACCAGGCATATGGTTGATGCGAGGCAGTGCCCCCTAGCCGGGGGTGTACAGCACATGCCCTCCCTACTCGTGACACCCTCCATCTCTCACATATTTCCCTGCCAAAATGCTCTGGAGATGGCTAAAAAGGTGGTCGGCTAGATCATTGTGCTGCTGTTTATATATATATATATATATATATATATATATATATATATATATATATATATATATATATATGTATATGTATATATATATATATATATATATATATGTATATGTATATATATATATGTATTTTAACTATGGTATTTAAATGTTTTATGGTTTTAGATTGTATAAATTGTGAAATGTAATTTTAAAATTTAGTTGTAATCTGCCCTGAGCCTGCTGGTGTGGGGAGGGCAGAATATAAATTGAATACAAGCAATCAATCAAGCAAACAAACAAACAAACAAGCAGGTTTATCTTACCAGCTTTCAAAAGAGTCTGTTTCTGTTCTATGGATTGTTTTTTATGATGTTTATGTCCAATGGCTTGTCTTTAATGTCTTATTTTTTAATGTCTTGGGCAGATATAAGAGACGACAGGATTCCTGAACATTTAGTAGTGGTATTAATAGTGGTATACGAGGAATTTGGGAGGCAGGATGGATTGAGCCATTAAGGAGAAGCTGAGTCACCCTTGCAGGCCTTGCCTGTGGCACAGACACACCCATTGCCTCTTCCTGCACTGCAGCCAGTCAGGTCTGAACTAAATGGCTCTGTGTAGATTGTCTACGCTTTTCTTGTAAACCTCCACAGGAGGCATTTCTACAATCTCTTAACTAGCTTGTTCCATTCCTGTCACGTTTCCTTGTTGAATAGCTCAATCATATTTTGACTTTGGTTTTAGAAGATTCCTCATTTTTTGTTTTCCATTTCTTGAACTGTACTGTCTCTTTTCTTGATGTAGTGCCTTTGCCCTGTTTTTTCTCAGCCAAAGAGCCAATAACTTTGCCCTTTTTTCCCTGCTGACAGCGCCACACACAAGTCAGAGGGACTTTCCTCATCTTGTGTTGCTGATGTTTGCACAGCTGTCATTTCACTCTTTCCTCTAACTTCATGATTCTTAATAGCAAAACTCAGCTATATTGTGCGGTATCATCTATGGAAGCCAAAAGATGCCAGATGTGCTCAGTCAAACAAATCTACCATCCCTTAGCCACTTGAATTTAATGTGAACCTCTCTCATTCTTTAATTCAATTACTGAATTTCAATAAGACTTGAACTGGCACTGAGATTTTCTTGCTTTTAAGAAGCCATGAACCACTGTTAAAACATCCATTGATGAAGCAGATCTAATGACACTTCAACTGACAGACCAATTCAATATGCTTCTGGAAAGCAGCTCATAGAACTAAGCATAAGGACGTGATCCTAGCATGAGGGCATAACTGGTTCAGCCTCAGTGGTGAGTCCCAGCCCAGAATGATGCACTTTCTGAAGGATCTATGCCTTTCCCCAATTGTATGACTACAAGGCCATATGCAAGGCAGAAAGGGGCAGAGAAGAGTTAGGAGCAGTGCGGGTCCTAGTCTGCAACATCCTTCCAGCCTTCAGATCCAAGTATTGTTTTGTGTCTGCAACTGCAACCTCTCTTTTAAATGAGAGTGAGATAGCAAAGGGGGAGGGGTGATTTTGGTGCCAAAAGGGCACAGCTCTGTATTTCTCTCAACTGGAACAGCTTGTTCAACCACTTCTGTATACCAGCTTTAAAAACCTTTGTTTTCTATTATCAAAGCCTTGTCCTTCCCTGGGCTTGAAGCACGATAAGATCTTGGGTGTTGCAGTCTGCTGTTGTTGCTGCAGCTGCTCCTAGGAAAGAGAGTCTCCTAGTCAAGGCTGCTCTGCCCTGAGCTTGAGGAAAGGGTTCAGACTTGTCTGCCCTGAGACGTGCCATATTTGACAGATTTGTTTTTATTATACCGGGTGCTTGATTGGCTGTAAGGTATGGTAAGCTGCTTTAGGTTCTATTTTGCAGACGAAAGATGGGGTATATGCATAGGCAGTTTCACTATTCTTGGTGGGCTGTTCTCTCTTAGCCCTGAGGAAGCTTCACTGAATTGCCTTCCATCCTTGGGATGATTCATAGTTAGTACCAGCTCTTCACATTGCAACCACTATTGAGCTGTGAGGCTCAACCCTAGTGCCTAGGCAATCACCTCCATGGCTGAATTGCTGGGTGCTGCTTCCTAAGACTATATTTCAGAGAATAAAAGGAAAGTGATCATCCTCAGGCATAGGGCCCAACATGCAGAGGATGGGTTTCTTGAAGAATATTTTTATTGGATTAGTTGCAGAGCCTATCATCTCTGGAAGGCATCACTTAGCCCAGACCTGGCCAATGGTGATGATGTGCACAGGTTCACCCATCACTTGCTGCAGAGCTGCAGACCAGGTCTAAGGCAAGTGACTCTTATACGGTAGCTATTTTGTTCAGGCCTGGCTAGTGACAAAGCTTACTAAGAAGCGAATAAATTGCAATCAAACAGTATAACAAAACACTGCAATATAGAATAAATACAAGAAGCAAATGGCTGATGCACCCTGTAAATTTCAATAGGAATTGTACGATTTCGTAATGTCTAAGTAACTGCCAGATGAAGAGGGATGGAAACGGAATACTGTTTGCTAGCCAGGCCATTGTGCTTACTGCTAAGTATGACCATGAACTGTGAAGATTTTTGAATGAAGCCTTTCTTGCTGCTCTGTTATGAATTCTGGATTATCTATGTATGAACTGTAATCTGATTCCTGTTTGATATTTATTTGTATTTATTCTTGAATGAAGTTGGAAAGCATGGTCACATTAAATGCTGGCTCCAGCACTTTGTATAAATAAGTTGATAAGCACTGTTGTACTTTTGAATGTTGCTCATTGTATAATATACAATGCCAAATGGCGGCTCGCGAGCCGCATGTGGCTCTCTGAGCTGTACTTGGCGGCTCTCTGAGCCGTACTTGGCGGCTCCCGGAGGTTTGCAACCCCCCCCCCCCGCAGGAAAGCCAGTCACTCTCCCAAGCATCAGGAAGCACTGAGGTGGGCTCAGGATTTCCTACCTGCCGTCTGCACAGCTGCCTCCTCTGCAGACAAGTTGGAAGATCCCAGCTAGGCTGGCGTCAAGGCTCATTTGGAGCCAGAACACAGCGTTCTGGTAGGTCTAAAAAGAAGTCACGTGGGTTTTGGCTCCGCCCATGTAATTTCTTTCCCTCCGGGTGCAAACAGAGTGGTGCTGGCCAGGGCTCCAAAGAAAGGCAACGTGCTTGGATTAATTCTGCTGCACTCTTTTGCTTTCATTTCTGACTGGGGTGGGGGGGGGAGAAAATGAATGCCGGGTGGGTGCTGGCCTGGGCTCCAAAGAAAGGCAAGGTGCTTGGATTAATTCTGCTGCACTCTTTTGCTTTCATTTCTGACTGGGATGGGGGGTGGGAGAAAATGAATGCCGGGTGGGTGCTGGCCTGGGCTCCAAAGAAAGGCAATGTGCTTGGATTAATTCTGCTGCACTCTTTTGCTTTCATTTCTGACTGGGGTGGGGGGGGGGGGAGAAAATGAATGCCGGGTGGATGCTGGCCTGGGCTCCAAAGAAAGGCAAGGTGCTTGGATTAATTCTGCTGCACTCTTTTGCTTTCATTTCTGACTGGGATGGGGGGTGGGAGAAAATGAATGCCGGGTGGGTGCTGGCCAGGGCTCCAAAGAAAGGCAAGGTGCTTGGATTAATTCTGCTGCACTCTTTTGCTTTCATTTCTGACTGGGGTGGGGGGGGGACAAAATGAATGCCGGGTGGGTGCTGGCCTGGGCTCCAAAGAAAGGCAAGGTGCTTGGATTAATTCTGCTGCACTCTTTTGCTTTCATTTCTGACTGGGGGGGTGGGAGAAAATGAATGCCGGGTGGGTGCTGGCCTGGGCTCCAAAGAAAGGCAAGGTGCTTGGATTAATTCTGCTGTGCTCTTTTGCTTTCATTTCTGACTGGGGGGGGTGGGAGAAAATGAATGCCGGGTGGGTGCTGGCCTGGGCTCCAAAGAAAGGCAAGGTGCTTGGATTAATTCTGCTGCGCTCTTTTGCTTTCATTTCTGACTGGGGGGGGTGGGAGAAAATGAATGCCGGGTGGGTGCTGGCCTGGGCTCCAGAGAAAGGCAAGGTGCTTGGATTAATTCTGCTGTGCTCTTTTGCTTTCATTTCTGACTGGGGGGGGTGGGAGAAAATGAATGCCGGGTGGGTGCTGGCCTGGGCTCCAAAGAAAGGCAAGGTGCTTGGATTAATTCTTTTGCTTTCATTTCTGACTCGGCGGGGGGGGGGGGAGAAAATGAATGCCGGGTGGGTGCTGGCCTGGGCTCCAGAGAAAGGCAAGGTGCTTGGATTAATTCTGCTGCGCTCTTTTGCTTTCATTTCTGACTGAGCGGTGGGGGGGGGGGGAGAAAAGGATTGCCAGGTGGATGCTGGTCTGGGCTCCAAAGGAACGAAAGCTGCTTGGATTAATTTTGTTCTGCTCCTTTACTTTCATTTGTGATGTGGGGAGGGAGAGAAAATGAGTGAGTGAGTGATGTCACTTCCAGGTCAAAGGTAATCTGATGGCATTCCCTAAGCTCCACCCCTTCCAATGATGTCACTTCCAGCATACTGTGCCAAAACCCCACCCCTTCCTGTGATGTCACTTTCAAGGCACTTCCTCAAACCCGCCTCTTCCTCTGAAGTCACTTCAATGTATCATGTCTGGCGGCTCTCTAACATCTGACATTTATTCTATGTGGCTCTTACATTAAGCAAGTTTGGCCACCCCTGTTGTATATGATACTGTGTCTGTCAGCTATATTCAGACGTGATGTGTCTTTCTTTGTGTAAATTATTGTGCAATTTACGTTTTGTAACACTGTTTGATTGCAATTTATTCGTTTCTTAGTAAGCTTTGTCACAGCATTTATCTTCTTTTTTTGAGTTGCTGTTACTGTGACTCTTTTCTCTTGTCAGGCCTGGCTAGTGGCAATAACCACAGGCTCATCTTATGTCTCCTGCACTCCACTGGCTGGGTCTGAGCTGAGTGGCTCCTGTACTGGGGCTGCTTGGTTATTCAGGTGATGGTAGTTCACCTCTTTGGTTCCTATTTGTCTCTATATCTCTTCCCATCTTCTTGGGATTTCTGATTATTTTGCCCACAGGCTTTTTGTCTTGCATTGGAGGGAGATGTCTCTGCTGATGGTGCCACCCAACCCTACCCTCCTCAATACTCTCTGTTGTTTAAACTATCATCTATTTGGGTTGTAACTGGTGGAACTATTTCCATTTAAGAATACCTTTATTGGCATAACAATGTGAACATGCACAGAACTGATGGAACTAGTGAACGCTGAGGCTGATAGAAAAACAGTTTCAAACATTTTTTTTAAAAAAATAGGAAAGCCTGCAAAAAAGAACATGATCTGAATGAAAATCACTAAATGAACCTATCAGTGTTATATGTAATAAGGATTGCACTGAATTTTCAGTCAATGATATTAACTGAAATGATACTGAGGTAAAAAGCTCCACCAAAACTCCTCTGCCTTTATCCTTTCCTCATTTGTTTCATGTGATCATAGTTCCGGCTGCTTGGGATCCATTTTTAAGGCTTCTTCATTTTTTTCATTTTGTTAGCCAAACCAATCTGAAATTAGACTGAATGTCATGCACTACATAGTGAATCAGATTTGACTTTGTGAGTACAAATTAAGCCCTTTTTTCAGAATGGGAAGTGGGGTAGAGGAAGGGAAATGTCTCACCATTACTAAGGGTACTGGGTTGATAACTTGCTGTTTTGCTATGCTATGCTGAGGCAGTTTCATTGTTTCAGAGTGGCAAAACAGAAGTATGAGCCCAGTAGCCTCAATATTACTTCCTCTGCCCATTAATGCTGAATATGGGGCCATGCATAGCAAGAGTGCATTTCCCCATATTTCATAAGGCCCCTCAAAAACTGGTGAAAACAGTGTGCATGCATGTTTAAGGGGGGTGTTTAAATGGTTTGTGAAGGGTTTGGAAAAAATGACTTCCCTTTTCAGCTCAGCCCAGATAAACATTTCTTATAAATATGCTGGAAGCCTTTGCTATTTATTTTCTCCATCATAACAGAATAACTTTGAGATCATTGCACACATACAAAAGGATGGTAGACTAGTGAGGATCTCTGTGGGCACAAGGCAAGTTGTCCCATTGAGTACAAAAGCCAGGGAAAGCACCACATGTACTCACGGAACATCAATGACTACAGCCATTTGCATAGTGCTCTGTGGCACTGTAAGTAATTGAAACAATTAACCCTGAGAACTGTAACAAAGCCAAAGTTTCTTTTCTTCTACCAGCAGTGTGCTCATATTTGATTTGTATAAAAACCTCAAGGGGAAAAATAGCCTATTATAAAAATTTAAATTGCTTACTATTTTCTATAATTTGGATCTGGACTTTCTGCGCTTGGGTTTTTGATTAAACTTCAGTTTCTGCATTTAGAATGTGTAAAGCTATATGTAGGTGCCACAGTTTACCCACACGCTGTAAGTCACAAAAGCAGGGCCCTAGCTTGGGGTGTGCGCTTCAGGTTTCCAAATCAGGTAAAATGCCTGAACTGGGCCTGATTCAGAAAGATTCAGGATTTCTGAATAGGGGTCAGCATGCTGGCCCCAATTCAGAAATACTGAAGCAAAACTTTCCGAAGTGATTTGGATTGCTTCGGAAAGCTTCGGGAGCAGCCAGCAGCACTTTATTGGCTGTTTGCATTTGCAGCCAGCCAGCAAAGTTCTGCTGCATTCAAGCATCCCGCTCTTTTTTACCAGAGGGGAGGGGGAGAAGGAGTGAGTGACTCACTACAACATCCTCCTTCCCCCTCCCATTTGGTAAAAAAAGGTGGGAAGCTTGAAAGCAGAAGTTTTCTTGCTGTTTGCAAAGTTGCAAACAGCAATAAAAGTGCTGCTTTCAAGAGAAGTCTGGGAAGATGGCAAACTGAGCAGACACTCTGTTATGAGCTCCTCTTTTTTTGCTTTTGATAAGCTTTCTTTTTTCCTGCAGTGGTAAATAGCTGCTTAAATCCAGCTCCCAGACTACTTCTTTGGCTATAGGAGGTGCTTCGGAGTGTTTGGAGTGAATTATTGCCTTGTTTATAGTTGCTTTGAACTCAGGGATTCCTGACTCCTATTGCATTGCTTGCGAGAAGCAGCAAGCTGGAGGGGTTTTTTTTAATTCAAGGCAAATTAGGAGCAATAACAGTCATGCTCCTTAACTGTTCATGTTAAGTCAGCTGTGGGACTAAAGAGTGAAAGAAGAATAAAAGAGTGAAAAAACTAAAGAACTACAGGCTGGGTTCAGTTTTAGGACCTCCCTTGCGTCTACTTTGGAGTATTTTGCAATTAAAGGTGCTACTCCCCCAACTTATCTTACCTGATTAACTGTTTTGTAGCAGGCATCTGTAGCCAGGAGTGGTTGTTTTTACTCTGACTTGGAAACCATAATGAGTAGCCTTGTGGTGAAGCATGAGACTGTTTTAAGTTTTTTAAGTTTTAAAGATTTTAAAGGCTTTTAAAAGGAGAACTTTGTAATGGGCGGTTCTAAAAGGAACAGAGAGAATGAGGAGCCTTCATCTCTGCTTCCGGCAAGTAAGCAGACGATACTGAGTAATATTTAAATCCTGAATAATTTTTTCTAGCCTTTGCAATTCCAATTTCAAATCGTTTTGCCCCCCTGATTGACCAGGAGAATGATGATAATATTCTGGAGGGATGGGAAGATGACTCTGTTCCAAGACAGATCTCTAATAACAGTCTCAGAGCAACAGGCACTGATAGTCCCAAAGCTGTGGATAATAAACTAATTGAGCTTGTTCAGTTGATTGCCACAACTATTGATATGATTTTTTTAAAAATAAATTTTTATTGGATGGGTTGACATACATTTTACTAATATTTTAAGAATACATTTCCCCATACATTCATAAATGCAGCCCACCCCTTCCCCCTCTCCCCTTTTCTATGTAGACTCCCAACAGCACTATGACTCCTTTATTTCTTATCGTTAATTCTATACTACTTTCATTTGTCCCTATAACTAGAGGTAAAATCCTAACTTATCATTTCTTAATACAATTCTATAATTATCAATAGACTATCCATATTCCATCAGAACCCACCTACTTCCATATAAATTGATTCTTCTTTATCAATCTTTTCCTTTCCCCCTTATACAACCGTTTAAATCCAATCCTCCCCCCCATTACAATTTGTTTCTTTAACCAGTTACATATACTTAACTTAAATCTCTTAATTAACACTTTAACTTGCAACTAAAAACTTATTTCTTCAGATCATTCCGTTTATAGTTTCCATCTCTTTTACAAATAAATTTAGCTTTAACATTTTCCCAGTCCAAACACTTTAGTTTAACTTAGTCCCTAATACAACATTTTAATTTAAAATTAACAATTTATTCTTTCAAATAATCCCCTCTATAATTTCCATATCTTTTACATATAAATTTAACTTTGAAATTTAACCCTTCCATAATTTTTTTTAAAGTTTTATTCTCCTTATTTTCTTATCAGTTCACTTATTTAACTCTGCATTTTACATTTCCCAATTTATTCATTTATCTTAGATTATTGATTTATTCTTTTAACTTTACAATTTAACCATAAATTCCATCCCCTAAAAAACTCTTATAGCTTAGAGCTAAAATCTTAGTCCTTTAAGTAATTCCCTCTTGTAGCTTGAATCTTGTGTTTATGTCTCTTTTCCAGGCTTTCTCTTTCACTTGAGCAGTCTTATCACTTGGTAACTTCTTCTGCTGAACATAATTGGAGACGGTTCTGTATTTCATGTTTGTTGCTGATTCTTGTACTTGCTTCTTTAAAGGTCCTGACAAAACTTCCATCATTTGTTCTTGCACACTCTGAGTTATTTCTCCTAGCATATCGCGTTTTCGCTGCTTGATATCTGTAGCTCTGTACTCAATTTCTGCCACACAATCTTGAGACACTTGTTCTTCATCTTTTAAACTTGGTGTCACATCGGTGTTTTTTTGCTCCTTTTCTTGAATTATCTGCTTTGTTAGTTGTAACTCATTCTTCGGCTCCATTTCTGCCTTTAGTGCATCCTTTATGGTTTTAATTAAGCTTTCTTTCATTTTCTGTATAGATTGGCTCAATCCTTCATAGCCCTCTGTAACCTTTTCCCCCAGCGATTCTATAGCCGATCCTATGGCAGCCTGCCATTCCTTCTCCACTCTCTTCATGCTTCTACACTAGATTTCTTCCCAACCCCGATATCTTTTTTATCTTTTATTTAAAAAGTTCATACTATTTTAATCTCACCAGATATCGGGCGGAGAGTCTCTATGGTAGCTTGCTTCGTCCTTTCCTCTTCCGGAATGGTGGATATCCACTTCCTCTTGTCCTCTTGTTGCTATATCTCGCGTTGTTTCTCTGAGGTCTTCTTTGCTGTTTCCTCTTCCTTCTTCCTACTTTCCAGATTAAGCCTCTCTAGGCAGTGCTACTCGCTGTTCTCCTTGCATTCTATTCTCTCGCGATGTTTGCTCGGCAGCTTCTCCACCTCCTCCCCTTTTCTCACTGCCAGCTATCTCTCTCCAAACCGCAGGTATGTGTAAACAAAAGTTATTTTCGCTTCTTTTGTGCTTTATAGTCTATCAAATTTCAATTTTTCCTTCAAGATGCCTTGCTCCTTCCTTGTTCTATCAGCTCAGTTCACAGTTTTAACTTTTAAATAAATTTCTCTTCTCCTTTTAAGTCCAAAAGCAAGATAAAGATCTTTTACCTCAATTTGTTCCATTTGGGTCTTTCATGCTGCTTCTTTCATTTCCTATTGGCCAAATCTGGTTCTGAAGCTTGGTTTCTGGCGACCTTATGCCAAACAAATGACTCAAAGATTTTAGCTCGCCCTTCTCCGAGGGGACCTCAAAGTGGTGAGGGAAATCCTATGTCCAGGACCTTCCCCGCCGCTGAGATCACACTCTCTCCAGGACTTGTAGCGTTCTAGCTCCCCTTCTACCTGTAGAGGAGTGGCAGCTGGTGATCTGAGCACCTGGCCTGCCCAAAACAGTCACTCTTGATGGTCCAGCTCCCTAGACCACGTCAGGTTGCCATTAGCCAAACCGGAAGTCTCAACTATTGATATGATTTTTGGCAGGATTAATAGAATCGAGGCAAAGATTGCCCTACTTACCCTGAAGGATGGTTGTTGGGGGTTTTCCGGGCTGTATTGCCGTGGTCTTGGCATTGTAGTTCCTGACGTTTCGCCAGCAGCTGTGGCTGGCATCTTCAGAGGTGTAGCACCAAAAGACAGAGATCTCTCAGTGTCACAGTGTGGAAAAGATGTAGGTCATTTGTATCTACTCAGGAGGGGTGGGGTTGAGCTGAGTCATTCTGTAAGAGTTTCCCAGGGTGTGGAATGCTAATGGCGGGAGGCTTCACTGTAACCTGAGGAGGTTCTTTTGCATATGGATTGGTGCTTGATGTGCTAATCTTCTCTGCAGGGCTATTGTCGGGTGTGGAGTGTTTTGTTGGCCTGGTGTTTTTCAGAACTGGAGCCCATGCTCTGTTCATTCTTAAGGTTTCTTCTTTCCTGTTGAAGTTTTGCTTATGCTTGTGAATTTCAATGGCTTCCCTGTGGGAAGCCATTGAAATTCACAAGCATAAGCAAAACTTCAACAGGAAAGAAGAAACCTTAAGAATGAACAGAGCATGGGCTCCAGTTCTGAAAAACACCAGGCCAACAAAACACTCCACACCCGACAATAGCCCTGCAGAGAAGATTAGCACATCAAGCACCAATCCATATGCAAAAGAACCTCCTCAGGTTACAGTGAAGCCTCCCGCCATTAGCATTCCACACCCTGGGAAACTCTTACAGAATGACTCAGCTCAACCCCACCCCTCCTGAGTAGATACAAATGACCTACATCTTTTCCACACTGTGACACTGAGAGATCTCTGTCTTTTGGTGCTACACCTCTGAAGATGCCAGCCACAGCTGCTGGCGAAACGTCAGGAACTACAATGCCAAGACCACGGCAATACAGCCCGGAAAACCCCCAACAACCATCGTTCTCCGGCCGTGAAAGCCTTCGACAATACCCTGAAGGAGATGAACAGCTCAGGAGTCAGGTGTGAGCCAGTTAAATCCCAACTGGGGAATACTAGTTATCCAGTCTCCCCAATGCAGCAATCAATAACTAAGAAAGTTATTGACTGGGGCAACCAAGAGAAAATAAGCTCAGCTACTGGGCGGTGTGGGGCCCCCATTACCTCCGATATCTGGGAGCACTTCTAGCGAGTGGAGGACCCCTGGTTTGCCCAGTGCAAGCACTGTAGGGTACAGATCAGCCGAGGGGGAGGGGTTGGAACCATCTCTCCATGTCTGGCATGAGGAACCACATGAAGTGGCAACACCAGGCGGTGCTTCTTTGGGGGGGAAGTTCTAGTGGCACCACATGGCTGCCAGCTATCCAACAGGAGGCAGCCTCCTCTGGTGCTCTCCCCACACAGTTTCCTGTAGGGCAGAGATGCCAAGCCTCTCTTATGGAGATGCTTGGTACACAGGGCACAAGTGTGCCCAAAGGGGGGACCCAGAAGGCGAGCTAGTGTGTCACGTGCCTGATCTTGGACATGACCACTGTAGATGGGCAGCCATTCTCCATAGTGGACAACTTCAGCTTCCAAGGGCTGCTCCATGATGCCTATCCTTGGTACATGATCCCTGCTTGCATAACATTGAGCAGGACCGTGGTGCCCTCATTTTACAGGGCTGCCAGGGACCACATGAAGGCACAGTTGTCCCGTGCTACCGGCACTTCATGTCCAACATATGGACCTGCTCTAGTGAGCGTCATGTAAACCTGTTGCTTACTGCTTACTGGTGGCAACCCAAGAACCTTCAGGGCGGGGGTAGGACGCCCAGTGTTAGGCAGGGATGGATGAGAGACTGCCAGGCCGGCTACTGCAAGGCTCTGCTCCATGCTGAGGTTCTTGATGGGTCACACATGGTGTAGAACATCGCAGCCACATTGAGGAGGGAGTTAGAGGACTGGGTAGGTGAGAGAAGCGTCACCATGGGATGCATGGTGACAGATGGTGGCACAAACATGAGAGCAGCGGTGGCACAGTGGGCCAGGAGCACATTTACTGTAAGGCCCACAAATTTCACCTTGTGGTGAAGGGTGCACTTGGTTTGGGCTTTTCCAGGTAACCCCAGGACCCTGCAACTCATGAGTTCCAGTATCTCCTGCAGAAATATCAGAGACTCACGAGTTACTTCTCATGCAGTGTGAGGCCACTCACAAACTGCACCAGAAGCAGGCCAAGACAGGTGTGCCAGAGCATTACCTGATCTCTGATGTTGTCACTTGCTGGAACTCCACCTGTGCCATGCCTGAGCACTTGGTGGAGCAGCAGGCTGCCCTTGAGGCATGGCTCTTGGAGAGCCACGTTTCGGGGCAGGAGGGTGAGTTCATCTGAGAGGTTTGGTTCACTATCTCCCAGACAGTGGAGGTCCTGAAGCCCTTCAAGGATTTCACTTGGTCTTGTTTGGTGCAGCGATCCTGGGTCTGGTCATTCCTCTGGTGTACATGCTCCAGAGTTCAATGGCCTCCTTTGTGGAACCAGATGCACCACCTGTAGGCTTGGTTCCAGAAGTGTGCGTGCTTGTGAAAAGGCTGCAGCAGGGCATTGCTGCCAGGCTAAAGCCTTTCACTGAGAAGGAGTCGTACATGTTGGCAACCATGTGGAACCTGTGCATTAAGGACACTTTCACAAGCACCAGAGATGCCCTCTGTCTGTGGGTGAGGCGTAGGCAGGCCAAGAGGGGCCACTTGTCAACAGAGGGGACAGGCAGGGGGTCCAGCTCTGCAGGTCCCCATCATGCCTCTTCTGAGCAGACTCCCCCCATGGCCACTGTCGGGATGGAGATGGAGATGCTCCAGCATGTCCTTGGCCCCTCTGGGATCATGAGTCATGTGAGACAGGATTCAGTGGAGGCAATGGTCAGGGACTACCTTATGGAGCCCTGCGAGTTGCTGTCCACTGATCCGCTGAGCTACTGGTCCAAGAAGGAGGCAGTCTGGCTGGACCTCTCCTTCAAGGTGAAGAGGCTCCTCTTATGCCCTCCAACGAGCGAGGAGAGCGAGCACATCTTTTCCTATGTGGGCAACATTGTCAGCCCACATCACACTCACATTCTCCCATGGAGAGTTGAGCAGTTGGTCTTCCTGAAGGTCAACATGTGGCTCTTTGATTTCTTGGGAGTGGACTTCCAGAGTGAATGTGGTGAGTCCTCCTTGTAGCCTGCATCCTCTGAGAATCTATGACGTGGGGAATGACGCTCTTCCCAAAAGTAAAATTAGATCGAACAACAGCAGGAGGAAAGTGGAACTCAAGGAATGCACCCTGCAATTTGGCTGCCCCCCAGCCACACACACACAATGCAAAACTGTCCCAGTCCCTGTGGACACAAATTTATTCTGATATTTGAGAACAGAGGTCCCAGAAATGTTGATTGCCACTGAAATGGGAAGAGAAAGAGAGAGAAAGGTTAGGTAAACCACAGAGGGACACACAACTCGTGTCACAGGGAACCCAGAGAACAGCCAAACTAAGCTATGCTGAGTAAACTCAAGTTTACTTACTGCATGGGTTGGAGCATGTTGTTATGTGTTGCTGCATTGCTGTTAAATGTTCTCATTGCAGGGGTAGGAGTGGGGAGGAATGATGTGGGCACCAGCTGATGATGAAGGTTAGATCCCAACACTGCCTCACAGGCAGTTTTCAGTCTGAAGCTTTTGTGTGTGTATGGGGGGGACTCCTCTGCAACTGTACTCTGCGAATGCCATTGTGATGTGCTTGTGGCTTGGTACTGTCCGGTTCTGCTCTGTGGTGTTTCCCCACTGGCTGAACTCAGAGCCCGGCTGCAGTAAATTACAACGGGTCTGCTGGACTAAGTTGCGAGAGTGTCCCCTGGTTCAGTTTAGTTTGGGTGGAATGGATGTGATACTATGGTGCAGTTCCCTTTGAATCACTTTGGTTCTGTTGGGTGGGGGGTGTCCCCAGCTACAGTTGACTTCCAGTTTCAGGAGTTTCCCTTGTTTCAAAGTTTTCAGTTCTTTGCATTTTGTACTTGTTTGTAATTAATGTTGTAGTAACGTTGTATGATGTTACCCACCCTCAGCCTGCTTCTGGGGAAGGCAGGCAAGAAATCTAAAAAAAATTTAAAATTTGTGTGTGTGTGTGTGTGAGAGATGCTTTGGTGTGAAGGTAGGTGTTGTTTCAGTTGAGGACTGTATGTTTTGATGTAATGTACCATTAATGCTGTTACCCACCCTCAGTCCACTTGTGGGCAAGAAATCTAAAAAGTAAAATTTTAAAAAAATAATGTTTGTGGTTTTGTGATTCTCTGGTGTGATGGTAGATGTTGTTTTAATCTATGGCTGTATTTTGTGATTTAATAGTGATGTGATGTATCATTAATGCTGTTACCTGCCCGCAGGGGAAGGCAGGCAAGAAATCTAAAAAATATTTTTTTTGAAAATTAATTTGTGTGTGTGTGATGGTTGGCCCTCATAGGTAAGAATGGAGAGTGGCTGGCTAGCCTACTCTGGGGGTGATGGGGAATTTTGGAGTGTGAGTGTTTAGTTCTGTTGTGCTTTCCCAGGGATGAGCTTGCATTCAGGAGTGTGCCTCTGCTGTGGCACCCTTGCCCTGGGCATAAGTGTCCCTGGGAAAGAAATTTTAAAAGTTCTCAGCATAGAGAACAATTTAGAGTGGCAGGAAAGCCTGCTCTGGGGATGATGGGGAATTTTGGTGTGTGTGTGGTTCTGTTGGGCTGTTGGGGGGTAAATTGTAAGCTGGACTGCGGTTGTGGCCATTGGCAGCCACAATCTATCAATCAGTGTTTAATACGGCCAAAGACCAGATAGGTAACAACATACAATCTAATTAAAACATGCAGTCAAGGTAAATCGTACTATGAAAAATCTATCCATCTAATAAACATTGAGTTTCCAGGGTTCAAAGTCTTGGGAACCACCTTTCCCATAAAATGCCCCACAAAGTCCAATCTTCCTGAAAATTTGGGGAGTATGGGAGGACAGGTAGGAGCAGGTCCCCTGAAAATTTGGTGCATATTGATTGCAAAATGCCACCCTAAGCCACCTAGAAATTCCTCTTGTTTTTCCCGATAGGGAATAATGGAAAGTGGAGGATAGGGGCACCTTCTTTGGGGGGTAAAATGGCCCCCAAAGTCCAATATCCCTGAAACTTGGAGGGTGTGTGTGGGAGGATAGGTAGGTCCCCTGAAAATTTAGTGCATTTTGCTTGCAAAATGCCACCCCAAGCCACCGAGAAAGATCCCTTATTTTTCCCCATAGGGAATAATGGAGAGTGGAGGCGGGTAGGGGCACCTTCTTTGGGGGGCCATAACATGGTCCACTGAAGTCCAATCGTTCTGAAACTTGGGGGGTCATTAGAAGAGAGTTAGGAGAAGGTTCCTCCCCAAGTTTGGAATGCTTTGGAAAGAAAACTATTCTCCAGGCCTCTGGAAAGCTGGGAGCAGCACTGGCACTGCACAACCCTAGTTCCAACACAATGCCAGTGCTTTTCCTCTGAATCCTATACAAATGAATCTGCCTTTACACCCCCATATCAGGGTATACTGCCTTTGTTTGTCAGCATGTGATTTTTAAAATAGAGGGAAACATAATAATTATTGCTGTTTTGTTTCTGTTGAGCATTGTTAATACTACAAGGTCTTTTCTTTAATTTTTTCAAACTCTTTTGGCATCAACACATGATTAAAGAGCACCGCAAAGCTGAAATGTCAACCAGTGTTAGTGTTTTTGCCTCAAACATAGCTGGTGATTGAGGCAAAAAAATCCAGGATGGGGGGGATGTTTCTACAAACATAAAGCACCCTGCAGGTTTGAAGAAAAATCTGTAAAGGGCAGGAGTGAGGTGTTTAACCTTCCAAACCACAGAGGCAATCTCTGTGCAGATATCACAACTTAAAGGAGATCTTGTAAATTATTGAAACAGCAATCCTCACTAAACATTGCCTTTCTTCCATCCTGTCCTTGCTACTAATTCATCCTTACCCCACTTTCCCACCCCCTCCTTGCTCTCCCTGCCATCACCACCGCCTTCTCTCCCACTATGGCTAGTACTGGTTGCATTCTTCTCCCCCAGCAGCTGTTGCCTTCTCCTCCCTCCAGTGTTGCCACTGCCTTCTCCTCACTTTCTCTCTCTTGGGCAGAAGAGTTAACTTAAGTTGGAGAAAGACTCCTTATGCTTGAGAAAGGCTTCAAATCTTACTGAGCAAGATAGTAAGATTCAAGTCAACATGAATGAAAGATTCTGTACCGGAACTAATGGAACTTCCTTTCACTTTATGTATGTGGCACAAACTGAATTTATTTCTATCCTTCTGGATCCTTGAATTCAGCAAGCTTATATGCCATTACAACAGTCATGTATCTGTAAACATTTTTTCTCTTCGATGATGTCTGTGATGTTTAGCAAGCTCAGTAACCAGAAAGTGTAATTATGCTAACATTTTTCTATTTTTCTATTTTCTGTGTAATATCCAAAGTTGGAACATGTATCTTTTCCATAGAAAGAAGAGCAAATTCCAGATGGTGAAAGAGCAAATTTATCTCCTCCTCACTTCAGATTTTACATAGAAATGTATACATGGAAGGTTGAATTCACTTGAGCTTGCTTTCCCTGCATGTTGTATGTCTGCAGGGCTTTTTTTTCTGGGAAAACGGGTGGTGGAACTCAGTGGTGGAATTCAGGACCGCACAATAACATCAGCTGGAACATGGGGGGAGTTTTTAAAAGTTTAAATCGCCCTCGTCGAAAATGAGATTGCCCTCCGCGCCACTGGCACGAAACTCCCCTCTGTCTGGAGATGAGGGGGCAGGGCCACTGGCCATGTGACCATTTTCTAGAGTGCCGGAACTCCGTTCCACCATGTTCCAGCTGAAAAAAAGCCCTGTATGTCTGACATCTAGGGGTGGGCACAAACCGTGGAAAAAATGAACCATGCAGTTTGTGGTTCGTGCATTTTCATGAACCATGAACTTCCCCAAACTGGGGCAAGTTCATGAACCGGTTCATGGTTTGTAGTTCATGGGGTTTAAATGCCCCTTTCTGTGCCACTTAGCAGCAGCACAGAAAGGGGCACTGCTTTTTAAAATGAATGAAATGAACCAGCACACCAGTTTGAAAGTTCTTGGAAAGGAACTTCCATGAACCGTTGGTTTGAGAACCTAAAACCGGGCCAGTTCGTGGTTCTTTTTGGTTTGTGTTCCGTTTTGTGCCCATCTCTACTGACATCACTTTAGATAGGCCATTTCAGTTATCATATACACAACAGCCTAATTACCTGAATTACCCCCTCCCCTAATTTCAGACAGCTTTATGGTTTCAGCCAAAGGACTGGTAATCATTCAAAAGTTAAACCACAATTTAAAACTCAGCTTTACAGGCAATCTTCATCAAAATAGGGCAAAAAAGTTCAGTTTATTGGAATCCTCAGATCTGACTTGATCATATTTTACCCATGTAACAGCATGTAGGCTGCATTTCCAATTATCTGAGCTTTTCATTATCCAAATGGTGCACACATTCCCGGCCACTTTGGATAAATGAGACTATGATTAAATGGAAGCATGTGAAATCATCTGGTTGTAACCCAGTATACCAAAGACACAAGTATAATTCACACCAGTCTCACACAGGGGACTCTTTAATTAACAGAGGACCACTTATCATTTTAAAGTGGCATCACAAAGTAATCAATACCTCCAGGGACTTCTCAAGGCTAATTGAAAACATTTTGGAGCATTAATCACAAAATAGTTCCAAAGCAATTTCCAAATTGTTTCCCACAGAGGTCAAGTTATTGATACAAGCATTTGAGTCTGTTGGCCTGTAAAGAAATCAACATTAGAACCAAGATCAATGGCAAAGCATTTAGATGAAAGATCTAAAAGATGCTTTCAATGATCTGAGTAAGTAACATATAGCAAAGGGCATGTGACTTTGTTACAATAAGGTCATCTAAAAAAATACTGGGTACAGGGTCAGTCAATATTATTATTCCTTTTTAACTCTCTTTTATAATAAGAACCCTCATAAAAAATGTGGCCAGATGACATAATCTAAACCTCAAGTGAGCTTTGCAGGCCTCAGAAGTGTTTGTTTTTCCCAAGATGATTTTTAAAATCCTAGAATGTTCTCTTTCTGACTCTTTTTAAAAAGAAGGCTGTGAATTACAGCTCCTTTAAGTACTAACCTTCATAAAATTCTTAAACACTTTGGGAGTTTTCTTTTTATTTCATATTTGATTTATAAAATCTTCACTTCCCATAAAAAGTTAAACGTAAAACACAAGTGTGAGACCTGTGGGGGGGGAGGGGGGAGAACCTCATGCCCCCACTTATCGTCCTCCCCAATATATCTCTACTTTCACTACTTCCGTCCTCATCACAGGCCTACAGCTTCATTCCTTTTCCTTTTTCCTCCCCACATCTTCCCACTGACCTGACTCATCCTCTCCTCTGCCACTTTTCCTCCTACTCTTCCTTCCTCCTTATTTGCAGCTTTTCTTTTTTTCCGGCTTTCTTAACTCCCTCCCTCTCTTACTGATTCACCTCTCTATTAAAGGATTACCAACTTAATGTCTTTCAAAGGATTATCAAATGTCCAGCAAATCTGGGCATTTTTGATGTATTGGGGATTTTTATATTTTGTGATTTCAGTGGCATGTATCCAGCCACCCATATCCAAAGAGATGAGGGAACTGAAGTCTTTGGAAGAGGGGGTGGCAATTTCTGCTGCCCCCTCCCACTGCAGACCACCACTCTGTCCTTATGCAGATCCCAAGGCTCCCTTGACTCCAGAAACAACATGAGGGGAGGGCGGTTAGTGGGCTGCTGTGGGAGTGTGAAGCAGCAGAATCTCACTGTATGGAGCCCACAGATGGTTGGAGACATGCCAGTAAATTTTTCTTCAGTTTGGCATTGTTTTATCTGACTTCAGCTTCGGGAGAAAGATGAAAATATAAATGCCATAATAAATAAATGTTGTCTAATGAACACTGATCACAGCAGCTGCCTTTTAAAAAGTTTGTAATAAAAGTCTAACTTTTATTATTGGTACTAATTATCTGACTTTGTTTTGGAACATTTGAGTCAGGAGTTTTACCTCTTGGACAGCATAATTAACATTGTAAACACAGAGGATGCCTTTCAGTCACAATTCTCCTGATCTTCAAACCACATATATGCCCAATTGTCTGAAGGGGACTTTATATAATTTAGCTTCTTGTTTGTAAATGGACGAGGTTTGCAGCCTGACCAGAATCTTAAGAACCTATATCCTATGTCATCCTCCTCCTTCTTTCTGAGGATGATCTCAACAACCTGCTCACATTTCCAAGCAGATCCCCACAGGCCCTTCTGCAAGTCATACATCATTGGCACTCTCATGAATCTGGGCCCTCTTCCCTGAGTCCAGCTCCCATTGATGCTTTGCCCTTGCTGTTGCCACTTACACTGCTGTGCCACTGTTACACACTGATGCTCCTGTTGTCTTAATGATGTGGCATTCCTATGCTACTGATGCAGCCTCCATCTCTTCAGTGACAGGGCATCACTCCGGTGCCACTGCCATTATTTGTCCTTGTGCTTCATCCCCTCCAACATGGAAAATATCAATGTACCTGAAATGGTAATTTCTCAAATAATAAAAGTAAGCTCTAGAAAAGTACCAATGCTTAAACATTCTACTTTTGATACTAATAGTCAGTGCAAGACATTATGATTCATTCTTCTTTGTGAGGTATATAATATCTTCATTTTGGTCTCATATATCTAATTTCATTCGATTTTAATTATATACCTGCCATCCAGTTTCACAACCTGCACTAAAATTTGATTCGAATTGTTCTGACACCTATACAAACCTGGTAAGAGCAACCTGCAAACTTTCCCCATAAACATATCTTACTCTTCAGAGAACTTCCCATTCTTCCAGGCTCTAAAAATATTCTTTGCACATTCCTAATATATCTTTTGCACAGAGAATAATGCACATGGAGAATCTAACTGAAAAGTCTCTCCCCCAAACCTCTTCTAGCACATAGTCATAATTCCAAATAAGAATTCCTGTACATTTTCTTCAATTTTCAGTATAAACGATGCCATTCAGTATATAAAAATGCTCAAGTAAGTCTGGATATGTACTATTAAATGTACAGGACTGCCTTAGAACTTCTCCAGGAAGAGGTAGGCACTCTGCTGCTTTCGCTTTGAATAGATAAGCTGAATGCTGGCAACTTATGACTCTCCCCGAGGTCAGTGCAATGTGCATTGTGCATGGTGTATTCAGCATGGATGAAGGATGAGAGAGGGAGACTAGGGCAACAAGCTATGAAAGCCATGAGTTCATTCAAATTAAATCTAGCAATTGGAAATCAAGATGTTGTACTGCCCCTATTTTGACAACCAGGAATAGTAGACACCTATTTACCTGTTGGATACCTTCCTGCGTCTGGACTTTCTTGCACCTTTTTGCACCTTCTAGATATTTGAGTATTGTTTATTTCACTGCAGACCGGTATTAGCCTTATAGAGCTTGGAATGTGTTAGTTGGTTCTTGACTGTGTTGTTCGTGGTTATTTTCTTATTTGTTTATTGGATTTACATATATGGCGTAATATATTGTGGTTAATTAGTTGATTGTTTTTGCCTTCATTTGTGGTTTTCCACTCTTGCTATTGCATCACACTGTTTGAAGGCGCTTCCTTTGTGTTTTGGTAGACATTTCATTTCAGACTTTTCATTCATGCATATCAGAAGCTTCCCATTGGTGCATAGATCCTCCCGATACTATGGTTGTTATGTCTCTGCAGTGCCAACAAACTGTTTTGAATGCACATACAGCTTTGGTATGTGTGAACTGACCACTGGGATTTTCAGGGGTCTGGTTCACACATACTGAGGCTGTACACACATGAAAAATACATGCATTGCCGCTGTTCAGACAATATGGTGACTGCCCATATTGAAAGTATTGTAGGTAGCATGTATTCCCAATATGTGATTGACAGACTCCCATTATACATGGATGTAATGCCTGAAAATGACTGTATAGCTATCACTCCCAAAGTCCCACCTATCCTCCATGGCACTGAACAATCCCTTGTGATTTTGACCTCATGCAAATCTATGTGACTGTTAGCCAATCAGAGCCCATGGAACTCAACTGGATGGGAACGGTAGAGTCAGTTTAAGAAGGGGGAGGAGCATCAGCTTAGATAGGCAGATTTTTAGGCAGGATTTGGGGTGGCTTAGGGAAGAAATCTTATTTTTGGATGATAACAAAATAAATAAATAAACAAATAAGCCCCTCATAAAAGCTAGAAGTATCAAATCTACCTGGGTAGTTTCTGAAAACAAGAGACTGAGGTGAAATGGAAAATGTACACCTTTGAGATAACTTGCCTGGGGAAAGGGGAATCAAATCTCTCCTCAGTGTTTGTATATGTTAACTGAGGCTCAGTTTGAACATTAAGAGCTGGGCTGGCACGTCCATTGAGGCAGGTCCAGTAGTTGCCTTGAGCACTGAGGCACCAGAGGGGCTGCCAGGGGCGGGGGCGTGCGCCACCACGGCTGCCTGCTGCGCCTGGCCTGCAGCTGCTGCACCTGGCCTGCAGCTGCTGCACCCGGCCAGGAGTGTGTGGTGGCAGCGGCAGCATGGGGCAGTCTGAGCGGGCAGCCTCCCAGCCCTCCCACTTAGTTGCCCCGTGCTGCCACTGCCACTGCCAGCACACAGCTGTGGGCCAGGCGCAGCAGGTGACTGGAGTGGTGCGGGGCAACTGAGCAGAAGGGCTGGGAGGCCATCCATGCGCTATCCCAGCTGCCTGCCACGCCAATGGGGCAGGCTCGTAGCGGCATGCTGCATGATGATGTCACACACACTGATGTCATCACACAGTCCGGCATGTGCGCGCTGGGGCAGCAACAGCCCGGAAGCTGCCCCCAGCCTCAGGCATCAGAAAGCCTGGCACTGGCCCTGATTAAGAGGCTCAGTTTCTCATTAAGAAAATTTGTAATGTCCAGAGACTGAAGTCGAGAGCCAGTTATACATTTTATACTAAATTATTCTAAACAAAATCTTTACCTTGTTACCCACCTTATTTTCTGTAAACAAATCTTTGTTGTTCATCACCATCTGTGTCTTGTCTGTCTAGTCAGATAGCTGTTTAATTAAATACATTATTCTTTTATTATTGTTGTTGTTATTATTATGTACAGTATTCAATTAAATAGATTATTCTAGCAGGTTCTGAAATGAGAACCCTTTAGGGAGCACAAAGCTCACACACTACCAACCAATTAATTAAAGTTTCTTATCCCTCTTTTTACTGATTGTGGGCAGTTGGGGATTCAGCAAATAAAAAGAGGGATCAGAGTGTGCGGAATAAGTCCAGAGGGCAGTTACCTCAGAAGCCTCTCTTTTCTCATCCCCCTCTATCCATCATTAGCTGCCACAGGATTATCTGAGGGTGCCTGTAGATGGTATGTTCCTGTATGTACATGCACATGTTTTAATGTGCTCTTTGCAGTAGCACAGCAGTTGTTAGGGCTGCTAGCTCCACTTCCCAGGGCGGGGGGGGGGGGGGATGATGGACCTAGCACTCACTTTTTGAGAATTCTTGAGCATATGCTCCTGGTGCGCTCCTGGTGCAGCACAATGCTGTCACTCCTGGGAGTGATGTCATAATGTGGGCTGGCCTTGGAGGGTTTTTTTTGCCTCTCGGGCCCATTCCTTAGGGCCTTTCCCTCCTGCCAGACTCATGAATGCTGATGGGGGACAGGGAATCTCCTACCCCCACTGGGGGACTGGCAGTCCTAGCAGCTGTAGAAACTGTGCTGGTTTTTTTTTTAAAAAAAGAGAACCCAAGCATGATCAGAATGGTATTGTGAGGGGAAACAGAGTTCCTGCCTTTCCCCCAAGTCATTTTACTGCACAAAAACAGTGCAGATGGGCGGCGGGGGGTGGGCGGGGGAGTTATTTTGCCAATTTTGCTGCTCTGTGTGGAGAATCTATGCACAGATTCACTTCACGTGTGCACAGATTCACTGTGCAGAGATTCTCCGCATGGAGCATCAAAACCGACAAAATAACTCCACTCTGGGGGTAGCTAGAGAAATCTCCTGCTACTCCTGTCCGATTAGCTGAGCCTCCTCAGCCTCACCAGTCAGGCCTCAAGCCACATTTAATCAAGTGGGCTGAGGCAAACTGGGCAATGGCTTAAGCCATGAACCTCACTTTTGTGCAGGAAAATGGCTTGGGGGAGATGCAGGCATTCTCCCTTACCCTGCGATGCTAGGCCACAAAAGTAAAAGTAATCTTTTACATGCCTAAATATAAAACTGGAGAAACAACCCTGTTTTCTGCAAGGCTCCAGTAAAGACAACTTCTGCCCCAAATCCCTATTCATATGCCAGGCCACAACAAAATGCTATACTGAATGTCTTACAGTAAAAGGTGGTCCTCGTCTTTCCCCAGCTGCGTTTTGCTGCAATTTCAGCACTTGTTTTATGATAGCTTTGCAGCAGTAGTTGAATAGTAATTCAACAAATGGAAGCTGCTTTCTGTTTTGCTACAATCCATTTGAGTCAAGAGTTAGGCCTTATATTAGGACATTGGTAAGTGTTTTGCTTATGTATTTCTTCCTGGACCTTGTAGATAATTTCCTTTGTTAGTAAATAATGTGTAGTGTTAAGGTTTCTCAAAATAATTTTGGTGCTAAGTATGGAATTGTTTGCTGTAGAGGGACTGTGAAATTTTGACAACTTTTTGCGGCCCTACTCTCTGCTTTTCATTGGCAACTCACTTTCCTTTTTATTTTTTATTGCTGCTGTTCTAAAATGGTTTCCTTGGGCTTCATAAAGGAATTTGATGTGAATCAGACTGTATGGGAAGGCTATTTTATCTTCCAGAAGCCAACAAATCAGCAAGTCCCCAGAACAGAAGCATACAATCTTCTTGACTGTGGAGATAAAATGTTTGCCATTGTTTGCTTCTTTAGTTCTCCCTTACCTTTCCCACAAAGCTTTAAAACAGACACTGAATCAGTTGCCTTGATGAAGGCACACTTTTGCCAAAGCCCACCTGTTGCTTAAACAAAAATAGAATCTCTTGCAGATGGAGACCAAAAAGCCATGGCTTAACTGTTTTGCTAAATGTTGTGAATCTGAGGAGCACATGAATCAGAGTAAGGAATAATGTCATGGCTGCAAGAAGAAGGAACACATACAGAGAATCTGTCACACAAAGGCTAGCTGTGGGAAACATGTGAAGAGTAACTCACAGAGGGATAGGGAGTTTTGATCAATCGTGTATCAGAATCAAGAAAAAGTCTTATCAGCATGGAGTTTCCAGCATCACTTTCCTGGCATATCACATCAATGCATCTGGCATCCACCCCACCGAGAACAAGAGAAGAGAAGTAAATAGATCCAGAGAAGTTAGTCGTGTTAGTCTGTAGTTGCAAAATAGTAAAAAGTCCAGTAGCATCGTTAAGACTAACCAACTTTATTGAGGCATAAGCTTTCGAGAACCACAGCTCTCTTTGTCAGATGCATCTCTTTGTCAGATGCCTCAATAAAGTTGGATAGTCTTAAAGGTGCTACTGGACTTTTTACTATTGAGAAATAAATAGTATACCTATGTCAAGATGCAGGCAAGTGCCTCAAGCCTTCCTATTACTTCTCAACTTTTATATAGCTTCTTGAATGGTAGAGTCATCATAGCAGATGCCTTTCATCGCTTGCTGGATAAAGCAGTCAGTAGAAGTGGAGTCATCTTGACCTGGGCCGATTCCAGACGACTAACCTTAAGTCGCCTCATGCCGCCCTCTTCCGGATCGCGACGGGGAAAATGCGAAATATCGCGTTTTCTCGCGTGAGTTTTGCGCGTCGTCGCGCAAAACTCGCGCGAGGAAACGCGATATTTCGCATTTTCCCCGTCGCGATCCGGAAGAGGGCGGCATGAGGCGACTTAAGGTTAGTCGTCTGGAATCGGCCCTGGATAGCCCAAGTAAGGCTGATCTCATCAGATCTCAGAAGCTAAGCAGGATTAGCCTTGGTTAGTAATTGGATGGGAGACCTCCAACGAAGATCAGCATTGCAGAGGCAGGCATGGCAAACCACCTCTGTTAGTCTCTTGCCATGAAAACTCTGCTAGGGGTTGCCATCAGTCAGCTATGACTTGAGGACACTTTCTACCATCAGAGGTGGAGTCATCAGCATTGCGCAGCCTTTCAAAGTATCAAGAGACTACTGACTTCTAACTATAGTGAACTGACACTGCCCATTATGTATAATGACTCACCCTTTGATCTTAGAGCGGTCTTCTTGCTGCCTGGTTCCAATGTGCCCTCCTACCTCTTACTCATGGACAAGAATCTCAGCCAAGATAACCTATGCCCAGAAGAACTAAGAAACTCTGGATATCATTATGAAAGGGAAGAAATTCACCATTATGTTTGTGGTTGTAGTTTTGAAATTCCAGCTCACCACAAACCATTTCTTGGTCTTTTTACCAAAGACAAACCAGGACCTCTAATTTTACCTCCCTGTATGTAATGCTGGAGCATCATATGTAATGCTAATGAGCACATATTCATCTACAAACAAGGCAACATTTATTATCCCCTATTACAGATACCTGATTGTATTATTTCTCCACTGACTGAAGTTGTCATGTTGGAATCCATGACAGAACCCCCTCATCAGTATTGCTGCATTGGGCAAGGGGTTGGACTAGATGGTCTGTAAGGCACCTTTCATCTCTGTGACTCTATGATTCTATGAAGGTGTCAAAGATGACTGCAAGAGAGCCAGTCCTGGGCACATGTTCTCAACTGAGTGTGGCACATATGGACAGATGAGAAACTCTTGTAATTCATCCATTGTTTCACCTGCCTTTTCTGAACTTTGGATAGTGTGTGCATCCTCCTTAAGAGAGCTTCCATTCCAAAAGTTACAGTGACATGATAAATCCTCTCAACTTTTTAATGAATTGGGTTTTGCATGAATATTTAACATAGAAAATGACATGCCTTATGCAATTAAGAAAGAAGTTTTAAGCAGCTCTACTCAGAATCCTACTCAAGTCTATTAACTGGGGCTTACTCTCAGAAAAATGTTTTTAGGATTCCAGTGTATGTGTTTATGTGAATCCCAATGAAGTCAGGAAGCTCTGATGTGTTATGAGGGGCCTATTTCACATGCTCACTTGTCAGAAGGTTAATATAGTTAGTAGGAATGGATCTCTGTGTGCTCCTCACTATTCATAGGAGGCAAAGTATGATGTGGGATGTAGGAGGTATTCCTGTGGAGTGTGCTATCAGCCTATTTAAATAGTTATTAATGGATTACTCAGTTTTTAACTGATTATTCAGTCAGTTAATTGATTAGATGTAGATAAATGTGAATGAATAATACTAAAAACTCTTTGTTGGTAAGATAATATGAAATGCTACGAATGCTTAAGAAGTATTGAGTATCATTAACCATTGTCAACAAAAAGCCTTCCACACGCCATCTTTTATTATATTTGCACATAATTAGAGAAAATTAAGTTGCGTGTAACAGCGAGGCATTAAATCTCAATTGCCAATGCTGTGTAAATCATCACTGCAACAACTATGGTTAGAGGTGGAACAAGTTCCTTGATAGTAGAATAGAAGAATATGTTAGAAGACATTTGCTTTGCAATAGGGTGTAATTCCTTCCTCCATTAGTTCCTATTAACTGCCATGCAGAAGCCTTATGAGAACAATGATTCAGACCTGATGGCAGCCATTTATGCACTGCAACAACACACACTTCCTTCAGTCCTGTTGTCTGCTCACCCACTGTGAGGGTGTTCATCATAACGACATTTTAAAGCCCTTTTTTCCCTGTCAGGAACAGGATGGCATGCAAATTACCCCATAAATTGTGTGCATCATAAAAGTGGAAAGTGGAGCTTTAAAAACTATTTCATAGCAAGAACCCCCCCCCCCTTTGGAGTTTTATGAACACAGAGATAGGACATTTGCATAACAATTTTTGAAGTGAGAATAGAGAGGGAGAGGAAAACATATGCTATTTAGAAGAAGTCATTATAGCCAGTAATGTTCCACTATTGATAATGGCGGATAAGTTATTTGTAGAAACCACCTGAAATCCAGTGCTGAAGTATGGTAGAATTTCTTTGTTCCTATTTGCCTTTAAAGTAGAGTTTAGTAGTTTTGCATTGTTTTTCTTTTGAGAGAGAACATCTGTGTTTCATGCATTATGAGACAGATTGTCATATCACTTGACCTTCCAGAACCTGACATCCTTTGAAGAGGAGGAAAAGTCACTAGATTGTTGCGAACAAGCCAAGTCCGGTAGAGCAAAGAGATGCAGAGGACTCCTCTGAGGAAGAGTCAGCAAGCGGACCTAACCCAGACCCACAGCCAGTGGCAGAGGCACTGCAGGAAGAGGCAGTCTCAGACATAGATGCACAGCCAGGTCCCAGCACATCGGTCCCTCAGCTTCCCAGTAGACATGGGCATGAATGGGAAAAAAATGAACAGGCTGTTCTTTGTTCGTTGCCGATGATGAACACGAACAAACGAATGGAAATGAACATGTCCTGTTAACAAACGTGTTTGGTGTTCATTGTTTGTCAGCGCCAGAGTGCCCCCCTAGCACTTAGAGAGCCCATATTTATAGGGAATGTGCAGCAGGCTTTCCTCCAGCCATCACCCAAGTTTGGTCAAGATTGCAGTATGGATCTCGGAGTTATACATCCCCAAATTTGATGCCCCAAGGAAACTCCCATTCAATACAAATGGAGCCACCAGTTCACTTTGGCCCCATGCGGTGGACCTGAAGGCAGGCCGTCTCCCCTCTCGGGGGGGGGGGTGTCTGGCTGCTGGCCGGTGGCACCCCCATGTGCCTGCCTGCCAGGCCTCCCGGTCGGAGGCTACTTTCCGCTTTTGCAGTAAGCTGGGTGATGTCATTGGCCACCACAGACCAAAATGACCCAGCCACAATCTGCTAAGAAAATCCTCCAACCAGACAAATTGTTGCATGTGGAGGCCTTGCACACGCAAACACACAACCTGGTGGGTGAGACACCAACATACGTCCTCCAGATGGGGCACTTCCACACCTCGCATGGTGGAATACACCAGCTGGACATGCATGGAGCATTGGACGCCCCTCCAATGTCAAAGGGGAGGCTGCCTCCAAGACCCACCATCCTGCCTTCGTGGAAAGAACGGGATGGACAGGACAGACAGGAGAGGTCGCCGAAGGGTCTGAGTCCAGAGAGGGAGAGGGAGAAGCAGGGACTGCGATTGATGCTTTGTGCGGACATAAGCTTTCTGCCTTCGCGGAAAGGAGGGGATGGGCACGACAAGCCGTGGGGAAGGGTCTGTCATAATCTGGCTGAGCCAGGAAGGCCTAGCAAGGCCTCAGAAGCCTGTAAGCAGTGGGAGCAGGCCTGCCTACAATTCCCAGGAGCCCGTGGGCCATTTTAGCGCCTTTTTGGCCAATCAGAACACAGAGGGCTGTTGCTATAGAAGTCTGGGAGGAAAAACGCCTGTGTTCTTTCTCCCAGGGAGCAGACCAGAGGAGGTTTCTGCTAGGGAGAGAGGCCCTCATCCAAATAGGGTGAGAAGTCAGTCCTGGCAGACAGAAGGACAGTGAGTTCAGTCACGCTAGGGACATTTTTTTTTTACTTTCACCCATCGATTGTTGCTACGGCACCTTGTTTGCTTAGAATTGTTTGTGTGTTGATTAACTGACCTCCTTGGAAATAAACCCTTTTGTTCTTCACGCCTGTTTATTGGCCAAACTACAGAGGTCAGAAGGGTTGGGACTTCCCAAGCGACCCTAAATCCCAGAGTGGAGGCAGCATAAGGTGGCCCACCCCACCTGAAGCATGACAGGGTCATATTGGTGCCATCCAGAGAGGGTGAGGTTGAAAGAGGGAGCATCCAGGAACTTGTCTGGGAGAGGAGGACAACGTGGAATTGGCCCTGAGAACCGGCTGGAGACCGCTTCACAGGAGCTTGGCCGAGAACCGCAGTAGCCTGGGGTGGCTCAGAGCTCAGTTATGTTCAGCTCCATGGAGGAATGTGCAAGCAGATGGAGGTTGACCTTAACGAAGGTCAACATGTGCACCAGGTCCAGGTGCAGACGTGTGCGGTGGGGATGGAGGAGGTCTCCCAGGTGGGAGAACAACCACTCGTTCTGCTCACTGGTGGGAGGGCAGGACAGGATGTTGGTTGCCACGATGGGCAGGTCTGGCCACAAGGCATATTTACTCGCCCAATACTTCAACGAGTTGGCCTGGGGGGGCTCGGGGGGCTCTGCAAGGTACTCTCGCACCATGGCCCCTGCCGAATCTTCCACTGCAAGACACTTGCCCACTGTGCTGCGGCCAACCACACAGCCCACCAACAAGGCCTAGAGATCAAGTGGGCTTGTTGTGGTGGGTGTCTCCTGGCGTGGATCTCTAGTTCCCATCTCCTGCCCCTCCTGCTCCTCCAGTTCCTCCTCCTCCACCACCTGCCCCTTGCCCCTGCCTTTTCCCCTCTGTCCTGCCTGATGAAAAAGGATCACCACTCGGCAGAGCTCCTTTTTTCAGCACTGCATCTCACCCTCCCACATGACGATGCTGCTCTTGATATGGGGGTCACACAGGGAGGCCATTTGGTACAGTGCCTCGTGACGCAGAGGATGCAAGCGCTTGGCAATGCATGCCTGCATCCTCCTCACAAAGTCCCTGACCCTGGGGAGCAGCTCTTGCTCTTGCTCTTGCTCGAGCTCTTTGGCCAGGAACTGGTCGAGTTCGTGAATCAGGGGGATGACCTGACCCAGGCTGGCCTCATAAGAGCATAGGAGCTCGGTGGCCTCCTTAAAGGCTTTCAGCAACCATTCCATGGAGCCTCAGCTCCATGGACTCTCCATTCCATGGAGCTGAGGCTCTCCTCAGAACCTCAGCCGATGACAGGATGTCCTGCAATGGGCCCTTCTCCAACAGACGACATATGTCGTAGGTGGAGTTCTAGCGGGTGGGCAAGTCCTGCTAGAGGTGGTGCTTGTGGTCCCCCCTCCCTCTGCCTCTGGAGCAGCTCGCGGGAAGAGTTGACACTGCGGGAGAAGTGGTAAGCGAAGCAACGGCAGCTGTCCAGCAGTTTGCATGTCCATAAAATTCCCTCATCCCAGCTGTCCCTTAGCTTGCTCCCCAGCCCGAGAATGTCCCTCATTACCAGGTTCAGCTTGTGCACCATGCACACCAGGCATGGGAGAGATGCTTCTTTCAGGGCTGCCAACATGTTGCTTCCCGCATCCGTCACCATGAAGCCATGGACAAACCCTTCCCCCCTGGCCACTGGAAAGCCACCTTTATGGTGGTCCACTACCTCAGAGCCACCTTTATGGTGGTAGCGATGTTCTTCCCAGTATGAACTTCATCCATCCCCCTGGCCTGGAGAAGAACTACCCTGTAGCCCGGCATCAAGCATGGCACCTTTTTTTGAGCGCCGCTTCTTGGCCTGAGCGGCAGAGGTCCTCTGGTTGCCACCAGTGGGCGGTGATGCCAGGGTAGTTGTGATGGCAGCCGCTCCAAAGGTCTGCCATAAAGTGTATGGTATGGCCTTTGGCAGCTGACAGCTTGCTGAGCACTATGTCTCACACGCACTGGTAGAGGGCAGGCAGGACTCGACAGCCAATGGTGCGTTGTGACGGCATGGAGAACCATGGGGCAAAATGCTGAAGCATCCTGTGGAAGCCCACACCCTCCACGATGGACAGGGGGAATCCTTATAGGATAATCGTCTCTGCCATGACATGAACGCCCGCCTCCTGAGCCCTCTACCTCACCCTTTTTAGTGGCACTATCCCCGACCCCGAGGGAACAACCTCCACAAGCACAGCCTGCCTGAGCATTCCGCTCCCAACAGCATCATCCTCAGGGCAAGGCTTCTTGATTGGAGTGGATTCTGGTGACCCTCCCACCGATCCCTGGTCAGAAGAGCTGGTAGCCCTCTTTCTCTTTCTCCCCCAAAGGATGTGTCTCTGGCTGAGGACGGAGACCACAGCTCCAGGTGGTGCATCTTCAGGTGCCTAGTCAGGACTGTGGATGACAGGTGCTTCAGGTTATTGCCTCTGCGCACCAGGGCACAACAGGCACGGCACTGCACCACATGAGGGTCATTAGGAAGGGCCCGAAAGTGCCTCCATACAGTGAGGTTGAAACATGGCCCACTAACTGCTCCAGGGGAAGGAGGATGAAGGGTTACAGCAGGCTATGCTGTGGAGCTTGCCCTGGAAGACAGAGTGAGGGGTGAACTGCAGCCAGGGACAGCAACAGCAGTTTGGGATGGGGATGGGCTGGATGTTTCGTCAAACCCAAACCATTCCTTCATGGATCCCTGCCCCTCCTCCAAAAAGTTTTAAGAGCCCCTCTTCCTCCAGCGGCAAGACCTCTTTGACCTCCTCATCAGCCACCACAGGTGTATCTTGTGGAGGAGGAGTTTCAGTTGCCCCCGAGCTCCTCACAGAACTGCTTCCTGCAGTGCAACCAGGACAATCTTTGCACTTCCCCCAACACCCTTGGGCCTAGCCTGAAGCTTCATTGAGCCAGCAAACAACAATTGAGGAGAGAGAACACTGTGAGTCCTCAGCAGAGGTGCCCACCACAGAGCTTGGCCCCAGGGCCTGGCAGCAGCCCTGTAACCAGAGGCAGGGGGGATAGATCCCTAGTCCAGCACTCCCAGAGACCTGACCAGATCAGGCACTAGTACTAATAATGTGAGCCCTCAGCAGAGGTGCCCACCACAGAGCTTTGCCCCAGGGCCTGGCAGCAGCCCAGAGGCAAGGGGGATAGATCCCTAGCCCAGCACTCCCAGAGACCTGACCAGATCAGGCACTAATAATCAGTGTGAGCCCTCAGCAGAGGTGCCCACTGAACTTTGC
This sequence comes from Eublepharis macularius, assembly GCF_028583425.1. Taxonomy (NCBI): domain Eukaryota; kingdom Metazoa; phylum Chordata; class Lepidosauria; order Squamata; family Eublepharidae; genus Eublepharis; species Eublepharis macularius. The sequence goes on along the minus strand of NC_072797.1, from coordinate 70,187,726 downwards.
CCCAGGGCCAGGCAGCAGCCCTGGAACCAGAGGGAGGAGGTAGAACCCTAGCCCAGCACTCCCAAAAACCTGACCAGATCAGGCACTAATAATAATGTGAGCCCTCAGCTGAGGTGCCCACTGAGCTTGGCCCCAGGGCCTAGCAGCAGCCCTGGAACCAGAGGAGATAGGTCCCTATTCCTCCCACACTTAAAAGCATCAGGCTCCAATGCACTCTCCCTTTCTCTCTCTCAAAAGAACGCTAGCAAGTACAGCAACAGCTCTCTCTCCCACCTACTGCTTGCTGAAACTGAAAGTGAGAGCGTGCAGCACGCTCCCAAATTTAGGGGTGACTTAAATCATTTAGCATTTACTGCTGTATATTCCAATTGTTAATTGTCATTTTTGTTAATTGCTATTATGGGGACTTTTGTCCAAATCAAATCAAATTTATTATTATGGTCCTAGACCAGCAAAAGAATTACAGGAATGATCAGTGTTACAGAGATAAACTAGAGAATACAGAATAAAAGATACCTCAGTAACATAATAGATTACTTTTGTCCTTTTTTTGCTATCTATGCCTGTAATTGCCTCTTTTCCATTTGCGCTCCCTTTTATAAGCCGAGGTCTTATAGGGAAAAGCAGGAGGTCCGTGGTTGGGAGTCAGAACTGCCTAACAGGGTTTGTGGGGATGAATTGGAGTTCTCATGGCTACAGAACACCCCTCCCCCCTGCTCTTTGCAGCCATGTATCCAATTTTGAGGTCCACACTTGGAAGGAAGACCTGCCCATCAAGGTAAGTTGGTCTTAGACTGGGGTTTCCAGGGCGACAGAAGGAGTGCAGACAGTGTTCAGGCAGTCCCTGCCTCCATTGCCAAGGGAATTGATTGAAGGCGCCACAATGTCTGGCTTCCCGAACAGTGGACAAACGCACGAATGAGGCTTAGAGATGACCACCTGTTAGTCCAAAATGGCACTGCCCGAATGGCTCATTAGCGAACAGCCGAGCGTGATGTTCGTGGCTTTTTTCCATTTGTAATTCTGTTTGTGCCCATGTCTACTTCCCAGCCGTGGGCCAGCAACAGAGAGCCAGGCACCAGCCAGCCTCCCCCCTGTCCCCAGAGCCTCAGGAACGCCTTTGGAGGAAGGTGAGACCTCCAAGTCAGAAGATGCAGTGCACGGTAAACAGCACAACACTGGCCCTGCATCAATGGTGATGATGAGTGCTTGCAGGAACAAGATTGAGCTAGCTGGCAGGTGCATGATGTAGCTCAAGTGGCTGAACAGCGTGAAGCTTAAAAACAGCAGAGAAGGAAGTGGCTGTGTGGAAGCAACATGTTTGCTTACTACTGGCCTTGCTATTTGTATTTGGAACTGATTTCCTCATCTCTGACCTTGATCTGTAACTGAGAAACCTAATTCTGGAACACCAATTTGACTTGATGCCGTGAGTATTGCCTGACCTGTTCTTGAACCTTGGAACTCTATTTGGACATCTCGAAACTACCTCTGTTTGTCTCCTGTGTGTCAGTAATCAGGACATAGATCCTCTGTATTCCTCAATACTGGTGTGGACCAGGATGACTCAGCTCAAATGAGGAGGTCGCTGAACAACTGGTCTGGGAGGTGACACCTATGGAAACTGCTCAGTCTTGGAACCCAGAGTTACACACATTGTCACCCATCAAGGCTTACTGAGGTTCTAGATCACTCCACACAATCTCCCCCTACATCCAAAGAACAGAGAAGGTGGTAGGTCTCAACTAAAGTCAGATGGTGTAGCATACCAGATGATATAGTACTTGCTTGGCAACATGAGACTTCACTTTAGATATTCCTAATAATAAGGAAGGACACTGGATTTAAATATGGTAAGGAACAACTCCATTAATGTACCAGGAAGAGGTGTAACGGCAGGGCCAGCTATAAAGTCCTTCAGATGTTGCTTGGACCCTTCTGGTGCAACATATCTGTAGAGCAGTTCTTGTTCTATCTTTGTAGCCCTTTGTAGCCTCTGTGGTGGCCCCACCTGTGGAATGGCCCACCTGAGGAGGTCAGGAGAGCCACCACTCTCCTGGCTTTCTGCAAATGATGCAAAACTGAATTATTCAAAAATGCCTTTTACTCAGATAGCTGGGCTGTATTGTAGGGAGGGGATCTCAGATGATCTGCTAATGAGTTAGGAACCATAGACCTTACCACTATGTTGTATTGGATTCCTACTAATGCTATGTCTTTGTGAATTTGTATCTATTTATCCTATGGCATTGTTTATGGAATTTTTCTTGATATTGACTGTACTAATCTCCCACTGTGTAATCCGCCTTGAGTATCAGTGAGAAAGACAGAGTATGAATAAATACTTACATACATACATACATACATACATACATATATAAATTCCTGAATGGACAGCTCCTCTTCTTCTTCTTCAGCGATCCTGCCCTGAACTTGGCCAGACAACTTTCTTGCTAGACCTATTTTGCTGGTGAGACAGAAGTGTTTTATGCATGGTCACTTTATAGCCTCTCTGAATCAGTTCTGCTTCCCATGTTCTCCAGAGTTCTGCATGTGTTGGGGGGTCATGGGAAGCAGAAACGGGGTTTGACCGGTTTTAACCAGTTTTTCCACCCGCACTCATTCCCTGATTTTTTTTTAAAAGCCAATGGCATGCCGTGAGCATTTCGGGTTCTGTCAGTGCAGAATCAAATACTCTAGTTCTGCTTTTGAAGCCCCCCCCTTTTTCCTCAGGAGCTGATTTGTTTATCATCCTCAGCTCCTGTTACTTTTTCTGCCATTTTTTAAATTAGTGATAATGCAGTAATGCTGCTGTGATGTGAGAACCAATTTTTTTTTTATTAGCGGAAACCCAGTAACGCTGCTATGATATGACCACCCTTTTTTGTTTGGCGAAGAAGTCATAACGCTGCTATGGTATGTAAACAATTTCCGCTGTTTTTTTTTTTTGGTGTGTGTGGGGGTAGTCAGCAGTACTGTGGTAACGCTGCTGTGAAACGTAATGCATTTGTAATGCATGATTTTCCTCAGAAAAGTGATCATCAGTGTTTGAAATTACAGCACTGAAAATGCCACGAAGCATAAAACATCTAATATGGAATAAGTTTAGTGTTCCTCCTGCAATGGCAGCTCTTCACCCCTGCCCTTTTAATCTAATAATGAGGTAACATTTCTGCAATGTAGATTTCAGTCCTGTTAGGTAAATTGTCCTCTTGGCGCCAAAAGCATTTCCCCCTCACTGTGCTGTTTAGTGTCATTCTCCTCATAACAGGTTCATGGATATGGCTGCTATTAGAGCCCCTGGAGGCAGAGGGGTATCTTGGAGAGAGCGGAAGATGCTTGATCTCCTTGATATATGGGGGGAGGAGAAGGCACAGGAGGCTTTGGCAGTGAGTCACCGGAACATCGACACCTTTGAGAAGATCGCATGGGAGATGTTGGTCAGGGGGCACAGGAGGACGGCTTTTGAATGCCGCACAAAAACCAAGGCTATGCGGCAGGAATACAAAAGTGTGGTGACACGTACTGGAAAGGAGTGGAGGAAAAGTGATACGTTTTGGGGGGGACTGGGGGGATGGGACGGAATAATGACAGAAGAAAGCAAAGAGGAAGAGAAAGGAGAAAGTGGGAAGGACCTGGAGAAACAGCTGCGCCTCTGGGTGTGTGCTTTGAATGAGCTCCTGAAGACGCAATCCTTCTTCCAGGCACAAGCCTGCTGGACTCAAGGGCACCCAAAGGCCATTCCGGGGTGGGCTGCTGCTGCTGTCTCCCAGGATGCCTTCGAGTTGGGGGTGGGGAGGGGGGCTTGTGTCTGGAAGAGGGATTTGTGTCTTCAGCAGCTCATTCAAAGCGCAAACCCTGAAGCGCAGCTATTTCTGTATTCTTCCCGCTTTCCCCTTGCCCTTTGCTTTCCTCTGTCATTATTCCATCCCCTTCCCTTCTGCAGTTCCCCAAAAGAAATTTGCTGCTGCTGCCACCACCACTAGTACACAGCTGCGGGCCATGAGGAAGGGTCTGCAGAAGTACTGTAGCAATGAAACTACGCAATCACGAATAAAAAAACAAAAAAACTGGAAAACATGCCACTACATCGATTCATTCAAACGAGGTATTTGATATGTGTAAAATTACTCCTAGGCTCCAAGTCAAAGCTGCTTCTGACAGTGCAGAATGCAGAAGAGCCATGCCAACTCCATTTCAAATGGTCGAATACTGATTTACTGGCTTCATGCATAAAACACTAGAGTATCTGAACCAATTAGCTCCAGCATCAGTGGGAATTGACCAGAATGGTTAAGTGGTTGGGTTGCCAATCAGCACTCTGCTGGTTCAACTCCCTCTGCAGGAGGCCTTGGGTAAGCCACTCCTGACAGCCCCAGCTCCCCAGCTGTATTGTGGGGATAATAACAGCACTGACTTTGTTGACTGCTTGGAATGGGCACTCATCCATCTAGAGGGGGGTTTAAACACACTGTTGTTGTTATTATTACTTTTGATTATGCTGTTATAGTTGATCCTTGGACTACTGTAGGACAGGGTGCCCATCCTTTATGAGCCTATGGACACCTTTGGAATTCTGACACAAGGTGGTGGGTGCAATCACAAAATGGCCACCATAGGAGATGGAGCCAAACATAAAATGGCCACTGTGGGAAGTGAAGCCACACATGTATACACAGAGGAAACACAAAGCAGGAGAGAAAGGAGAGAGAAATACCTCAAGAAAGATGAGCGAAAGAGAGAATAAAACAAACACAATGCAACATTATTTTGGACAGTTCATCAGATCTCCAGTGACCCATAAGAAGCTCTGATGGGCAAGATCCCCACCTGGTCACTCCCACTTTCTAAAAACACTTCACAGGCATCAGGAAAGATGTCAGCAGGCATAATGGGCACCACAGGCACCCTGCTGTAGGAAGAGGACGCTTCTGCATTTACTTCTGATAGCACCTGCACAATCCTGGAAGCCATGGCCACCAACTCTACATTTTGAGTGTGTGTGACTCAGTCTTGTATCAGTGCTCATGTATAAATTCATTCATACAGCCAGCATCATGTTTACATCAAGTCTCACCTGTAGAACTAAAGAAAGGAGCTGCAACTGAGAACTCCTTAAGAAAAAATGAGAGGGCTGCCCCCCCTCACCTGTACTTCTCTGTGCAGTGGCAGCTTCCACAGGGGTGGGCCCTCCTTGCCTGGCCTTCCCTCTGTGGCAGTGGGCTCCAGCAGGATGGGCCCACCTTGCCTGGCCTTCCCTCTGTGGCGGCAGCCTCTGAAGAGATGGGCCCACCTGACCTTCTTTCTATGGTGGTGGCCGCCAGAGGTACGGGCCCACCTCACCTGGCCTTCCCTCCATGGTGGCGACCTCCAGAGGGATGGGCCCGCCTGACTTGGCCTGGTGTGCTAGAATAAAATGTGAGTTGTCGGCAACACAGTTTGCCTTTTATATAATAGGATAAGGCAGTAATACAACTTAAGTTGTTCTGAACACTTCAGGCGCATTTTTACCTACTCCAAGACTTGTGTGTGTGTTAGCCAATCCTGAAACCATCTCTATAGGTGACTACCTACCATTTTCTGCTAAAGCCTTTCTCTCTCTGTCCGGGGACAGGCCTCCCCTCCCTCCTCGCCGCCTCCCCCCTCAGCCCCGCGAGCCCGGAAACTCACCGGGCTGCGGCGGCGGACGAGCGTGATGGCGGCAGCAGGACTGGCGACCCGGGAGGAGGCCGCTGCCTCGCCGCAGAGGGGGCTGCAGCGGCGACGATCCGGGCGGGTGGGAGCCTCCCGGGGAGGGCAAGCCAGCAGGCAGGAGGGCCGGCGGGGCGGGTGCTGCTGGGGCAGGCGGCCCCAATCCCACTGCGGCGGATGCGGCAGAGGCGAGGCGGCGCAGCCGCGAGGCCCGCAGTCGCAAGGCCCAGCCCCGCCCGACGCCCCGAGGCAGGAAGGGGGTGGGAGCAGAGCCCGGCAGCGGCAGGCAATAGGCCAGCCCGTCCGCCTGCCAGGGAAGCGAGGGGCTGGCACCCAATGGCGGCCCAGGGGCGGGAGGGGGAAATGCCTAGCCTCCCACCCAGGAAGGGCTGGAGCCAGGTGTTGCTGCCAGCGTTAGCACAGATAATGAGGCTCACCTGGGATGCTGGCGATTGGGGAGCGGGGTGGGGCTGCCCCTAGAGAGGGATGGGATAAAAGGGGCCAAGAGCTTCCCGGCCGGGGAGGAGAAACAGGGAGGCTGGTCCTGAGGGAAGGACCATCCCTGGGCCCAGAGGCTGTGCTTGCCTGCCACCACACACGGCTTAACAGCCCTGGGACCATCTGAGGCCAATCAGGAGGGAAGCTGGGACCCCTGGAGCCAGCATACAGGCCGCTTGCCCGGCCTGGGTAGCACCGGGACCCCTCTGGACCCACCGGCTGCACAGACCGCACTCCCGCCACGGCGGACACGACGGACGCGGCGCCCCCTGCTGACGGAGAAACTCACACTCTCTCTCTCTGCATTTCTCTTTCTCTACCCTTTCTTTTACCCTGCAGCACAACTGTTTGTGTTTTGGTTCTTCAAAGCAAAGTATCCATTGTTTTTCAATTGATTAACTTGTAGTGTGCTTCTATTGCAGAAAAATTAGGCTTTTAAAGATTAGTGATGTATTGTATTCTGAAAATACAAAATGGTAACATTGCTATTTGACACAGACAATCTTGTGTACATGAATCTGTACAAAGGATATTAGTATTAGCATTTTATTTCCACACTAAAAAAATCTGGCAGAGCACAGATACTGGCCAATTTAAAAAAAATGACATCTCAATTAGCAAAACAAATGAATACATGGAAGCCCAATCTCTTTGTGTTGTGGAAATCTATTAAGATTCACTTCTGTTGTGGGAAATAAGGCTCCGTCAGATTGTCTCAAGGAAATGGAAAAGTATATATGGCTACAATAATTGAGCTTTATGATCTTAGCAAGCCTTGCTAAACTCTCCAGAAACAGGTGTTTAATAATGGCTGATTTTAATGAGATTGTTGTGAAAAACTGTTGGGGAAATTGACAGAGACATTCAATATGTAAATGAGAGGCAGACAAATGATCATGCAGGATACAAAGCAACTGGAGACATGTCTGAGGGGCAAAGTTTATGCTGAGACCTGTATGAAAAAAAATAAAATGCTATGGACATTTAGCTTATGTTCTCTTTTGTTTTCTATCTCTATCACATTCACAATCAGGAACAATATTAAAGTTGGTGATTTTCTTAGTAGGATAAGACTATTAAGATGGGCTTTTCGATGGCTTTCAATTTATAGGCTATTGTTTTCATTGAAAATCTTCTTTTTCTATTTTAGTCTTCTCTTTCCGTAAGTGGTACCAAAGGCATTTAATCCATTAGCTGCCTATTCAAGGCATAATTTGTCTATTCTAGGCATAATGTGTAGCAAACTCCTATTTCATGCATTTTGCTAAGATAGTGAAAAGAACTCTTGATTTGTTTGGGAGATGGATTGTTACATAATATCCAAAATGTATTATAGATGAACCCCAGGTTATCTCCCTTGTTAGGGTTTTTCACATTTAGAGGGCTGTATACATGGGGTTGTATGAGGTAAGGAAATCTAAAATTATGTTCCCCAAGTGGAATTTTTGTCCTGTATAAATTATACACTTTTCACATGTTCTGTTCTACATAATTATGCAATTTTACTGTTTTTTCTGGTTCACCTACTTGGGAAAGGTTGGTGAGGAATGAAAGGGCTAACAACTGAAGTTCACTGTTGGCTCTCTGGCAACTTTATTCAGTTACCCCTCTTGCTTCTAACAATTTAACATTGCGCACACTTCACAACCATCTTGATTATTTTTTTCCTTATTGAAAGTTAAGATTCTAAGGAAGAGGAATTCTTCATTCAAAACTAAATACAATGCCTTTTTCCCTCACTTGAGTAGAATTATAGTAGGCTCTGCTCTGTTCATACCAAGAGGTAGGGTTTCCAATTGCTGGTTGCACTGTGAATGGTAAGAAAAACCTGTTTCCTGACTGGCCCCTAGTCTTAGGGCCAAGCTACACATGACGAATGACACTTGAACAGCAAGTGTATTTCTCCCTGTTCACTTGCCCTCCACTCAATCCACTTGCCGTTCAAGTGTCATTCGTCATGTGTAGCTTGGCCCTTACACTCAAGTTTGCTATGTGATAAATGGGGTAGGGCAGTGAAATCTATCCTGTATTTCTGAACTTACCTCTAATTTCATCCTCAACATACAACAATGATCAATGGAACTGTAGTGAGTTGACCAAGTACTGAGGTGTGGGAGGAGGACAGGAAAACCTTGTGCAACTTTAATATTCATTTACCCAAAGCAGAAAGTAATTTACAAAATAGAAACAAGACTTCTGGCCGGCATGGCACAGTGAGGTTGACTGCTACGAGAGTTTGTCTCTGTCAGGAGTTTAACCCTGTGGTCCGGAGGCTTGGGAATTTCTTGAGTTTGAGGGAGATCCCAAGGAGGGGGGACTCTGAAGCAAGGGGCTTAACTGGGGGATGGATTTCAGATGCTGGAGTTGAAACCCTCGGGGTTTCACAGCACAGGTCATGGAGGACACCATTTCCAGTCATCAAGCTGTGAATGCTGACCAAGATAGAACATAACAGAAATACCTCTACAAACAAGAGTGGATGATATGACTAAACTGTAAGTCTGACAAAATAAAGAGAATAGTGCCTGATAAGTGAAAGGAGACGAAGACCCAGCCTTCTAGAAAGGACTAAGATAGGGAGAGAGAAGGTAGGGCTAGATTCCCCCCCTTCTGAAGAAATAACTCTTGCCGGGAACTCTCAACTCTAAAGGCTGCAAAAAGGAAGGTAAAATCTGTTTGGAACTATAAATATACCAAGATGGAAATTATTGGTGGAGTGAGTAAATAAAATAAAGTCCATAAAACTAGAAAATATATTAAGGACATAAAGAAAGGGTGCAGAGGAAAATACTCATGCAGATGACACAAGGGCGACTTGGATGTGAGTTAGAAGTTGAAAGTGAAAGAAACTGTGAAGAGATTCAGTATACAAAACAGACCGGAGAGAGAGCATCAGGGGGAAATTTCTCCCCCTCCTTGGAGAGATTACTCAAAGACAAACAGTCATTTGGACTAAAGAGCGACGAGTGGAGGGAGGGAGAAAGGGGGGAAAGAAAGGGGGGGGAAGAGGTCTGGGTAACTAATTTAGTTTATTTAGGTTAAAGTATGCTGAAGTGCGCTAAAGTGTGTTAAAGTGTGCTAAACAAAAAATAAAGATGGTCTTAGGAGTTTCATAAAATGTGAGAGTTTGGTTAAGCTTGTTCTTAGAAATCTTTCCCAAGGCATATGACAAGGTGAAGTTAGTGATGTTAGTACTATTGAATGTAATGCAATTATTGTTTAAGGGTGAAGGCTCTAACAAGGCAATATAACAAAGACAAAATAAGAAGGAGGGCACAATAACTGTGTAGTGTAAATTTAAAGGACTAATAGTAACAACGCACATGAGGAGTTTTAAAAAAAAAGGGTAAAACCACAAAGCTGAACCCTTCTCCAGGACAAACAAAATCCATAGGCACGATGCTGACACAACAAGCTATAAAAGAGCTTCTACAAAGTTTACAACAGACATTTACATCAAGTATAGCACAGGTGCAAAACAGTATTACACAGGTATCAGAACAAATTAATGAATTAAAGGGAAAATGGATGTATTACAGGAACAGCTGAAAGAAAATAAGCAGGAAATAACCAATTTGACACGGGCAATTGTTGAAGTAGACGAAACAGTAGATTCAGTAAACCAAAAAATAGAGGAGGTTGAAAATAGACAAAGAGCTTCAGAAGAAACTATAATGGAAATGGAAAGAGCACCATGCATACTGAGGTTCCAGAATATTCCAGAGAATAAAGAGGAAGTATTGGATGATGTATTGAGTGAAGCAATTGCCCTATACTGAGCATGGAAAATGAAGAACTTAAAAAGCAACTGGACACTGCTTATAGAATGAACTCAACCTTTACAAGGGAAAACAAGCTACCAAGAGAGGTGCATGTGAAATTTACAAGGAGAAGGATGAGAGAAATACTATTGAAGGAAATGAGAGACAAAACCTTAAATATAAGAGGAAGTAAAGATACTTAGAGAGGTACCATGATCTATGAGATAAAAGAGAAGAGAATATTATTTTCTCTTCTCAGTATTGACTCAAAATGAAATCACCTACAGATGGCTCATGCCAGAAGGCCTCCTCTTTACATATAATAGCCGGAGATTCAAGATTGATTCCATGCACAAGGCAAGAGACTTTCAAGACAGGCAAGGGAGAAACCTCAAGAAGGGGAGAAGGGAGAAGAAAAAAACCAAAGAAATTAGGAGAGGAGGAGGTTTCACAAGAAAGCTCAAAAGAATCAGAATCGGAATTACAGGAAAGAACTAAATTATCCCCACTGAAGACAAGAGGACAGAAGGAAAAAAATGGTAATAAATCAGAATTGGGAAATGGATAGGGGGCAAATGAAGTTGCTCTCTATAAATATTAATGGATTAAACTCACCGCAAAAAAGGAGGAGAACATATGCACAGCTTAAGAAGTTAAAAAGTAGATATAATTTGTTTGCAGGAGACACGTATTAGAAAGAGTGATCAGAGATTGTTGGAATTTTAAAAATTGGGGGAAAACTATGTAGCTTTGGACCAGAGCAAGAAAAAGAGAGGCCTTGTAACATATATCAAGGAAGAATATGATCCAAAATTAGTATATGCATCAGAAGATGGAAGATTACTGCTAACAGAGTTCCAAAAAGAGGGAAAGAAAATACTATTAATAAATCTATATGTACTGAATGATCAGCAAGAAGGGGTTTTTTTTAGAAAAATACAGCAAATAATAAGAAGCTATGATGACTACTCCCAATACTGCTGGATGGGGGACTATAATGAAGTATTGTCGAAGGCTTTCACGGCCGGAGAACGATGGCTGTTGTGGGTTTTCCGGGCTGTATTGCCGTGGTCTTGGCATTGTAGTTCCTGACGTTTTGCCAGCAGCTGTGGCTGGCATCTTCAGAGGTGCTACACCTCTGAAGATGCCAGCCACAGCTGCTGGCGAAACGTCAGGAACTACAATGCCAAGACCACGGCAATACAGCCCGGAAAACCCACAACAGCCATCTATAATGAAGTATTTGACAGAAAAATGGACAAAAATGTTTGCAAACCGACAAAAAGAGGATCAACCCAACTCTCAAGAAATTTTTTACAAATTGCAGAAGACTATAATTTAGTAGATGTCAGGAGAACAAAAAATCCAACAACAAGGGACTATACCTTCGATTCACAGATATATGAATCATGGTCAAGAATAGATATGTGCTGGGCTTCAGAAACACTGATGAAGGATATAAGAACCTTTGCGGACCATAACCCACTAATGGTGGCAATGGTAGAAACTATAAAAAAGTATAACTGGAGATTGAACATATTACAGTTGAAAAATAAAAACTTTGTGGAAGAAACAAAAAAAGGAATGGAAGTATTTTTAAAGCAAAATACACAACCAGAAATAGCTATGGCAACAGTGTGGGACACAAGTAAGGCCTTCTTTAGAGGATTAGCAATAAGGTTTGCTGCCCACCAAAGGAAAGAGAAAACACAGAGATTCCAAGAATTGACAAAGAATATGAAGAAGAATTAAAGAAAAATCCTACAGTACAAGAGTTGAAAACAAAAATAAAAATATTGCCGCACCAAATTAATGAATGCTTGATGGAAGAAATCGCAAAAAAGATTAAATTTGCAAGACAAAATTATTTTGAAAATGCAAACAAACCAAGAAGATGGTTAGCATATAAAATTAGGAAAGAATCAATGAAAATAATAATAAATACATTAAAAGATGAACAAGGAATAGAGAAATATGGAAAAGAAGAGTTAAAAAAGATCACAGGAGAATTTTATAAAAAATTATACCAGAAGGTAGAAATTTGCCCAGAAAAACAGAAGGACTACCTGAAATTAACTACAAATACAAAATTAACGGGTGAACAATGCAGAATATTGAAAGATCCATTTACCATAAGAGAGATAACTGAAGCAATTGCAAACCAAAATAGAGGTAAAACACCAGGACTGGATGGACTCCTGTTGGAATACTATAAAACATTTGAAGAATGCTTGGCAATATCCTTTAAACAGCTGTTGGAAAAAATTTATGGAGGGAAGATTCCAGATTCATGGAACAAAGCAATTATATCATTAATCCATAAAGAGTATACAGACCCCAAAGAAATGCTGAATGTCAATTATGAAATATTTGCCACAATAATCGGAGCCAGGCTGAAAAAGATATTAAATCAAATAATTAACCAAGACCAAATGGGTTTCCTACCAAGAAAACAGTTAAGAAATAACGTTAGAATAGTATTAAACATCTTAGAATATTATGAAGCACATCCAGAAAAACAATTGGCGTTAATTTTCTTGGACGCAGAGAAAGCCTTTGACAACGTTAACTGGAAGTTCGTGGTAGAACAACTAAAGGAGATGAAATATGGAGCCAAATTTGTAAATATGATCCAAATGATATATATGGAACAAAAGGCAAAAATAAGTGTGAATGGGGACTTAACAGAAAGTATAAAAATAGAAAAAGGAACAAGAGAGGGATGCCCTCTATCGCCACTTCTATTCATCCTGACATTGGAAGTGCTAAACAATGAAATTGGAAAGACGGAAGCAATAAAAGGAACAAAAATAAAAGGAGAAGAATATAAGATACAAGCATTTGAGGATGACCCCAATATGCATTTTGGAAGAACCTACAGAAGCAATAGATCCCTTGATGGAGAAACTAAGACGATTTGGCGAAATGGCTGGAACGAGACTTAATTACCAAAAAACAAAAATAATTACCAAGAATATGACAAAAATACAAATCAAGAAGCTAATAGAGAAATCTGGTTTTCAATGGGGGAAAAAAAGTGAAATATTTAGGAATCCACATAACTAATAGGGTTTCCTCCTTAATAGAAGATAACTACCAGAAACTGCTAAAAGACGTTAAGGAAGATCTGAATAAATGGAAAGACATGCATATATCTCTCTTGGGCCAAATAGCTACAATTAAAATGAACATACTACCAAAACTCATGTTCCTATTTCAGACTATCTCAATTATAAGAAATCAATCATATTTTCAAGAATTAAATAAAACAACTTCAAAATTCATATGGCAAGGTAAAAGACCAAGAATAAGATTCAAAGTCCTACAGAACTCCAAAGAGAAAGCAAGATGTGACCTACCTGACTGGGAGTTATACTACAAGGCCTGTACATTGGTATGGATAAAGGTATGGATCTTATTGCACTATCCAAGGCTTTTAAAATTAGAAGGGCATGACCTTAAAACGGGATGGCATGCCTACCTCTAGTACCAAAAAAAAGATACACATAAACATTTAAGGATCACATAATAAGAAAATCCCTGATGAATGTCTGGGACAAAATAAAACCCCAAATATATACCAAAACACCAAGATGGAAAATCACCAGTGAAAGCATTCATCCAACCGAATTTACTAAGGTGGGAGAAGATGTACACCTATGAACAGCTGTTGGGGGAGAATGGTAAGCTAAAGTCAACAGAAGAACTAAAAGAACAGAACATACAGACAGGATGTTGGCTAAGAGCGCAAATAGAATCCAGATTTGCTAAAGACAAAACACAGGGATTCTACATGGAACGTTGCCCTTTTGATAAGCTGCTGTTAGAAACAGACGGAAAACTGATAGGAAAATGATATGCCTTCATGAAATAATTGAAGACAGAAGAGGAGGCTTTAAAAGTCCATATGGCAAAGTGGGAACAAAATCTGGGGCACATCATAGATCTGGAGCAATAGCTACAGTCAAGGAGAGTAAACATCAAAATAATGAAATCAACCACCCTTAAAGAAAACCTATATAAAATGTTCTACAGGTGGTATGTGACACCAGAAAAATTAGCAAAGATGTATACTAAAGTCAGCAGCGGCACCAGGGTTTTCAGTGCCAGGGTTTTTGGCGGGCCGGGCACCTGTGCATGTGTGTACGCACACACGCAGCAGCCTGCATGATGATGTCACGTGTGACATCATCACAGGTGCGTGTGCCCCGCTGGCTTGATCGCTGCAGTGGGCGGCTGGGACACTGCGCGGGTGGCCTCTGAGCTCTCCCGCTCGGTTGCCCTGCGCCGCTGCAGACGCCTGTTCTGGTGGCAGCGGCGGCGGGGGGTGGGAGGGCTAGGAGGCTGCAGCTCCGTGGCACGCGCCCCCGCGCCTCCTCTGGTGCCCCCTCCGGCACTCCACGCCCTGAGGCCACCACCTACCTGGCCTCAATGGGCACGCTGGCCCTGACTAAAGTACCCAATAAATGCTGGAAGTGTAAAGAGAAAGTGGGCACCTTTTTCCATATATGGTAGCTATGTAAAAAAGTGAAGAGATATTGGAAAGGGATACATGAGCTGTTGCAAGAGGTGCTAGAAATAAATATACCCTTTAAACTGGAAATGCTCCTATTAAATATAATACCGGAGGAGTTAAATAAGGAAAATAGATATTTGATATTACATATAATAACAGCAGCAAGAATAGTATATGCCAGATACTGGAAAAACACAGATATACCAACAAAAGAAGAATTGATAGAGAAAATCTTAGAGATGGCAGAAACGGACACACTGACAGAATTAATAAAAGAAATAAATGGACATGATGGAAAACCAAAATGGACCCTGTTTTATAGATGGGTTAAACGGAGGTATAAAATAGAGACATAACTATATGTTAGCAGAATACAATCAAATGAATGAGCAGAGTAAAGAAGTACTAGAATTAAAGAATGCAGACTTATAGTGATAATAGTGTGGTGAAAATAGTATAATTATGATGGAATTGCAGAGATGAAATGAAATGTATGATTTATAACATGTATCCAAAGAATGTAAGACTTTCGATTAATTTTGTTATTAGAATAAGATGGAACTAAAACAAATAAAAAATATTTTTTAAAAACAAAATAGAAACAAGACCTCCTGGAGTTTCTCCCAAAATGTAATGGCTACCCAGAAGTGGCGCATACTGACCTATAATTTGGAAGCTAGGCCTTCTGCTATCATGTATGTATGTATGTATGTATGTATGTATGTATGTATGTATGTATGTATGTATGTGTGGAATCATATAAATATTTACTCAGAAGCAAGTTCCACTTCATTCAATGGGGATTGCTCCTAGGTAAGTGTGCATAGGATTGCAGCTTATGTCTCTGGGAATAAAGCTGGGCATCACTGCCTTTCCAGCATCTCTACGGGCCACAGCTTGAGATGCTGCAAACCGTTCAGCCTCACTGATCACACAAGTAACAATGTGGCATGGGGAAGGTATTTCATGCCAAAAGAGTTCTGCCAGTGGACAGACTACATCTGTTGCAATTGCTCAGAGCTTCTCCAGTATATGGAGCATCTCAGGGCACAATGTCACTGTACTGGAAGCTCTGTGTCAAATCGGAGTGACAAAGGACAATGTTTAAGAAGTAGCAGATTTTAAAATCTGACAGTCATGTGGGGTGGTGTGGCCAGGTGACATACAACCAACAGTTTTGCAAGAACAAGTATTGCTAATTCTTGATAAAGATATGTAATTGCTCTTCTTACTGGATGGTTACAATATTTTAAAAAGATCCATACATCTATCAAATCAACAGATAGTAGCACTAGGTAATTTGTTGACCTGCAATCATAACATATGTTAGATACAATATATGCGTTATGGAGTATTTTAAAATGTAAACTAGCAGATAGACTTTTTTGCCGTTTAATCTTAAACATATCAGAATGTGGGCCTTTAACCCTTTCTGAGAATTGCCCCTTCATCCCTGAAGTAATGATGTTCCTCCCTTTCTCACATCTGAAAGAGTGCCCCTTACAGGGCAGGTAATTGTCTCAGGTAAAACTGAGAGTGGTTAACGGTGGCTCTATTCTTCATTATACAAGGAAGAGCCATCCATTTGACATTTTGGTCCTTAAGAATACCATTAATAATTTAAGATAACCTGCTGTATTCTGAAAGTCAGTCACACGTTTCAAACTGCAAAATTATGTTCTTTTCAAGGGCAACTCTATTATTTCCAGTGCTTTCTGTAATAATTGTGCTAGCTCTAAAAACGCCTCACAGCTCACCATACATGGCTGACAGCTTGTCCTTTTGTGTCCCTGTTCTAGGTAGGAGGGAAAGAAATTTAACAAAAAAGTCTCTGTTTTTTTCAAACTCTTTCACCCCAGATAAACGAGCTGCAAAGGGCCTCTCTCTGGAGCAGAGAGCAATACATAAGAAACAGAGGCTCGAGGCAGAATCAACTACCTTTACGAATAGATTCATGTGTCATGACTTGAAGAGAGTCATCTACTAAACAATTTTCCACAGCAAGGCAATCAAATCCTTAGGGGTGTCCCAGGGTAAAGCCAACCTCTTTCACAACATTAAATTCCATAAATACATAACAGCGTGGTCCTTTTTAAAGCATATATGAACCACTACATCTATTGTGGGGTTTCACTGGAGAACATTTTAAGAAGGTTGACAATCATTGCCTCTCCCTCTTTCAGTCTGCAGGAGCTCAGAATTCTCCAAAGGAGCCCCCTCCCCCTCTCTCAGGCCTCCCATTAATTCTCATTCAGCACTACTGAGTGATTGCCACCCATTCCTGGCAGAAAAATAATTAAGCTAGTCATTAGCACAATCTGCCTTGAATTAAGCAAACAACTGGCTCTTTTCATCTGGGTGGAGGGAGGGTCAGGCCATTGATGTGACAGCCTGCAATTTGGAGGTGGGAGGAATCTGCAGCAGCAGTTGCTTGCGTGGCAGAAGCCAGAGCATTGAAACCCAAGTACTAGAGGAAGGAGGAAATTATCCCTTTGCAAATACATTATTTGGCAGGGGGCAGGAGAATGGGAGGGAAGAGGATTTAGGGGAATAAGTGGCTAGGGTACATTTTCAATGAAACTACTCAAGAAAAAGGGTAATGGGAAAGGTATAGGGAGCACTGTTTATTCTTGTTTTGCCAAGAACTAAATTAGAAAGCATAGTGAAAGGAGATGAGAAAGGCATTGTTGCCTATGGAGCACAATCTTCCAGAATGTTTCTTTTGACCTGGGGAATATCCAGACCTCTCCGCAAATTCTCCTTAATCAGACAAAGGGGATATATTGCCCAGCAGCCCTTCTGCTTTCAGTCCGTGAATCTCTCTGTTGCAAGCGGTGGGGGAGTGTGTTGTGCATCTATGGACATGCTTCCGGTCTGATTATGTTTATGCCCAGGATGAAGTGAGTTTTTTCCACTCACGAAACGGGTTAATAACATTTTGCCTGCAAACTCCCGTCGGCGTCTATTAAATAATTATTCCTACTTTGGACCGTGAAAGAACAAACAACTTGCACATGTCTCCCCTCTCACCAGATTTTTTCATTGTACCCAGCATTTGCACTTTAAAAGCTTCAAACATATTCCGGACGGTGAAGATTCAGTTTATAAATGGATGGATTTTGAGATTTTGAAATTGTGACGATTTTGATGTTTCATTGGATGGACTTTGTATTTTGTAAATGTATTTATGATGCATGTTAAACTTATCTAGCACTTTTGCACCTTGCACTTTGATAAAATATATAATCAATTTCTAGAATTGTGGTTCCCCGGTTTGTTGGTTTTCTTAGGTTGGACTTGGGGCCGCCCCTTGTTTTCTTTTCCCTTAATGAACAGCAAGGCAGTCTTTTGCTTGGCCCTTTAAAACAGGGTCTGATTATCAGTTCCATCAATAGCAATTAACACAGAGGACAGATGTGCACATGCTCCCAGGCATAAAACGATTCTCAAAAAGAGAGAAACTAGTTGGGATAGTAGAGGGTTAAAGGTATTTGATCTATCACCAGAAGGCACTGGCAGTAGTGGATCTTTCCCACTTTCCCCTGCCCCCAGTATCTATTTCCAGCCCCAGGAAAGTTGATTCTTGAGACTGCAGAACATGTGTGGAGTAATAGTGTAGCTGTGCTGAAAGAACAGGCAGGAGGGAGTGATTCTGCCTCCATTCACCCCCCCCCCACACACACACTGTAGCCCACTAGTTGTTACTACAGGAAATGACTTCCCTGTGGTTGGAATGGCTACTGTACGGAGGGGAAAGTGGGGAAGATCCGCATTCCTTGAGCAATGCAACACTCACACACAAAATTATATATATAAATAATTAGTGTCAGGAGACAATTGAAGAGGCTTGTCTGTGAGCTGAACAACACAGAGAATATTACATGCCATTACCATGATGAGTAATCTGGGAGGGGTTAGAAGAGGACCAGTGGTGTATATTTCTGAGTGTGTGTGGAATAGATAGTATTTCCATGTCAGCTCTGTCTCTGAAATGGTTTTTAACGTGTTACTTACTACCATGCCACAATTTTGGTAGTATTGGTATATTTCATAAAGGAGATGCTTTGCTGTCTACAGCCGGTGACCCTGGATAGGGAAATGGGTATCCATCTGTATCAGCAGATGCATCCCTCAAATTTAATGGGCCCCAGTGAGCATCATGATACGGATGATGAGCCTCCTCCTGATGTACATCTGTACCAGCTGCTGGTGTGCAGATTTCTCTTGTGGGATTAGGGCACTGTCTTCTTTTATAAGTGCAAGGATTTCCTTTTAAGGGATGTTCAGTTGAAGAAGATGCTCCATCCTTTATAAGATTTCACAGTTTTTAAAAACTATCCAAAGTCAAGCACTGTTTGTATCATTTTTTCCTCTTGTGAAGATATAAACTGAATTTCCAAGGATTTTGAATATAACATATGAGTCAAGAATAACAAGGGCAGAGAGAGACTTTGGTGAGTCCTTTTTAGTCCTGTCATTTGCTGTTTGGACCTTTCCATTTAGAAGTCTCTCAAGAGTGCTGAGAATCCTTTTAGATCCCAGCTGTTGAGTGACCTGTCAATAGATGTACAGACACAAGCAGAAAAAAAATAAAAGCTGTTTCATGAATTATGTCTTGGCAAGAAATTGGAATTATGTTGCTTGTGTCACAGCTATTTTTGCTGCTTCTCAAGACTGCATTTAGGAAGCAGCCATCAGCAATCCAAGGGCAAAAGAACTATCACTCAGACATGCTGAGAAAAATACAGAGGGCCCGTATGGTATTAAATGTCTACAGCGGAGGAACAATATACTGTTTCAGGTTTTGTTTCTTTGTAAGGACTGGTTAATTTTGAACCTGTTGGAAGAGGGCAGAATGGGCGATTGTGGTGGTGCTGCATAAAAACTAGAGAATAATTAATGGTGCATATATACTCAAGAAAAGAAATAAAAGAGATACAGGTAGGTACAGAGGAGTTTGCTTAAGGTATGGTCTTTAAAAGCTTAATGATGTGTAACTATAGCCTACGGAACTCTCTGTGACAGGATGTTGTAATGCCTGTTAGTTTAGATTAATTTAAAAGGGGATTATTTATTTTTATGTTTAATTTTGAGGATGTTTATGTACTTTTAAACTATTTGCCTGTCTCATAGAAGCTAACCAATGGTCAATGGAAATGGCTCTTTGTGCTCTTATATTCACTAAAAGACTATACTACAGAACTGGAAAGACAAAAGCCCACTTCCTGTAACTCAGTGGATTGAAGACCTTATAAATTTATCAACATTTGAATGTATCACATATAGACAATTGTGAATAGACTTATTTTTAGGTATATGGAGACCTTTTATAGAGGCCTCTGTACAGATTTGCCACCGCTATTGTTTTTTGTTTTTGTTTATTTTCTTTTTTTAGTTTTTTAAAAAAGGCGTTAGCAGTCAGACTCTCTCCCCATGCTGTAAGGGCAGTTTATAGATATAGAATATCATAAACCCCTTTCTATAAGTCCTAGGCAGAGCAGATGCCAGTTGGCCTGGAGACTGGAAAGTAACCAGGACATGAGTCAGAGAGGGGACTGACTGACTGACAGGCTTCCATGCCCTGGAGAGCAGCAGAGATAATGAGGCTTCCTGAGAAAACTCCCTGCCGAATCCCATCAACACCTTCTTCTACCTCTCCTCTCCCAAAGCTATTGAGCATACCTGATAACCTTCCTGTCCGGTACTTACCAGGTCATCAAGCAAAATATTCACCTATAGTTCATCTTACATAGTCACACCAAACTGCTCCCAACTCCTTTGTCCACCTCTGAGACAGCCATTGTTTGGGGGGCAAAGATGGCCATTTTCACACAGCCATGCGCCTGGAAGATCGCGCGAAACTCATGGCATAAAAACGTCTTCCTAGTGCGATTTCCCAGCACAATCCTGTTTAATGGCACTTTTTCTGATGTCATTGGGTCATTAAAGGAGATCGTGCCAGGAGATCATGCTAGGAAGACACTTCATGCCGTGAGTTTACGCGATCTTCCAGGGCACATGTGAAAACAGCTGATGTCAGTTTTGCCCCAGGGAAAGTTTTGCTCTATAATTGGGCATCCCAGCCCTGTGCTGTGCATGTGCATGTTCTGAATCCATACACTCACCCTCAAGAGAGAAGCTTGAGCCTTCTCTCTTCTGTTCTCCTCTCTCTGAAAAGCGGATCGTTTTGCTGCCTCCACGGACATTTCCTCTTCAAGACTGATAATTATCACCCTCCTTGAACAGTTTTCTCCCTCATTTTCTTAGTTAGCCTTGTATGTGTGCTGTTTGTATTTGATTTTATCTCTCTTTTTGCGAAATTTTGGCTTCTTTGGACCTCCTGAGGTATCTGGTTGGTCACTCTGGAAAACAGGACACTTGACTGGCTTCAGCAGGGTTCTTATGTATAATTGGGAACGAGCTATGGCACAATGATAAAGCATGTTTTGCATGCAGAAGATCCTAGATTCCATCTCTAGTTTAAAACAGCAGGTGTTGATGAATATCCTCTGCACGAGAACAACTGCCAGTCAGAGTAGACAATAATAAGCTAGCTAAATCAGCAATATGAATTTATATAAAATGGTTGCATATGTCCATGTTCAGAATAAAACACTTCAAAATATGATCCCATCTAGTAATAGAAAAGTAACAATAGCCCCAATCTAGCAAAGGAAATTCATGCATGCAGTTGACATATTGTGATACTCCTCAAGTTCCCACAACATGTGGTGTGTGTCTCTGATGAAGGCAGGGAGGTACATAGCTCAGAGGTGTCACAAGTTGTAGCGCAACTATAGCTAAATCTAGGCCATTGCCTGCAAAACTGGATGCATGGTCACCTAGCTAGACGAGGCTCATTTAAATAGTTAAATGCATCTTTGCAGAAGTTCTGGAAAATGAGATGACAGAAAAGCCTCTTAAAGCCAAATTTGTAACTTTAGTTTAGTTTCAGCTATCAAAGGGAAAAAAACCACTCATATTATGCTGACATCAGAAACTTGAATGTTACTATAGAGATTAAAGTCACTAAGGTGGTATAAAGATGAGGATGAGTCTGATGCAGAATATGTTTTCAGAGCAACTGCATAGATGTTCTGATGAGCTCTTGCCAGAGGTCTTGGAAGGAAAAAGAGCCTGCTACAGTACTGCAAGCAGACCCTTATGAAGAAGAAACTGCTGACGTGTTTGGTCGAAATGTTGCCTGAACTGAATTCTAACTTGCTGAGCATTAGCTAAAGCTGGTTTATTTTGAACTCGGAAGCAGAAGGAGAATGCCCTTGAATGATTCAGGATATAGTTCCCTCACCACTGAGACACAATAGTCTCAGTGTGACTGGGAGTATGGAGGACAAGGTACCTGTATCTTTTTTTAAAAACGCAGAAGAGACATTTTCAGTAGGTCGGTACAGCTTTTTTGGCCCTTCCATGCTTATTTGAAACACTCCTTTTGACTACTGTGAGGCAGATGGTGTGGCAAGGTGGTGTTAAGTAAAAGAAGATGGCATGCAATGGTTTGGAAGGAGAGGGAGTGGAATGCACAGTTAATCAACACAGTTCTTTCCTATGCTCCAGTTCTCTGTTTTCAAAGGGTAGATCCTACTTTTTGGTACCTGCTCCTTGAAAATGCCTTCCCTGGCTTCTCTGTTTTGCTTGAGGGGGAATTGGGGGGGGAGTGGCTACCTTTTTTAAAATGCTCAGAGAATAACAAAGTTGGCTGTGTTGGTCTACAACAAAATCCAAAAACAAGCCATGTAATGCTTTTTAGTAAGACCAACTAAAATAACATAGTGTACACAACTTTTGAGTTTTTCAGGCTGGATATTAAAAATAAAAAGGGGGAAAAAGATCTCTCAGGCTATGATCAAAGGCCTCTTTATCTTCATCCTGTGCACAATGCTTTGGTGACTTCAATGGGTACAAAGTGTAGCTTGTATCAGTTTGGTGTGCTGGAAATGAAAAATCAAAACATGGCAGTCATCTTACTGAAAACATAACAACCAGTGATTGATCAAATGTCTCTCTGACATGGAACACATAGGTTCTTTGAAAGATGGCAGCCAAATGCAAAACACAGGCATCTTCACAAACTTGGAAGTTTTGATGGGTAATATCACCACAGCTTGGCTTACCTTGAATGTTTAATTAATGCCTCAACTAAAATTAATCTTTAGTATTGTTATAATTCAAGGATTACTAAATTTCATTGGATGGGTCTAAAGTTATTGGAGCAAAATCACAATGGTTGCATTCTCTGCATAAGAAATCAGTAGAATCCATAGAACCTCAATGAGTAGAAGGAAAGCAAGCAGACCTTCAGGTACCCCAAACTGTATTGTCTGCCTCTTCCAAGTCTCTCTATAGAATATTTCATGATAATATTCAAGAACTACATATTACATAGGGCTGCCATCCCCCTGCCCGGGGCAGGGAATCCCCTGCTCCTATCTCCTCCCCCTGGGCCCGTGGGGGGGGGCGATTCAGCCCTTTGGCGAGTGCACACTGGGCTGCCCTTTACCCATGTGATGACATCACTTCCTGGAAGTGACATCATCACGCATGCTGGGAGGAGACACAATGAAGATTGCAGAGCGTGAGTGCCAGGCTTCCAATCCCCCACCGGGGGACTCAAGGGACCTGGCAAGTGGCAACCCTAATATTACAGGAAACATGCTCTCTCTCTCTCTCTCTCTCTCTCTCTCTCTCTCTCTCCACAATGCATATTAACATTTACCTCATTGCATGCTTTCCCACCCTCAGCCCACCAGTATTATCTGGTACTGTCAGGAGTGAGGCAATGAGTAATGTGATGTCACAATAAGGGGTAAATGCTGTTACTCTCTTACAGAGAGTGAAAATTTGACACCTTCTAAGCCCACTGACTTCAATGGACTAAGAAAGGTGTAATTTTGCTTAGGAGGATTATACTGTAAGTGAAGCTATATACCTCCTGTGATGTGTACTGCCACCCTTAGAACCTGACAACCAGGAACACTTGTACAATTCTTCTTGTGTGTTAAAATACTGCTTATCACACACTCAAGCACTTGTGTGAGTCAGCCCTTGTTCTTGGAGGAAGGGAAGCAGCAGAAATCCCCCCCCTTTAGTCACGTAGTGCTCCTGCTGATAGCATGGGACTGTTTCTCTTGTTGGTATCATTAACTTTCTTTTTTGGTAATGTAAGGAATTCCCTGTGATTAAGTTCGACATCTCCTTTTGTAAGATACTTGGCCTAATTAAGTCTATGGTGTTTTCACAGGCATCTCATCTTTCACTTCACAAGGCAACGTTTGATGGAGTATAATGAGTGTTAGTCTTGATAGAGCATTTGATTTCTACCTGCTCATATGGTTCTGTGAGAAATTAGTGTATCCACTTTGCAAAGACTAAAAGGAGTAACTAGCTCCTAGCTTTCACATAATCAGAAAAAGGATTTGGCTTTTCTGTGGTCCAAGGACTGTATAGTTCCCTGGACACCTGGGGCAAACTTATTCAGCACCAAAAGCCATACAAGAAAGAGATCTTAAATCAGATGGTCATAAACTCATTAGCTGGATGTTATTCTCATGATCCTTGTGAATGCAAGCAATAAATAAACTTTTAAGATTAGTTTATTCTAAAACAGGTGAAATCTTGTTAAAAATAAATCTTGCTATGGAAATCACAAATCTCTAGAAAAAATATGGCTGAAGTCTAGATGGGAATACACGCTACCGAGGACCAACCTAGCTATTACACAGGAGATCTGTTTTCTTTTTTAGCTAAAAATAGCTGAGGGACAAACTTGAGCCATAAATGAAATCATCCTCTCAGGTGATGTTCTACCATTTGCCAAAAACTCTATGGTTAAACCACAGAGTTTGGGGGAAATGTCAGATCCTGATCCCCAGCACAATGGTGTCACTTCTGGGTCACAGCAGGGATACTGATCACACATCCACATCCCACCCTAAGTCCATACCTGCCTTACCTCCTACTGGCTTTCAGGTTATGCCTGGCAATTCGATCTCAGTTCTTTTACTTTTAAGTGGTGGTGCCACAACACACTTAGAAAAAGTATCCTATACTACCAGCAAATACTAGTTTGCATTTCTAGTAGAGGGCATTTCAGATTAACTTAAATGAACTCCACTGTTCACTGTCAGACTGTAGACCTGATCTCTGATGCCATGCTTTAAGAGTGCTATTGGAGCCTGTGTATCAGACCTGCCTGAGAAACCTTACATGTTGCTGTGAGAAGCTGTGAGAAAGAATGCATTGTTATGGAGATGCGGCCAGTTGGTTGGAGAAAGACACAACAACTCTGTTTACTTTTACTTTTCCTATTTTTGCTGTGTAGATGGAACATTAGAGCTTAGTTACAGGGGGGGGGCGGGGGGAGAGAAGTACGGTGGGTTGTGCTTGAAGGGTTTAATGCTTAGCAGGGGGAGGGCACAAGCATTCCAGTCAAGAAATGTCTTCTGTACCATATTCTTAGGTTATCATTAAAGCTTTAACTTGTGCATCCTTGGACTCATGCAATATATTTTTTTTGCTGAATACATTACAGCTTTAAATCCATATCAGCAATCGGTATAATTCTTAAAGCCATGTTCCATTACTTTGGCAGAATTGGATGATCTAGCTCACTATTGCATTCATCGCTGAGACTCTGCATATCATATTTATTGACCGACATAGATTCAATAAGGGTTTCTAAAAGTAGGGGAAATTCTGAAGCACTCAAAACTGCAGGGCCATATTTGAACACCAACCAGTGTTGCAATTGTAAATACATCCTTTCAGCATAAGTTGGCAAATCATATCTAGATATTAGCTCAGAAAATGACAAAAACTAATCATCATCACATGTCAGTTGATCTAAAGTAAAAATCCTCTTATCTGTCCAAGCCTTCCATAAAAGCAATATCAAGATCTAAGCTTTAAATTTTTAGGATATTTTTTAAGCTCTCTAGTTTCCTGGGCTCATTTGCTACTGGAGTAATGCGGGAACCATATCCCTAGGTTGCAGACAGATGCTGTGTGTTCCATTTTTTCCTGTATTTTACACTGCTTTGTGTCTCCACTGAATATAAAAGCATGACATATGAAGAAATAAACTATGTGTAGGTGTTTTCAGGTACGTAGCCATGATGGTCTGCAGCAGAACAGTAGGATTTAAGTCCAGTGGGGCTTTAAAGACCAAAAAAAACCCTTTTCAAAGGTATAAGCTTCCAAGAGTTAAAACTTCCTTCTTCAGATATGAAGTGCAGGTGCTTTTCAAAATGTAAACTGGTGTGATCTACAGTAGTGAAATGTTCTCAGTCTGAATAGACCTTGTGCTTAAAATCTAACTAGATATGACCTGAGAGATCTGTAATTAGTATTTCCCACATTCTTTAAATATCTAAAAGCAGCCACCAGGAGAGGGGGGGGCAGTAATCTTCCTTGCAGAACTGTAATTTGCCACATGAGGAAAATGTATCGGTTATATAACCCTTCCTGCCTGTGGGTTGTGCTTTTGCACATCTAAGCGCTTGGCTTGGTTCTGTATTGGTTCTAGTTAGTATCCTGTGGAAGTTGACTGTTTAACTGCAGTAACTATTTTAATGATTTGTGCTGAAGACTGTGCTGAGGACTACTTGGAAAATTTCTATCAAAGTTTGTTCTTTGACTCGGGTGTTACAACTGCTGGCAGCAGCTTCAAGATGACAAAGCCTTGTTGCCTGAGAAGTTCCCTGATCACTCAGATGGGCCTGGATTCATTGATTACTTGGCTGACTTTGAGCTTCTGGTCTCTATGAATCAGAAGTCAGCACATGATATGGCAGTGCAGTGTGTTTAGAGGGGGATGCCAAGCTGTTTCCTCTGAAGCTTCCCTGGGCAGACCATGTTTCCTACAGGCAGCTCTTCAAGCACTTAAAAGGCCAATATGAGAGTGGTCTTGTCCTTCTGAAATACAGAAAAGAATGGGAAACAAGGAGGAGAGAAGAGCAGGACCCTTGTTTATGTGCTCTGAATAGGCTATTTGATAGAGTTTTCTCTGCTCCTACCAGCCCAATTAACAATTTAAATAAAGCTGATACTGTCGAACCAAACAGGAAACTGGTAATGCAGAGAGGGGCTTATATTCAGACAGGCATACAGGAATCTTGTGCAAAAAGCCAATTTTAAAATGGATTAGCAGGGGAATTTATTTATTTATTTATTTATTTATTTATTTATTTATTTATTTATTTATTTATTTATTTATTTATTTATTTATTTATAGTTGTTCTTTCTCATTGAGACTCAAGCTTATTGAAGAAGATGCCATTTTAGACAAACCAATGGACTATACGACATGCAGCATACAGATTATGGGAGTAGAAATGAGTTTCCTTAATGGTATCTGTTATTAATCCTAGTGACTCTTCCATGACACCTGCAACCTTCCAGGAACAACTTGCCATGGTGGCTAAGCAGTTAGAAAAAGCCCCTTTGCAAGTAATTTGAAAGCAGCCTTCAAAGAAAAAAGCAGCGCAGTTCTTCCCAAAATTCCAGGCTGGACATCTGCTGACAACGTGGAGGAAAA
The DNA here is from genome assembly GCF_028583425.1 of Eublepharis macularius. NCBI lineage: Eukaryota > Metazoa > Chordata > Lepidosauria > Squamata > Eublepharidae > Eublepharis > Eublepharis macularius. The sequence goes on along the minus strand of NC_072797.1, from coordinate 70,160,707 downwards.
TTCACTGGAATTCACTGAGAATCGCTCAATGATCAACCATAATAGGTACCTGGATACAAAGTGCAGTTGTATCTGGGTACCTATTATGGTTGATCATTGTAAAATTCTTTACTGATTGAGACACTGGAGATGGAGAATATTGCTGTCTCAGAACGCTCTTGAAAAAGCTTGCCGAAACAGGATAATTGCTAGCCCCTGTTGAGCGATTCTTAGCAGCTTTGGACTCTCTCCTCCCTCAAAACTTGGTTGTCCTTCAGCATTCTCCTGGGGAGCCTCGCTGTCTCCAAGTGTGGAGTTTTGCATCTACAAAGGAAAAAGAAGAAAAGATTACATCTTATGAATTGTGTTGAAATATAAGGACTTATTTTAGGACACCAAGTCTTTGATGTTGTATTATTAGTACTTATGGTCGGGTAGTAGAAGAGTATTCCCTAATTATATGATCTGATTTTTGCTGCATATTGTATGAATTATTGTTCTGACTGAAGATATTTATTGGACATGAACTACATATTATTAATTGAGAATCATTTATTGTTATTTATTGCACCTTGCACTTTAGTTGCATATATAAATATATATAATAATTACATACAATTGTTTATAACATCATTTTCGCATGGTGCACTTTAAGAGTTGACCAAGTTGTAAGTTCCCGCTGTGGGAGTTCTGTGCTCTCTCTGCCTCCTGCGTTTTCCGCAGCATTCCCCTTGTTGCTTTTCTGGACTATACTCCTTTTGCTGGTAACTTGAGTAAAATAGTCAGAAGACACTGGCATTTGGTTGACCAAGTTCCCAGTTGTTTGGTACCACCTTTTACTGGCTTTAGATGGACGTATAGCCTGTGAGATTTTCTGGTCCATTCAGACTTCAGAAATAATCATGAGAGCAGAGACCAACCAATGGGACATCACCGGTGTGGCCATTGTAGGGTCTGCCCACTGGCAGCAACAGGAAAAGATTTTACTCTCACAGTCACAAACTGTCATTCCATTACGGGACTTTTCCATGTGTAGTGCCGCAGGAGTGATCTATATTTTAGACTGTATCTGCCCCAAACTCTATATAGATAGCACTACCTATCCTGTGAGGGTAAGAATCCAGGAATTTCTTTCTAAGATCAGAATGCAAAATATGCATTCTGATCTTAGAAATTTTCAACAGCATTATAGAAGCAAGAAATTTTCAACAGCGTTATAGAAGCGAGAGAGAATTCTGATAATCAGTTCTGGAAGTATCGGGGCAGGGGCGGGGACTCGAAGTTCAGTGTTTACTTCTGCAATGTGAAACATTCTGGATATTTGAGCTGGACACTAGAGAACCCATTTGTTTGAACCAAGAGTGGGATTTATCATGTTATCTGTAAAACTGTGAGGGATGTACTAAATGTATGTTTGCAACAGGACTGGTCTCTTTAATAGTTTGAGTTTGCAATCAACTGAAGCTCTTTTAAGAGGTGGTGCATGGCTAGCAAACTACGGGAGTGGTCCATCCAGTTTATTGAAGAGTGACGTCTATGATAATACATTGTGATTGTGAGTGAGTACTTGCTAGCTCTCATATGGGTAATTTCAAGGTTACATTATTGCCTTATGTTTGTTTGGATATAATGTGTGTTCTTATCAGGTAGACTGCAGCTTGAGGAACCCCTGAGGAAGCTAAGCAAAACGAGCTTTCCGCTAGCAGCCTGTTGGGGGTCAGGGCAACATACCATAGCTTCTCTAGGACTTGGGGCAAACTGGAAAACACAAGAAATACCAACTGTTAATGCCAAAATAATAAAAGATTTATGACTTGCCTCAGGTCTGGGAAGACCCAGTAGATTGGAGAATATTCCTGTCCTGCAGTAGGAGAGAAGAAACAACAATTTTGCATACTTTATATTTCTTTAACCAGCTGTGATTGTGCCTGGTGTGTTATCAAATGTGTTGACAATCTGTATCTTGGCCATCATAATTTATGTAATTAATTCATTATTTATTTATTGTATGTGGCATTATATATGTATTAAGCAGATTAATTGTATTTGTAGCACTTTAGCATACTTGCACTTTCTCTTGCACTGATTGAAATAATTTATATTCCTATGTGAGACAGATTTACTGAGTACAACAGGGCAGGGGGGACACTGTTCTTTCCATCTGGTTTGTTTCTGAGGTAGGTTCTGATTAGTGGTTGGGTTTTCTAGATGTTCCAGACAGATTAAGGCCATGTTTTGCTCCAACAGCCAATTATTAAAATTTGAAGTCTCCTTTTCAGTGAAAGTCCTTCTCTGTTACCTTCCTTGCTTTCTATCAGCTTGTCAATCTTGAGTCAGGATGATGTTAATTGACTGCTGTGTTAATTTATTTATGGTTAATGACAGAAAGAAAACTGTGAAATGCTCCCTGTCTTGAACCTTTGTGAAAAACTATTCCTGTTTTAAAGGAATGCCTTTAGCTGCCTTCCATTACTAATTTAGCTGATTGTCATGCATTATATTTAAAGATCATCAGCACCCAGCAAAGTGCTGCCTTATTACGGGAGAAAATGTACTGGAGAGGAAAGAATTACATGTACCAGACAACAATTGGAACTTTTAGGCGTATTGTATTATGAGGCTAAGGGAAACTGCTTTTGCATTTGAAAGTAGGATGCAGAACAATTATATTCAATTAACTAAGGACTCCTTGGGCAGCAGCCCAACAGCACACTTTATATGCAGGATCTTGGAGGAGTGCCTCAGTTGTGGGGAATTCTCTGTCTCTGCAACATGTGCCAAGGTTCATTTTAAGCATATTATAATTAGATGATATTTTTTCAGTCCAATAAAGAATTAAATTATACTAACAGTATAACACTTGTAGGAAACCAGATTCTACCCCCATGCCTCATTTTGTGAATTATGTTAAGTAACTATTCCATGTCTATATGAATATAACAATCCTGTTTATACATATTTTTAATTATTTGACTGCTTTAGATGCCTCCCTCCAGTGGGTGGAGGCATCCTCCCATACACGGAATTGTCATATAATTTCCTTATGAGATTCAGAATTTGTTAAAAATAAAAATGAGATGTTGCACAGCTGATTTTTATGAGTTTCTACATAGAACCTACAAGTATCCTGCTTAACTTAGCCATACATTTCAAAATGGCACAGGCTGTCACCCCTAAGCAAAGGATACAGTATGTATTGGAAGTACCTCAACAATTTCGAGGGAAACTTCAAGTAATATAAATGAAACAGATTCTCTCTCTTGCCACACCTTCAGCTAGTGGGAGAAATAAGGAGGATGTTTGGTGGAGGAAAGTGCCATCAAGCTGCAGCCGACTTACGGTGATGCCAGAGTTTTCAAGCAAGAGACATTCAGTGGTAGTTTGCCATTGCCTGCCTCTATGTATCGATCCTAGACTTCCTTGGTGGCCTCCCATCGAAGTACTAACCAGAACTGACCCTGCTTAGCTTCTGAGATCTGACAAGATTGGGCTGGCCTGGGCCATCCAAGTCAAGACAGAGTGGATACTTAGGACAATTAGAATATTGCCAGCGAAGGAAGTTGCTGATGGCTGGAAGAAAAATCCTTGCTGGAGAGGAGCATTTGGGGGGGGGGTGTCCCTCTCTGTTCTACATGCTCCATGTGAAGAGCTTTCAAAGATATGTAGTCAGTATTATATGCTCAACGTTCACTATCACTTTTCTGTTTGCCCACTTTTCTGTTTTCTTTATATCATAGCAGTAGAGAAAAATGTAATCATAAAGCTGGGTGATAATAAACTGTGAAACTGCTAATAGGGAACTCTATTTGTTTTGAGTTCCAGTGTTTCACTCTTCCACTTTAATCCTTATCACTATAGGAAGCTTTTGTGCCTGCCCCAGTTTCAATGCTGTAGCTGATGTATGGAATTTCTTTTGAGAAGGTAATCTGCCTGTCCTAACAGTGTTTGATTACTACTGGACATTGGTGTTTTTTGTTCTGAGGAATTTGGCAGACTAGCTATTGTTGCTACAAATCTCATTGTTGTGGTTAGAATGTTGAGCTAACACAGGAAACCTGGATTCAAATTCAAACTTACTGAGTGATGTGGGGCTGGTTGCTCTCTCTCTCTGCCTAACTTGCCATAGAGGGTAGGTAAGAGTATGAGATTGATACATGTTGTTTGAAAATAAATTCAAATTTCAATTTTCCTGGAAATTCTAAATCTTAATTTTAATGTAAAGAGATTTTGGTTTTGTCAGATATTTCATCTTCCATGTCCTTCATCTATTGCAAATCCATATTGGATGTCATATAAAAACTGTAAATGTAAATCACAAGGAATGAGCATCTACCAGCAAAACAGAACTTTGGCTGAAGACACTTCCAAAGAAGTTCCGAATGTAATAAATGGCATTTCATCCCAAACTAAAATATATGATGGAACACTCTGTGTAAAAGTGAGCTCCTTGTGATTTCCTTGTTATTTGCTATGGCTGTGCTGAAGCAATAAAGATATATGTATGTATGTAAAAGTGAGCTAAATTGATATATTCCCTACCAAAACTTCAGCTAGAAGTGATCAGTCAGGTTATCTTATCACATATTATCAAAGCAGCTATCAATTTTACTTGCACTTGGCTTCTATTTGATTATAATAATCTAGTTATTGGAGAAAAAAATTGATGTTGAGATCATAATAAAATAACTCCTTCAATACTTATTAGAATGAAAAGTTCATGTTGGGGGCTTGGCTTCATAAGCCTACCTGGCATTGGGGAAAGCTATCACTAGTTAAATAGACGTATTGCTTAGGCTGTAATTCTAAGACCACTTTCCTGGGAGTAATCCCCATTGAATAAACGTTGGATTTTTTTCTGAGTAAACCTTTTTAGGATTATTCCTTTAACCCTTCATGCAGACCCAATAACTGAGTTAATGGTCATAATGAATGCCATACCTTGAGCCTGTCGGACCTTAAATGAAAGGTGGGAAAAATCCAACTCCATTGCTTATAATGAAAATGTCAATACTGGTCTTGAGTTTCTCTGCAGTTTGTATAAACTTATCATCATATTCCATTAAGAATGAGCACTGCAGAACTTTATAAACTTTCCTTTTACTCCCATCCTGCAATGATCTCTAGTGAGAGGGAGGAGAGGTTTTCCCCTCTTGCAGTAGCAGCCACAAACACCCCATATCATTCTAGATGATTAGAGGTTTGGAGTGCCTTTCCTTTGAGGAAAGGCTGAAGAGTCTGGAACTTTTCAATTTAGAAAAGGGAGGACTTGGGGGGGGTATGATAGAGGGTTATAAAATTATGCATGGAGAGTGTAGAGAGATCCTTTTCTCCCTCTCCAAATATAATAGAATGTACTGCTGATGGATAGTACATTCAGGACAGACAAAGGAAATACTTCTTTACACGATAGGTGATTAAGATGTGGAATTCCCTTTTTGGCACCCCACTTGCACGTTTCAGGTCTAATACATGCACCTCTGGGTAATTTATATTTAGAATCACTGCCTGGTGTATACTAGGATCCCAACATAAGTAGCGCTTTGTTAACAAACAGAGGGGAAATTAGCAAGGAACAGGTTGGAAAATAGAACAAATTCACCTTTATTGAAAACAATACAGAACAGAAATAAAGATGGCAAGAAATGGAATGAATACTAAATGCAGTGTATGTGTGCGAGTGCACACACAGAGCTTATATGCAATTAAAACTTGCTATCTAAGATACCTGAGTTCTAAAAGGGGGCTGCTAGGACAAGTGTGGAGAAAAAAAATCATGTGAGCCTGATTCTGATGGGAGACAAAGTCTGGGAGGATTCAGTGGAGGGGTATAAAAGACACACAGCAATACTACATGTCCATGATCCCAGGTGGTGATCAGAGGTCAGGGGTTGAATGAAGACAAGTAGTGCAGAGACTGAGGCCTGCTCAAAATCTTAGTGGAAAGTCCTGTGCAATGTCATGGAGCAATAGGAGAGATGACCCTGTTACAAAATTATTGGGGGAATTGGGGCTACTTTTATAGACAGATATTTCTACTATCTGGGAGGTCCAGCCGCCGTGGATTGGGATTGGACTACAGGAAAAAGTTTGAATTTTACTGGTTGGTTCAAAGTTAACTGCTTCCAAATTCAGATGGGAAAGTTTGAGCAATATTACTGGAATTTAGGTGGTCCTGCACTGACTGAGCCAGGTTCCACCTCTTCCCATGCCTCATGCAGTGTTTGAATGGGCTAGGCATGGGCTCCCCACCTTGCCCCTGGTGGGTTGGGCACCCTCCTCTTTTGCATAGGGCTTGGGCAGGCCAGACTCAGCCCCTCTGTTCATGTGTCTTAGAAAGCCCCTAATTAGTTTTTAGAGTTGCCTCATGTTGCAGGCCAATATGGGATAAAAAAGAAGCTTCTAAGTTGGTTCTTTACTTTTGGGCCACCTGTTTGACATGGTTGCTGGCCCTTGGCCATCTCATTCTTGGAGTATTCTGGAAAGCTAGTGTAACTTCTCTTTCTATGGGTTCTATGGGTCTTAGGAAGCAAACTTTCACACAATTGTAAGTTAAGAAAAAAAATTAAAGCCGTTTAACAGTAAATACAACTATTTTTTCTCTTTAACTAAACTCATAAGTGCAACCATACAGAAACCATACAGCCAACAATGTCTTTGAAAAGGTAAACAGTTCAACTTGTCAGATCCCACCAAGTGATAGAGTCCTTTTTCACCATCTTTCCAATTTGAAGCAACTGGAACCCAGGCATCTGTCCTGTTCTTGGAGAGTTACAGTCCTGCAAAAATAAGAGAAGCTCACAGACTCACTGGCGGGCTGTATTGGCACCGAGGGAAGGATGCAGGGGAGGCGTGGTCAGCCTGGAAGAGGCATTGGGCTGGATCCTGTAAGGGTGAGTGGGCACTTGGGCAGCTCACCCCGATGGATGGGGAGGCAATGGCAGTCCAGCATGGCTGGCGGTGGAAAAACGCTTGATGTGGTGCACCAGCATGGGGCTGGAGTGTTATGCATTGGACAGCAAGTGGGCCTTCCGATGCCAACATGGATCTGTGCCCATATGCCTGGCCAATGCTCCATCTAGCTGTAATCAATAAAGTTGTGGCCATTCCAACCAAAGGACAGTGTCTATGTTATTGCTGGAACTCAGACTGACGTAGCATAGGTGACAATACAATCCCAGTAACACCAACCAAACACAATACGCAAACGTCACTTTTAGTTATATTGTTCACTTACAACATTTGATTACCTTATTCAGCTCCCCAGCAACCAATTTCTTCCTCAGCGGCCTGGCTCTAGCTACTGACTCCACCCTACCAGGCTAAACCAATGACCCCATAGGGGTTATACTAGCCCTTGATGTTCTGTTTTGTTTGGACTTTGTGGCTTGAATTTACAAGGTAACATCTGGTTCATCAGGCAGAGGATTTTGGGATTTTAATTAAATAGTTTTCATTCTTTGTTTACATACCTTTGTTTACATACTTTCTATATCTGTAATCTTTTTGCACAATTTTTAATTTTTTTATATGGCGTTATTGGGTTTTAGGCTTCAATTAGAATCCAGCACCTTGGCCTATTGACTAAGGTACCAGTAACTATTTTAGTGGAACTAATCAGACAAGTGGTCTACCTTGCAGAGCTGCTTTCTTGTTTAACACTTAGTGTCGCTGGAGGCTCAATTTCCTCAGTCTCTGAGCTTACGGTTAGTCAGAGGAAAATGGTGGCAGCAACCTACCTTGGGGTGCAAAAGCCTCTTGCCCCCTCACCAAGAACGTTCTTGAAAAAACCATCCTGGGGAATTAGCGGTTGGTGACAATGTGGTAGCAAATAGTACAGTGGCTGCTGCCAGGCATGGTCTGATAAGTCTCCCTCAAAGGCCAAAACAACCCTGGAAAGGGCCCCTGTCCCATCCTTTTGCCTTTTATTTACACGAATCAAACCTAGAATGGTTGTGAAACTGTTTTAGCCCCTTAGCTGTGGCCACTGAGGGCATATATATATGTTTTTAGGTTTGTAGAAATATCTGTCTTCTCTGAATTTAAGTATCTTCAAATTTGGCTGAGTTGAGATTAGATATATTGACAAGTGGGGAACCCTCAAGGACTTGTGGGGGGCGTCTCATTTTCTTCTCCCCCACTATGTTTTTTCTCTTCCCTGCCCCCCATAGCCTATCCCTCTTTTCCTGCTTCCTTCTCTCCTTCCCATTCACTTTTGTCTGCACCATCTTTACCACCACCAGTCCCCGCAGCCTCTTCACTGTGGCTCAGTTGCTTGGTGTCATTTGAGCTGGGTCCAGTTTCATGGTGGGAAATCTGCCAGAACTTGCTGGGGGTACTACATTTCCCCCTGTATCCCCTTCCCCACACTATTTCCTCTTTCCCTTCTTTTGGCAACCTTCATATGTTCACCTTTCCCTGTGTCTTCTTTCCTTCATACCCACTAAACAACTTACCTTTGTCTGCTCCCCTTCACATATATTTCTTAATTTACTTCATTTGTTTACTACCTTTCTCCACAATGGGGACCCAAAACAGCTTACATTATTCTCCTGGCCTCCATACTATCCTCACAACAACACTGAGAGGTAGGTTAGGCTTACAGCGTGACTGGATCAAAGTCAGTGAACTTCCACAGCAGAGTGACAATTCGAACATGGGTTTCCCACATCCTACTTTGAAACTCTAACCACTACACTTGACTGACTTTTGGGAGCGGGGGAGGCTGCTGTTGAACATTAGCAAGCAGCCAGGCCTAGGTGAGTCATGTAGGTTATGTGGCAGTAAGTTACCTGGTGGTTGCTGCTGGGCCTAGTCTCAATTATTCATCCCTCAAAGGCCAAAATGGTCGTGGAAATAGTCCTGACCCCTCCCTCTGGCTTTTCCTGAGTGAAACCAAGCCTGTAATACTGGCTAAACTGTTATGGCTGCCTAGCAACAGTCACTGAGGGCATCTGGCTAAAGCTACAGGTGCACCTTATAATATTTTAGCACTTTGACCCCCCCTTGTCTTAAATAACTTAAATGATACTAGAAGAGTTTTTAATTCAAAAATAACAATGTTATTTCTTTAACATATTGGGGAAAGGTCAGGTGAAATCAGGGCTTGAAAATTTCTGAGGTAACTCAATTTAGATAACTGAGGAAAGTCAGTACATGCACAGACTTAAGGTCTTATGTTTCAGACAAATGTAACCCTCAGAGTCAAGAGGACCAGGTTCAATGTTTACCAAATCAAAATATAAATGCAATTTATTTAAACACAACTATGAAAACATACCCAAAGTTATCAATACTGGATCAGTGACCAGTGACCCCAGAGCAAAGTCCTACTCATAGTCCCTTGGTAAAGTATGCAGACAGTTCTGTGGATTTGGCCAGAGGCTATGCCTGGAACAGTGCCCCAAATATCCAGAAGGCCTTGCCACAGCACGACTCCATTTGTGAAGATGCTGTCTGAATCCTGGAGCTTTCTTGTTGCCCTAAGAGCAGTTCCCCTTTTCTCCTAGCAAGACAAAGTGGGGCAGCTCTGTACTAGGGTGCTGGTCTCAAGCAGTCAGCAAGTTCAGCAACTAGTAATTCCTGTTCTTTGATCTTCCTTGCTTCTTCAGCTCTTGTCAGTTACTGTGGTTCCCCCAGGGAGAAGTGTTCAGCTCTTCCAGCTAGCAGATCCACCTGTATGATCTTCTTAGTTCCAAAGCTTGGAATCAAGCTTTGCCTTCCAAAGAGCAGCATCTTCAGCTCTCCTCTCTTCTCCCTCTCTCCAGTCTTTCCAGCTAGCCTAGTCCTGTATTATACCACCTCTCCTAGTCATGGTGACCTCTTTTTTATACACATGCCCCATGAGCCTTTGCTAAACATGCAAATTAATATAACCCTAGGTACAGCTCAGTTATCTGCTAGTCTGGTCTACCTATGTATCTGCAGTCTATTAATCAGACCCAGGCCGTAGACCCCAAACCCTTTTTCCAGTACAGGCTTACATTCATGAAAACTTCTTAAGCTCTTCACAGTTACTTAAACCTTTGTGTTGAGAGGCTTTTGTTCCCGTGTTCTGCTAAACACTGTAGTACACTTTTTGGGAGCATTTTCTTACTCTTTTTGGTTTCCAGAAGGCTGGTACCCTCTTTCCAGTACCCAAACCCCTTCTCTTGAAACACCAGTATTCATCTTTTTAACTGACTCTTAAAGTCTCAAAAGGCAGTTTCTAATCACACCAGATCAGGGATCTCTTCATTCTTCAGAGCTAACACACTGCTTGACTGGGTAGGAAAATTCTTCTCTCACTAGAAGATCTATCCCCTTTCTTTGGCCTCAATGAGAGTCTGTGCCTACTTCCCAAACTTCCTTGCCAACTTTCCCCCAGTTCTCCTATCTGTGTTAAATTGCTCTCAGTCAGGGCTGAATCTCAAAACTATTAGTACTCAACTCCTTTCAGCTAGGGCTGAAATCACACTCCCTTCTCCCCAGCATACAGTTCAGAAGTCTCTCTCTCCATTCAGCTCATGCTACCCAATCAGATCCCTTGGACTATCCTGTCACACAAGGCTTTTTATTAACCCATCTGTCAGGTTCTCCCTTGGGTGTCACCTGGTGAGGCGCCAGCATGCCTGACTTTGGACCAGGGGGTACCATCAGGGATTATGCTGGCTCCCGCTCTGTGGAAGGAGGGGGGTATACCGCACCCTCTGAATCCTCTCACAGGCCCACTCAACCTGACAGAGTCCTGGCTGCCTTCTATGACAGCTGGCCCCTTCCCTCCTCCAGACTTCCTCTTCCTCTTCTTTCCCCCACCTCCTCCGCACTGCTCTCTCATTCTCTCGCTCCTAAACTTCCCCACACTCCTACACAACCCACCACACCCTGTGGGTGGACTTCCCTTTTATTCCTTCACCAATTCCCTGATCCATCTGTCATCCACAGCCCCCCCCTGCACTCTATCCATGGCCTTGGCTGACTCAGACAGCTGTACCTGGGTTTGCTCTGCAGGCTGCCCTGAGCAGTCACACCTGTTCCTCCTTGGCTGGCTGACAGGCTTTCTCTACTGAGCTGGCTGCTTGGGGCAGGCACACCTGTGTCTTCTTGGCTGGCTGCCAAGCTTTTCCTGTAGAGTGCTTCAGGCAGCTCCACCTGGGGTTGTTTTGCTCCCAGCTCTGCCTGGATCGGGCTACTGCCTTCTAGCTGGACTGCAGGCTGGGGCGTGGTTCTGTGCTGCTTTGGCTGCTTCTCCTCCCTGACTGGTAAGGCTGCTGGCTGGCTGCCTTTGCTTCCTGCGCCTCCTCCCTCAGGTCTACTCCCTCCTGGGGGTCCTCACTCTCCCTACCTGCCCCCCTGGCTCCCCACCAGAGGGTGGGGCTGGCTGGCTTCCACCTGCCTTGCCTGACTCTCTAAGGCTTTAATGCTTCTCTGTCCTCCTGTGGCTGGGATGGCCTGGGTGCTTCTCTGCCCTCCTGTGGCTGGGATGCCTCCTTTCCCACTTCAGTTGTTGGTCTGTTCTGGTCCTGGGTCCCCTTTGGGGTGTCTGGGTGGCTGTCCCCCAACTGCCTCCCATTCCCTCCTTCTGGTAAGTCCAGGGGCTGAGCCTCAGATCCCGGACACCATCACAGTCCTTCAGCTGTTTGTACAGCACTTCTAAGCTTTTAAAAAGTGCAATCCGTTACACCTCCTAGTTTTTTTGTTTTTTCTGGTTTCAGATTTGTCTGCAAAGCTGGGGCATTTTTCAGTTGTGTACAAAGATCTGTCTTGTCTAGAGATGGCCATGAATCAGGAAAATGGCAGTTCGTTGCATTCATGTTTCATCATGTTTCACAAACCACAAACCACGAACTGGCATAAAACTACCCAGTTTGTGAACCAGTTCATTTGGTTCATGAAAACATCACTTCCAGGGCAATAGAAGGTCTGTATAAAGCCCATTCCACACACACACACTCGTTGCCTAGAAAACTGATTGATCAGTGCTGGGCTGTCTGCAGTGATAAACTGAAAAATACAAATGAACTGGGCTAAAAATCATAGTGGTTCATCATGGGTTGTCAGAAATGCCCTCCGATGAATCGCCAGTTCGCAAACCACGCACTGGCCTGATTTGTGACAAACTTTGGTTTGTATTTAGTTTTGTGCCCATCTCTAGTCTTGTCTATTCATGGCTCCAGTTTCCAGATTTAAGTATCCTCAGATCAGGCCCACTTATCTATTAATATATAAGATGATTATTGTCTGCCACCTGTTTATATTGCAGTGTCATTGCTTGATAGTACACTAGCAAATCCCTTGGGTTTTGTGTTCTTATTCACTATCACTTGCAGTAAATGTACAAATGATCCAATTCTACCTCCACTCCATTTGGCCTGATTCAAACATGCTTTAAGATACTTTTCATGCATTAGATTACTGTGGCCCTGCTACAGTCTTTAAAGGCCTTCTCACACAATTTGAATCCTGCTCCCAATCAGGTGACAATCTCATAGTAAAAACCCATGCAACTGCTCTGTCCACATGGTAGTGAAACTTTAAATCTTGCATGCTAATGTTGCATATGAAGCTGTTCCATGTGTAGTGGCCCAGTATAAGCCTACCATTACAGCAGCCTCATGGGCTAGCTACAGAAAAACAGGGCCGTTTTCACACACCCAAAGCCTCCGGAACATCACGCAAAACTCACGGCATGAAACATCTTCCTAGCGCCATTTCCCAGTACGATCCCATTTAATGGCACAATTTCTGACATCATTGCGCTATTAAAGGGGATGGTGCTGGGAAATCACGCTAGGAAGATGCTTCGTGCCATGAGTTTCGCATGATCTTCCGGAGGCTTACGAGTGTGTGTGAAAACAGCCCAGCTCTCATACCATTCCTGGTGCTTGGTAGATTGTTCAGCTTTTTTCCTCCATGCACCTCTCCACAATGCTTTTTCTTTGCAGTTTGTAGTGCTGAACTGTATGGCATTTATAGGATCATTTTGTAGAACGTGAATTGGTCACCTCTTTTCCAGCTAGTACTTCATTTTAGATTCTTTTAAAGAGGTAGATTTGCTTCACTATTTCTGTAGAACCCGTTGTGTATAACTCCATAATCACCAATTGGCTGCAGCTCTCAAAAGACAGGTTCAGTCCTTAAGAGTATAGGAATCTTTCTTTTCCTTTCTTGGGCATAAATCCTTTTGAAGCCTTGTTACAATCAGCACGGAATTGCCAATATATGAATAAGTTTTATAAGCTTCAGTTACCCCATAAAACATTTTCTTAGTTCCATAATAAGATTCTCGTCTGCTACTCTTGAGTAAGTTGTACTGGAATGTTTAATAACATTACAATGATGTATTGCATTGGAAGTATAGCAATTTAAAAGATTGGTATTTATTTGTCATCTTTTACAGAAATTGCAAAAGGGAATATTTGGTCTATTTTTCTTTTTTTACTCACACCCATCAAGAGAAGCATCAGGGTACCCACTTAGCTTTCATCTTATTCTGAAACCTTTTTTGCCTTGGGAGTTCCTCTTTCATGCTGTCTTTGTTCTTCTCTCCCACGGTGCTTTCTTTCTGTGTACAAATGAATGTTAAGTTTGTATTGTCGAAGGCTTTCACGGCCGGAGAACGATGGTTGTTGGGGGTTTTCCGGGCTGTATTGCCGTGGTCTTGGCATTGTAGTTCCTGACGTTTCGCCAGCAGCTGTGGCTGGCATCTTCAGAGGTGTAGCACCAAAAGACAGAGATCTCTTAGTGTCACAGTGTGGAAAAGATGTAGGTCAAGTTTACATCGGGACCACAAAACGTAGCATCCAGACAAGAATAAAAGAACATGAAAGACACTGCAGACTTGGACAGCCTGAAAAATCAGCAGTGGCTGAACATAGCCTAACTCAAACAGGGCACAGTATCTTATTCCAGGACACCAAAATACTGGACAACACTTCCAACTACTTTGTCAGACTGCACAGGGAAGCCATTGAAATTCACAAGCATAAGCAAAACTTCAACAGGAAAGAAGAAACCTTAAGAATGAACAGAGCATGGGCTCCAGTTCTGAAAAACACCAGGCCAACAAAACACTCCACACCCGACAATAGCCCTGCAGAGAAGATTAGCACATCAAGCACCAATCCATATGCAAAAGAACCTCCTCAGGTTACAGTGAAGCCTCCCGCCATTAGCATTCCACACCCTGGGAAACTCTTACAGAATGACTCAGCTCAACCCCACCCCTCCTGAGTAGATACTAATGACCTACATCTTTTCCACACTGTGACACTAAGAGATCTCTGTCTTTTGGTGCTACACCTCTGAAGATGCCAGCCACAGCTGCTGGCGAAACGTCAGGAACTACAATGCCAAGACCACGGCAATACAGCCCGGAAAACCCCCAACAACCAATGTTAAGTTTCCTCACAAAAAGCTGGCTTATAAGGATGATAGAATCCTACTAGAACCATCAAGAGGTTGGTTTGTAAGTCCAATGTTAGGGTTGCATCCCACTGAAAGATAAACATATGAATTTCAACTATTAAAGCTCAATGCAGATTATAGGATCCTACAAGGGACTACTGGTTTTCATGTTGTATGCTGATCCTGCATATAAACATTCTCCATACCTCTGTAATTTAATTATACCTGGATTTGCACACTCTGCTGATAATCTGAATTTCCAAAATGCCAATAATTAATTTTGATGAGCATAAATTTCTATGTGATTGTTTCACACGAAATGAGCTCTGTTTAAAACAAAATGGAACCAGACTGTTGCTGAGTAGTATGAATAAGGTTACCGAGTAGTTTTAAACTAATTCCACTGGGAATGCCAGCTGAATGTGGGGAGCGTCTTGCTTGGGATGGCTCATACTTAAGGGGTGATAGTGTAAAAATTCAGAGTAGTCTAGATGGGGATAGGCTAGAACTTTGTGGTGAGAATATGACAGGAAATGACAGTCATTTAAGGAGCTTAATGGACTGTAGTGGGAAAACGGAAGCAGACTGTGAAGAGCTTGAGTGAATAGGCAACTTTGTGGCAAATAAGTAAGTAAGTAAAATGATGCAAAAGAGGGGGGAACATCACACACATACTGATAGGGACTGATCTGGGGGCGGTCATGGATCAAGAAAGAGATCTGAAATGGTGGTGGATTGCTGAATGGAAGTGTTGAATTACTAACTGCTATTGAGGAAAGGGCAAATTCTATGCTAAGGTTGTTAGGAAATGGATTAAAGATTAAATGACCAGTACTGTAATACTTCTGTATAGATCAACAATGTGGCTGCATTTGGAATGTTGTGTACAGTTCAAGTCACCTTATCTCAAAAAGGTATATCAGAGAACCAAATATGGTACAGGACAGGAAAACTAAAATTATTAAGAAATTAGAATATTTTTCAACTAGGAAAGGATAAGACATTTATAGAATCGTGTGGGGTACAGAAAATAGATAGCAAGAATATTTTCTTTTTTCTCATGGTAATAGGATTGGGAGCATCCAATGAAATGGTAGGGAAGTAGATAAAGGATGGGGCAAAAAAGGAAGTACTTATTCACTCAGTGAGCTATTGGCTTAAGAAATTCACTGGCAGAGGATGTAGTGATAGCAGGACAAGGGAGGGAGTGGGTTTAGGGGGGAATGACATTATGCCAATGACACAATTTTGTGAGCAGTCTACCTAGCTCTCTGCCATTTTAATACCTGCTTATGATTAAAAGAAATTATAAGGTCTTAAATAATTTGCTTCATGCCACAGTAAGCCAGCTGCCCAGCAAGGCAAAACATTGCCGGCTCCTGCCCAGTTGACTGGAATGTACGTGCCATGTGAATGGAATGCTGAGCGAATAGGTGCCATTGACTGTGACCCACCCAAGTCTTGGAATGCTCAGTTCTTTGACAAGAAAGGCGCTTGAGACAACAACTCTCGGACATTCCAATCTCCTTTCTTTCCATTGATCACAACCCCGGCTAAAGCCCTATCCCTCAATCTAGGGCTATCAATCAGCTCTGATAAGTTTAAGACCTTCCTGGGAACATTTAATCAAAACTCTAAATTCATCTGCCAGCTCTGGAGGCACTTAATTAAATTTACAGTTTCTTTGTCAGGCACCAGGTA
Organism: Eublepharis macularius; assembly: GCF_028583425.1. Taxonomy (NCBI): domain Eukaryota; kingdom Metazoa; phylum Chordata; class Lepidosauria; order Squamata; family Eublepharidae; genus Eublepharis; species Eublepharis macularius. The sequence goes on along the minus strand of NC_072797.1, from coordinate 70,144,645 downwards.
CAGACAAGTGAACTACTTTGTCCCACGCTAGCAGGCCAATCAAAGTTACTCAAGTCCTTTGTCCATCCCAGGAGACAACCACTTAGGTCTTTGTTTCAAGGTTTGAAGTCAGTCTCTAGTCTCAGGGCACATTTTGCCCTATAATTACTCTGACTCTGCCACAGCCAAATTGTACATGCCTACCTGGATCCAAGCATTATGCCCTCAGAACCCCTTGGAGTCTCCTGCAAGACATGCTGGTCATCCAAGCCTCTCTTCCTCCACAGACCTCTCTACTCCTCTGATAGGTAACTATTAACCAAATTCTACAACTATTTTCTTGCTACCTTTCCTAGGAACTTTGTATCCTTGTGAGTTTTATATTTGCCTCTTGCTGTTTGTTTGAGTTTTCCCTTTAAATAAAATTACTCTTTGTTTTGGAAAGCACCAGTCAGTTTCCTCGGAGGGGACCTTGTAAAAATTGGTGGAGGATCTCACTTGTTATCCTCTGTCCCAGCTTTCTCCTTGTTTGCTAATTCCCCCATCTCACGAGACCCATTCTGGTAACAATGTCACTTCTGACACATAACCAAAAGTTATGTCACTGCATTGGCATGATGCTCTAGGATTTCAAGAGTCCTGTTAATGCTGTTGAATTTTGTGCACATTTTCTTACCATCACCCTGCCAAGCGGCAGTTGGCAGAGCAAGCAAATGGTGGGAGGTCACTTGATGTTGCAGGAGAACTAGTCCATTTTCACACATCCTTATAGGCGCAGTTCACCCTTGGCGGCTTTTCCCCAATCCCAACCCTCTGCATGTTTATGGTTCCAAAATGTATGCATACTGTTTCGTTACCACCTTTTTCGTGTCTTTACAGGGACTGCAGTTTCTCTAGTGTTTTCTTCTGCTGCAGGTTGACAGAATGGCTTTTTTCTGTTCTTTGGCATATGAACGCTTAAGTGTTCTGAAGAATCCTCCTATCTCTGCCCAGTTCCTCCCCTGAAGCTCTTTCACTTCCTTATTGGATTTCCATTCAGCCACAGAAGCCTCATCACAAAAGCAGCAGCATGCAATTGCACATGTACCAACAAAAAAAAAATTTTTTTAAAGGAAGGCAGGCAATTTTGGGCTATGATGATGAAATTTTCCAACCTCCCCTCCAAAACCGCTTTTGTTTGGGACTGTTTGGAGGCTGTTCGGCAATCTCACAATGAAAGGTAAGCTCTTATGGGGATTGTGTGTGGTGGATGAGTTTGGAGCAACTCAACTAAATGCAGACTTAAAGCAGGAAAAGAGTGGGAATGACGGACTGTGTGGAAACGGCCCTAGTGAGCTTAAGTGATGGCCACTAACTTAGATGGTTTTAAAAGGAGATTTCATAGATTCATGGAGGTTGATAATTCGAAGAGGGGGTATCAGAAATGATGAATGAATAAATTCTCCAGAGGCAATACAGAGTTGCACTTACCATAACTGCTGTTCATTGACGTCTTCTGTGCAGGCACACATGAGACTGCGCATGCACAGGCCTGCCAATTGGAAGTTTTTCTAGCTAAGTCTGCTAGGGGGCACTCTGCTTCCTAAGATGGGTGACTATGAATGCCTTATATTTAGTTAAGACTCTAGGGGACATCGAGAGACCAAAGGGCAGAACCTGGTACTGGTACACCCTGTCATTAAAAATAAAGTGTAAAAATTGCCTATGTGAGGGGTGTATCGCAATATGAAAGTAGGCGTCTTTCAAATCGAAGATGGCAAACCAGGCATCCTGTGGGAGTAGCTGCATTACCATATTTAATGTAACCATCCTAAATTTCTTTTGTTTGGTGCAAGGACCCATCAGACAGGAAATAGGATCAGATGGGCAATAGAGTATACTGCTTTGTATACTGCTTTGTATACTGCTTTGTATATTAAGAAAATTGTCAACCGACACTGGCCACTGGTCCAAGATATTCAGGGTTATGAACAGCTTCCATTGGTTGTATACCATAGAACCAGGAGTTTGAAGGATGAATTGGTCCATTCAGATATTCAACCTTTGCTTGTGAGGCAGACCATGCCCCAGGGTAATTTCAAATGTGGTCGTTGTAATATCTGTAACCAGATTTGGGAAGGTAGGGAAATTACAGTTGGGAGTGAGAATAGGAAATTGATGTTTAATCACTTTGCTACCTGCCAGACATCGGGACTAGTATATTTGATCGAGTGTCTGTGCCGAAAACTGTATGTTGGGTGCACTATAGGACCCCTCAGGACCCGCATTCTAGAACATATATCAAGAATTAGGAACAGGATTGTGGAAAGACAGGATTATGGAAGGAACAGGATTATGGAAAGACAACATCGGGAAAATGACTTTCGAGTCGTCGCACTTTTTGTGGTGCATAAGGGCTCTCAAGAGCTTATTCAAAGAACCCTTCTATGTAAAGAAGCACAATGGATCCATTTACTGCACATCATGAAACCTGAAGGTTTGAATAGCAAATTGTGTTTGAGCTGTTTTTTGTAAATGAGCGTCGTCCCCTTTAAGTTAAACTTACACAGCTTGATGAGGGGGTTAAAAGTGACTTGCATTCGATAGGCAGGGCGTGCAAGAGAATGAACTGCCGCCTTTGTCTGGGTTACCAGATTGGTTTATGCCTTATTAATGTTTACAGGTATGGAATTTTGGTATGATAAATGGTACTATTTTTGTAATATTTCTACCGTGTGATCATATAATGTTATGGAGGGTTTGGTTCTATGTTGTAGCGGATGGTGACACCCTTGAGGAAGTGATTCTACAAAATCTGAGATTCTGAGCTGGCCCCAGATAGGGCATGGTGTTTTGTTTCATCTTTCCTCTCCTCCACCGTTTCACAGAGAAAGAAGATACAGCGCTATTTTCGCTTTATATGAAAGAGACTAAACTCTTGGACCTTGATGTTCATCCTGGCTTTGTTCCCTTCTATTATGTTTATGAATATACAGCCCCTATGTTTGGGCATTTGAAATATTCTTGAAACTCTGTATGAGTTGGGTATGAATTGATATGATAATTTGAAGCACATGAGCACTTTGAATAAAATTCATTTGATATATGTGTAAATTGTGGATTGATTTCTCCCGTGAGTTTTTGCTCTGTCTAATTAGCGGCTTGTGGCAGAAGAATCCATTGTTGTTTTGATACACTGGGTCCAGAATAGGCCTCATACTCCTTTCCTTCTTCTCAACTAAAAACATATTAGAATAAAAGCCTAGAAGTGGTTCCTCTGGGGAAACCTGTTGTATCGCCCCCTTGGCCAACAGCTCCCCTATTTCTGCCTCCGAACCCTGTGCAGAGGGGCACAATGCAATGTTAGGGAGAGTCTGGGCCAGGTAACATTTAAACTCAACTTTATAACCAAACTGCACTATTTGTAACATCCGTCGGAGGTTATATCCTCCCAGGCAGAGAAAAATCTTGCCAATCTGTCCCCAAACATGACACACTGATCCAGCCCTAGTCAGAATTGCTTCTGTCCTGTTGCCTCCTTACTGGAGGTGGGCTGCTGACTTTGCTACGGTTCTTGGGCTGCCTTGTCTGAAACTGCCCCTGTTGGGGCTGCTGGTGGTGGTAGCTATACTGAGGATATGTGTCTGCATCTCCTCCGTCACTAGAGAGTAAGGAGGAGGATGCTGGAACAAGCAGGTACAAATGTCCTCACACGTCTTGTAGAAACCCACAGTTCTTTTGGAGGTCAGTTGTGTGGAGGCAGGCTTTTCACAAACATTATTGATAATGTCCACGAATCCCTTGATGATAGGAAATCCAACAGTCAAGGGGTTCCCAGAGTAGATGTGCTGCAGAATCTTATCCTTAGGCTTAGGATTGACTACAGCCACCTCGATCTCCAAGGAATGGGCCATCCTAAGGATCTGTTCAGTATACATACAGTCGTCCTCATTGGGAGAGACTTGGCCGGAACCAACAATAACTTCATCAGGGAATGGGTCAGACACTGGGCTAGGGCTCTGTTCCCTACTCCTGTCAGATAAGTGATAAGCCACATCTGAATCAGGAATCCCGTAGGGCAATCTGGAGCCTCTGTGCTCCTCAAAGGTCTCAAAACCCGAAGCTATAGATTGGGTTTGGTAGGGTTTCCCCAGGTCTAGACTATAGCGAGACGGTCTTGAGCGAGGCCACTCAGATCAAGGGGAGTATCGATAGCGAAAGTCAGAGTCAGACTGCCAAGGTTCGTTAGGAAAAAAAAGCCCTCCTGTAGCTCGCCCTCTTCGGTAGAGGAATGGTAAAAGGGGGAAGCCGAATGCAAAGATGGGGTACATGGTCTATCCTCTGAGACTGGTTTGATGTGCCTGATCTTACACTTAGCCTTCTTGTGTAAAGGCCGCAAAAGTTATGAGGGGCGACTCGGTTTCTTCCCCTCCGATCCCTTTGGATCCAAACACTTCTGACCCAAGCCACTTGGATCCAAGGACTTCTGGACTGATCTCTTCGGATCTGAACATGCCGCTAGTGCCTTCGGATCCGAGCCACTGGAGCTGGATTTCCTCGATTCTGAGGCCATCAACTTCGGTGTCTCATGATGTTCTCTGTGAGCTGAGTCCACCCTTCTCTTCTTCTTTTTAGGGGCACTCAACGCCAATGGATCCAACCTCGTGGGAGACTTGAGAGGGGTGCAGATCCAAGGTGACTCTGATGGAACCTGTAACTCTGTTGCATGAAGTTGAGACTGGTTCTGAGATGGATCCAAGGACGCTGTTAATTGATGGCACGGATAACGGATCCGAGTTGAATCAGTAGGTATCAGGGAGGCCTTCTCAAGGGCCTGGGCAGCTGCTGTCCCTGAAGAAGAGGGGGAAAGGAGTTTAGGTACATTGGAAGCCTTCATAGTGCATTCCTAAAATAGGGCTTTAAGGTGCTTAGCTCTCTCTGTTCTGGCCTTGGGGGTGAAACTCTTACAGTGCTCACAGGCTTGAATGTTGTGTTCCTCCCTCAGGCACTCCAGGCAGATAGAATGACCATCCGTTTTGGTCATTTTAGTTGCGCAAGTAGCACATTTTTTAAATAAGGCAGTATCAGCCATTATATCTAGATGGATCTCACCAAAATCACACAACTACGATCTTAGAATGAGCAAAGTAAAAAGTAGAACTTTCTCAACCAGCAGTGAAAAAGGAACTGGAGGATTAGGAGCACTGTCTCCCAGTGCCATTTCGGCAGGAAGTCTCGCTCATGCGCACTGGTAGGTGAGTGCCCCCTAGCAGACTTAGCTAGAAAAACTTCCGATCAGCAGGCCTGCACATGTGCAGTTCCATGTGGGACTGCACAGAAGACGGACAATGAACCTCTGAATCCCAGTGCTGGGGTTCATCTGCTGGCCAAAATGTAAAACAGGATGATGGGCTAGATCAAACAAGGCTGCTCTTCATGTTCTTATCGTCTGATTGGCAAGGTTTCATTTGGGTCTTTGACCCTTAAGAATGACCTTTGAACCTGCCTTAAACATGATATCAGTAGGATGGGATTTAATACTTATGTAGAATGTTTCTGTGCCACCAGAGTTCTGCTTGAGGTGGCTTACAATTAAAAACCACTGCATAAAAAAGCCATTAAAATAAGCCATTAAAAAAGAATGTAACCATTTTACTGTGCTTATTTTATTTAAACCAGCCTTCATCAACTATATGTGCAAAGATCATTAGTCTGGGAGTTGTGTGGAATGTGCTAGTATGCTAATGTTGCACATAAAGCTGTTTTCTATGTATAGTGGCTCAGTATAAACAAGACAGTGGTGTGTACAAAGAGAGATGGATATGTTTTTGCTCACCAACATCCTGTTTACATTAGACCTTGGTTTCTGTCAAGCAAATGCAAATGTTAATGTGAAGATTCCCCCTAGGCCTCAGACAGCCAGAGTGTTCTGGTTTGTACTGCCAACTTCTTTTGGTCCTCATCCCTGGCCTTACATTCCATGCTGTTTCCCTTCACCGCTTCCAAAAGACACCCGTACCCTTGCTTCCAGTCAGCTGCTGTTTGGTTGCTTCTGTCCTGGACAGTTGGCTCTGCTCTGCTACTCCTGAATCAGTATGAACGTGTGAAGGGGACCAATCCTTGCCAACCTGCATGTGGTCCCTTTTCAGCAACCGGGACCAGCTGTGTTTCCTCTGCTTGCCTTCTGAGGGCCTAATGCTCCCTTCCACTCATAGGGCTTGCCGGCCTCCTTGCTGTCAGCAATCTCAACCCCTGTCCTCTCTACCTGCAGGCTCCCTCCTCCGCCTGACTCTGCGCTTCCCCCTCTCTGCTACCTGCTGCCCCTTCCAGGCCTGTGCCTTCCTCTTTTGAATCTTCTGCCTCCCTGCCTGAGCTCCACCCTCCTGACAGCATCCCAGCGGCAGTGCCTCTTCTGGCCCAGCCATGCTTTCTTCCAGCTGGGTGGTTGGAGGCCTGGAGATGCTTCTTGGGCCCTAATAGCTCACCAGGGGCCACAGTGCCAAGCACCACTTCCAGGAAAGCAGCACCTAGGGCTGTGACCTGGAATGAGGTGCCAGACGCTGCTCCAGCAGTTGCAGTACTGGGCGCTGTGCCTGGAGCTGCCATGCTGGGAACCGTGGTATCCTGAGGTGAGTCCCCACAAAGAGCCAGTTTGGTATAGTGGTTAAGAGTGGCAGGACTCTAATCTGGAGAACTAGGTTTGATTCCCCACTGCTCCACTTGAAGCTAGCTGGGTGACCTTGGGTCAGTCACAGCTTCTTGGTGCTCTCTCAGCCCCATCTACCTCACAGGGTGATTGTCATGAGGATAATAATAACACACTTTGTAAACCACTCTGAGTGAGCATTAAGTTGTCCTGAAGGGTGGTTCATAAATCTAATATTATTATTATTAAATAATAATATTAAATTAATTACACAATAAGATAATTCAAGTTACTCATAACTATTTAATATAAACAGAATTTCTACTCTAATTACTCGGAACACACTTTGTAAACCACTCTGAGTGAGCATTAAGTTGTCCTGAAGGGTGGTTCATAAATGTAATATTATTATTATTAAATAATAATATTAAATTAATTACACAATAAGATAATTCAAGTTACTCATAACTATTTAATATAAACAGAATTTCTACTGTCAAATGACAAATCACTGAGGTTATAAGCTTATCAAATTTTTAAAAAAATACCAAAATGACCCGGGTAAGCATAAGGGACTGCCATCGACTAAGACGCTCAGAGACAATCCCTAAAAGGGACAGAGCAGGCAAAAGGGCTTGGGAAAACTGCTTTCATCCTGCAACCACCTTTCTTTATATCATTGTTTAATCTGTTTTGCTAGAGATTTTGAATGGTGCAGTAAATGGCACTTGCTGCAGCAATTATATGACCCTTTCATGATGTGCCAAGAGCAGTTGGAAAAAGAAAATCATTCAATCTATATCTCAGCACTACAAATTGGTCATGTAAAGACGCCCGGAATTTAGCAATATAAGAAGTAGAACTGGAACAAAGCAATCAATGAGGAAACTGGCACAGGATAATGCTGCACAAAGCTGTGTTGCTGCACATTTCCCTGACTCTGAGTCCGCATTGTCTTGTTTCCTGGTCTGTCCATCTTCCTCTTTCTTCAAAACACAATAACTGCATGAACTAGATTAATTACTCGGAACCAATTAAATCCTTTCCAGACATCAGACACTTCTATTTCTGCTGATGTCTGGAATTGATTGTTCTCTAACTACTGTCTGCTTGTGAATTTATGATATTTTAATGTTTCTGACTCATTGTTTTGTTGTAAATTATTACTGCTGATTGTGAGATATAATTTTAATATATGAATTAATTTTGAAGTGAACATTTGTGATGGCCAAGTGCCACCTACAACCCAAAATTTTAACTGTTATTTCAAAATCCCATGATGCTATTTGATCATTTATATATTGAATTAATATTCAGTTTTTAGAATTGAATTTAGCTTAAGATATGTAACTGAAGGATGCCATTCATCAAATATTAATGACTAGGTATTAATTTTATCCATAGTGATTAATTTTTGAAACTCAGATAATACCAAACACTCCACTATAGTTGAGTAATCTACTGTGATCCTTCCCTTTTGCAGACAACAGGTGTGAAAATGATTTTTGCATGATTTCCTAAATCTGCTGTTCTCAGAGCTAGAGGTTTAGCACTGAATTTGATTTAATCAGCCCATTAACAAGGTCTCTATAGGATGGAAGTTAAAAGTGATAATTGAAGACAGTACTATTAATGATAAGATAGGTAGGATGTTTAAATTGCAAAATGGTTTGTTATTAAAGGCAAGAAATTATTGGAATCACAGTTTTAGTAGGTAGGACGTAATTAGACAGGTTAGAGGAGACTTTTGTAGATACTATGGACAGCCCAAAAGGCAAAAAAGTGGGTTCTAGATCAAATCAAACCTGAATATTCCCTAGAAGCTAAAACAACAAAACTGAGGCTATTAAATTTTGGTCATATCACGAGAAGACAAGATTCTCTGGAAAAGTCAATAAAGCTAGGAAAAGTGGAAGGCAGTAGGAAAAGAGGAAGATCCAAAAGTAGATGGCTTGATTCAATAATAGAAGCCATGCCCTCCAGTTTGCAAAATCTAAGCAAGTCTACTAATGATAGGATGTTTTGGAGGTCTTTCATTCCCAGGGTCGCCTTAAATCAGAGGCAACTTGACAGCTGATAACACACACACTGGAAAGAAACAGAAAGCTTTTAAAAAATGGAGTCCATTTTACTGGGTGCTAGAACTTCTGCAAGAGTGGATTTGCTTGTTAAGTTCAGTGACTGGAACAGCACATATTGCTGTTGGATCCAGGCTGCTTTCCAATCCTCTTCCTTATTTCAGCACACATACCATATGTTGTTTGTCCATAGAAGTCCCACAGTTTGTGTGTGTGTCCGTATGTGGTAAAAGGAAATTCCTCCTCCCTTTTTCACCTGCAGAAAAGCTGCTTGTATACAGGCCAATATCACTTTGCATGTGCGAAGCACTCGTTTTAATGGAAATTAGTGTGGACCCTTTTGTGGAAGGAGAAGCTCCACATACCCAGTGCTGAATCAGGGCAATTATTTTCATTTATATGAAATTTCACCCACAACCAAAAGAGCTGGAAAATGTCCTTGTCTAACCAAATGAAACATGGATCCTCAGAAAGCTGGTATAGATTCATGGAGTAAAAAGGTTGACCTCCGCTTAGAGGTCAACCTGTTTCTTGAATGTTCATTACTTACAAATCAACCAGCTGTCCATAGGGTGGTGGATCTCAAGCCACTTTTTGTGTGTGTATACTTGTGAAAGAATGACCTTGGGGAATGAAGCATTGACATTGCAGAGTTCTCTCTCTGAGTCTCTTGTGGCAAAAAGAGGCCCAAAGGGAAAAAAACAGGTAAAGCAATAATTTTTTGAAATTGTAATTAAAAACAAATCTGAAGGAAAATAAACTCTATTAGAACTTGAACCTCTTGGCTAATAAGAAGCTTTAAAAGTAGGTTATAAACTCAAAGTATGCAATATCTTCCTTATCTCTTGCTTTTCTTGACATAATCAGGAAGTACTTACAGTTCTCTGACAGCCATGGGCAAGCATTTGCAGATCAGATTTAGCTTCCTGTTTAATTCTAGTCTCTCTTCCCTCTCTGATGAGAATCTGTGATGATAAGGAGCCCGAAAGGACTACATTGATATCAGTAATTAAGGCAGAAATCAGTAGCTAGATTCTGTTGTAGTTGGATGGATCATCTGAACTATGAATTGATTTTATTTATATGTGCGGGGTAAGCATTCAGGAATGTCCTACATGTACCCATTAAAAGAAAGAGCATTTATATACCATGTATTATTTGTTAGGTATGAACCAACTTTATTGACAACCCTATCACTCACCTGCCTGTGTTCTTACACCCTGAACCTTAGCCTTTCATTAGAAGTCCCTCCACTGTGAACTTATTCATCCAATGGTAATGGCAGAAGTGAAGCTGGCAGGGCCTCTCCCCTTATTGTCTCATAGTGGCAGTAACACTGCATATGGCAGGGGCACTGCTGCAGAGGGAGGAGAGAGAGTGTCTGATTAGGATCTGGGAGAACCAGGTTCAAATCTCCATTCTGCAGTGGAAGCTTGCTGGGTGCCATGGGCTCATCACACAATCTCAGCCTAACCCACCTTACAGGGTTGTTGTGAGGATAAAATGGAGAAGAGAACATTGTTAGCCACTTTGGGCCCCCTGTGGGGAGAAGGCATGGTGTAAATGTAAATAAATAAATAAGACATCTGGTGTATTGTCAAGCTATAAATGGAATTAAGAGACTGTTTACAGTTTATACATGTTATAGAGAGCCATATGAATACACACAATCTATTCTAATTGTTAATTTACTTCCCAAATTGTTAACACCCCAATAATGTGATGCTCAAGGGCATGTCTCCCATTTTAAATCAAAATCAGCTGATCTGATCGCATATTAGTTTGGAGGACCTCTGGAGAAAGTGAGCAGGGGACTATTGGTCAACTCTTTCACCTACATCCTAACAACTTTGTGTTCAAAACTGGGTGGAAAAGCTACCCATATATTTTGTCTTACATGACAAAAAAAGAGAGGGGAGGGGTGAGTAGGAAAATGGCCAGGAGGGAAAGGATTAAGCAGCATCTTCTGCCTGCCAGCGCTCTGCTGAAATTTGTAGCTTTCTTTGGCTGCTTTTGGTTGAAAAAAACGGGAAGGGGGAAGAGATAAAACATATCCCTGAGTATTGTATGTAGTTTAGGGCCGAGTCACTATTTCAGGTTAAGTGCGTTGAAGGCAAACAAATTGTTCTAAAAATTTAAGCAAGTACAATCATGTTAAAGTTTTCTTGAGCATCTATTTCTGCCATATACAAACTAATACAGTTTATTGCACAGCCACTCCTGTTGATTTTACAGATGCAAGAGAAAATAAATGCACACCCCAGAATGTTGCTTCCAAGCTTCCTGCAGAGAACCCTGTCTACTGTACACTAACTAGCCAATTACCAGTGCTGAAGATGAGGTCATGGCTAGAGTAAGTGCTGCCTGGCGAAAACAAAAAACAAGCAATAAATTTCCATCCCCTGCTTTTAAAGGACTGTTAACAGCACACCATTTTAAGATCATTTTAAGAGAAAAGCCCCTTTTGATCTCAGATGTTTCCCTGACTGATGAAGTCCACTTAACTCTGCTGGAAGCAGCAGGAGCTCCTGGGAAACATCATATATGGATATTCAGGCACATGACATATTGTAACTTCAATACGCATTAAGATAAACTTTACTTTGTCAAGAACCCTTAAGGCAGTGGCATGTTAGAGAAAGTGGAAAACTTTTTTTTAAAAAAAACCTTGTCAGGTATTTAGTATCTTGAAGCTAATATTTATTTAGTTTATATCTCACCTTTCTCTCCAGTAGAAACCCAAAGTGGCTTACATTGTTCTCCTCTCCCCCATTTTATCCTCACAGCAACCCTGTGGGGTAGATTAGGCTGAGAGTGAATGACTGGTCCAAGGTCACCCAGCAGTAAATCTTAATTACTACACCACCACAGTGACTCTCTTCACACATACACTACACATACATAGAACACAATACCAAGATTTTTAAAAGTCAATTTCTATGCTACTTTTCACATTGTTCAAGCTAGAGCAATTAAAATCAGTATGAACATTAAACCCTCAGGACATTTGAAAAAAAAAGTTATAAACTGTAAACACATTATCTGTCACAGAGCTAAACTAAAGTTGCACCTAGTAGAAACAGGCACTTGTTATGTTATTTTTAGTGGGTTGCTTGTCAAGACCAGCAGAAGGAGAACCCCATGTACTAGAATAAAAACTACTGAATTTAAATACTCAAGAAAATGTCAACATGATTTGTACTTGCATATAGAACTGACAGATAGGTGAAAGCCCCTGGGACCTTTTAATTTAGGGGAAAATATAACTAGGGTGACATGACAAAGGTCTCCAAAATTATGAAGGAAAGGAGTAAAAGGAAATGTTTCTGCCTCTGTCGCAGACTAAAATGCAGGGTAGCTCAGTGCAGTTGAACAGGCAAAAGAAACTACTATTCACAGAATGCACAATCATCTTCCTAAATTCAGTTCCACAAGATGTGGTGTGATAGCAACTACAAGATGGCTATTGAGGCAAGTTGTGGCAAGCCTCAAGGAATAAAGTGAGTCAAGTGGAACTTGCTGTTGAATTATGTGTACGTTGATTGCATTGTTATAGTATTAGAAGAATTCATGGCAAATGGGGAAAACAGTAGCTTTTAGCCATGATAGCTACACAGGAACCCTTTGTATAGAGATGGTGTACCTCTAAATGCTAGGTGCAGAGGATAAGTAATGGGAGAAAGCCACCAAACATGCCCATGTAAACACTGGGGGGTGGTTTTCTATTGTTCCAAACAGGATGCTGCTGGACTAGGTGCCAGTTGTGACTTACAGCCAAGCTACAAGTGATGAATAACACTTGAACGGCAAGTGAACAGACTCAGGGCGAAGCTACAAGTGACGAATGACACTTGAACAGCAAGTGCATTTCTCCCTGTTCACTTGCACTCCACTCAATCCACTTGCCGTTCAAGTGTCATTCGTCACTTGTAGCTTGGCCCTTAGAGAGAGAGTGCCACATGCTCTTGTTAGGTAGTGCTTGTGACATTACTAGTGGTCTGCAATTCTTACTCCTTTCATAACTGTAATTTCAAGACCATTTAAAAGATGTTTTAAAAGATCTCTGATTTATTGTCTTGACTATTTTAAACGCTGATCCTATTTACTGTACCACTGTAGTAATATTGCTCAAGGGCTATATATGTTTGGAAGACTAACCAATCAGTCATACAAACAAACAAAATAACCCAAGTAAAGCTTAGCATGTTTATCCCCTCCTCTGCTGCAATTTCCTACTCTTTCATGGAACATTTTGCTTTCTTTTCCCCAGGCAATGAAATTTCTCTCTTTCTGCACTTATGCATTACAAATAACAAGAAGAAAAGCTGTAAAATACAAATGCCTTCCCTACCTCTGGCATTATAGCACTCAACTTAGATATTTATTTTAATGCCAGGGCTCTATATCTGGAGCAAATTAATATGAACAGTCGAAAGGGCTCCTGGACAAGTGCAGAGTGCATTCTCTTACCACCGCTGTCTCTCACAGTAGAGAGAGTTTTTACACATTTGGGATTGGTTATGGAAAAGGCTTCTGGATCAGAGATGAGTGTTTTTGTTTTTTATGTCCTGCTTCTATCCTGAGGGCAGCTTTATGAATATTATTTTATGCTCCCTGCTCAAATTCTTTCTTATTCTGTAGAATATTGTGTTTACAGTTTTTATGTCCCTAGTGGATTCTTTGCTTGCTTGTGTGCAGTGTTAATATTAATAATTGCTATGATTTCTTGGTTTTTATTATTTTATTGTTCTGAGCCTCCTTGAGCAAGTCTCTGGAGAGGTGGCATGTAACTTTTTAAATAAATTAAAATAACTAAGCTGAAAATATGACTAAAACTAGTGATGTAGATGAATTTCAAATTAGGGGGCTCATAATACGAATCTCCTTACCTTTCAAAAGTTCGTTTTGAGTCAGGCCTAGACCCTTTAAATGGAACTCTGGCTTAAAATAGAATTTGCCTCCCTTCTACCATCACTAGCTAATAATTGATAGCGAGGAGAGGTTGTTAGGCACAGGAGAAGGTTGGGCAGTACAAATCCTCTGCTCTTTGACCATAATTTCATGGTGTGTATTACAGAATTTTCAATTTTCTTTAAACCCTGAATTGAATTCGAAGGCAAAGAAAACTACAAATCCTATCATCCCTGGTTGAAAATAACGGCTGAGGAAGATAGAATTTGTCTTGCAAAGAGACCCTCCTGTATCAAATGAGACCTCCCTGCCACTGGTTACCCTTTCTGTGTTCACATGGCTGAGGTTATGTTGTTTGTTGGGGGGGGGCAGTTCTGGTGTGTGTGAAACTCTTTGCAAACAATTTTGTTGAATAATTTAAAAACCTTGACATTGAAAGGAACATTTATAACTCTTCCCCTGTGACTAGAAAAGAACATACAACCCTATTCTGAGTACATTTGTTCAGGCTCCTAAGATCTCACAGGCCCAGTTTTGGCCTGCCACCCGGGAAAGGAATGAGCAGCCCAGTTAATTAGTTGCACCTGTGTGCTGTTGCTCGGACAAGGTGGTCTTGACAGAAAGGGTGTCTTGGTTTCTGCATGTCCGCCTTCTCTGTTATCAGCCTAGCAATGCTGATAGCAAGTGACTTCTGATTGGATGACACTACTAGAAAGTTGGCTCCTCACTGCACCCTGGGACTTGCTTCACTCTCACTAGGATTTGGTTTGACCATCTTGCTTCTATCCTCTTGTACCAGCATGTGAGAGACTTTGAGCCCTGCCAGGCCTGAGACAACCAGAGCTGCCTGGCATGGGTTTTGGACTGTGTTGTGTGAGTAAGAACACTCAAGCCTTTCAGAGAAATGCAAGTTAGTCAGTTCCATGTTTAGTCAGATAGTTTTAGACAGAAATAAAGTTGTTTGTTATTTTAATTGCCTTTTGCTTGTGCCTTTAGAGTGGTTCCTGCAACCCTGCATACACTCTCTCTAAGCTAATAAACAACCTTTATATATAAGCCTATGTCTTGAGTTACTGATGAACTATGTGCAAATCCACCCAAAGAAAGAACCCGGAGACTGTTATGTCTCAAGTGAAACCAGGTAGTTCAAGCCTCCCAGGAGAGTCTGAGTGGCTGGGATCAGTGCTTGGAACAGTGGCCGGGGGGCTGAACTTCTAGACACCCTGGTTTTCAAGGAAGATGGAGACAGGGATTCACAAAAAATTGACTAAAACAATAATTCTGCAAAACCATAGTAATACAAAAACCAGTTCATTGATTGATTCAGTACCAGCCCCCTGTCAGACCACAAACTTTCTAATTGCACAAAGATTAAGATTCCTTCCAAAAATGCTCCAATGGGTTGGTCTTAGGCAGGGCTCATTTCCAGGGGGAACATGCCGGAACACCATTCCGGCACTTCCCCCAACAGTCAGGTGGCCCCGCCTACTTGACTTTTGAACATTTGGGGCTATTTAGGCCTGGATTGGGGCCAAAGCAGCCCAGATCGTCTTGGTGCTGGGCGGGGGAACCCTCCCCTACCTGGGTGGGGGAACCCTCCCCTACCTGGCACCAACCTGATCCAGGCTGTTTCAGCCCCGATCTGGGCCAAAAAGGTGCCAAAATGGCAATTTTCAGCCCTGATCGGGTCACTGCCAGGTGGGGGAACACTCTCCCATCTGGCAGCAGCCGAATCCCAGCCATCAAGGGGCATGGCATAGGCTAATGATTTATGCTAATGAGTTCCTGCAGCTCTTTTTCTACGAAATGACCCCTGGTCTTAGGTCCTTCTTAGATAGAAATGCCATGGAGAAGGTCTATCTACTCATCACTATCACTCTCACCACAGAAAGTGATGACACCTAGAACAAAGCCTCTTTTGAAGATCTCAGAGCTGGGTATTGGCTATTGCACTGTTAACACTGGATCTGGAATAGCACTACCTTAGCACTGAGACTTTAACCCCATATTCTAGAAAGGCCCCTTGAGAAGGAGTCCAAATTGTCTAGCAGCTGGATAACCATAATTGTGTAAGAAGTTAGTATCAAGTACACGGTATGTTTTGTCATTGTAGATGTATGTAAGTTCAGTGTTTGCCCTAAAAATGTTTGATTTTCAATGACAGGACAAATTATATATAAAAAATTAACTTTGTAGATACAGTTCCTAAGTAACACAAGTATTATCTTAAAATCTGAGTCTCAGACTGTAAACTCTTGCTTGTTTTTGACACAACTGATAATGAATAATCTGCCCTGAATAATTTGAACGCAATCTCTTAAATTTGTACTAAATTAGCTAATACACACACGGTGATACATTTTTAACAAGCTTAATCATATCTTTTTTTTTTTTAAAGAATTTTTATTGGATTAGAAACATATAATAACAATTATAATCACATTCTTTAATTTTTTCTAATTCTAACCCCCTCCCTTCCCCCCCTTTTTATTGACTTCCAACAGTTTTCCAACCCCCTATCCACTTTCGCTCTACTCCTTCATATTTATTTTATTTGTTTATTATAATATACTTTCAGATTCTTCTAAGCACTATTTCCACTTCCTTTCACATATAAATTGTCATATAAATTGTCATATAAATAAAATCCTCTTAATCTATCTTCTTCATTAAAACTACTAATAATATTCATTTTGATAACCTGTGTTTTATCTTACTCCTTCTATTCTCTTCAATATGGGACAAACAATTTGCCCCCCTTTATACATCAATTCCAATACTTCTATACACATACTTATTATACACACTTATTGTTGAATTTACGTATGTATGTATATATTCACTCTATGTTATACGGTTATCTTTCCAAAAAATATAGATTAGTTAATTTCTATCCCATTAATTCTCATAGTATCAACGCTATTGCTACTTAATATAATACTTAAAAATCATATAAAGTTGCTTAGAATTTCCATTAACTCTCCACCCCCTCGGTATAGTCACTTCTCTCCTCCTGTGTACCTCAATAATTTTCAAACTGCCACAGTTCTCCTCCCACCTCCCATTTTTTCACCAAATATTGTTTCAGCTTTCCCCAGTCCGTGTTAAACTGCCCTGGATCAAGGTCTCTCAGTTTTCTTGTCATTTTGTCCATCTCTGCCATGTACAGCAATTTGTAAATCCAGTCCTCAGTAGTTGGCACTTCTTGTACTTTCCACTTCTGCGCATACAAAAGTCTGGCTGCTGCCGTCATATAGAATATCAATGTCCTATGTTGTGCTGGGATGTCTTCCATTCCCAAGTTCAGTAGCAGGAGTTCTGGGTTCTTGTTAACTTGAAATTGTAATATCTCACTCATTACTCTTATTATTTCCCCCCAGTACTGCCTAGCTACCTCGCAAGTCCACCACATATGATACATTGATCCCTCATGTTTTTTACATTTCCAGCATTTATTAGACATATTCGAGTTCCCTAGAGCAATCTTCTTTGGCGTCAGATACCAACGGTAAATCATTTTGTAAATATTCTCTTTAATATTGGTACATGTCGTGATTTTCAATGTATGTTTCCACAAGTATTCCCACGCCTCCATTGTTATTTCTTTGTTAAAGTTTATAGCCCACTTCACCATTTGCACTTTGACTGTCTCATCTTCAGTATACCATTTTAACAACACTTTGTAGACCTTAGAAATTTCCTTTTGGTCTTCTTGTAAAATTACTTTCTCTAATTCTGAGTCTTCCATCCTTATCCCTCCCTTCGCACAGTCTGAGTAATAAAGATCTCTAACTTGTCTATATTGAAACCAGTCGTAGTTTGGAGACATCTCTTGTTGCGTTCTTATTCTTATTTTAAAGGATTCTATTTGAGTTATCTCCTTATACGTTAAACACTGTTGTTCATTATCGACCGTTCTTGGATCTATTACTTCATATGGAACCACCCAGGAGGGAATTCCTTCTTGTAGGTATTCTTTGTACTTCTTCCAAATTGTGAAGAGGCTTCTCCGAATATAGTGATGCAGGAACATAGAATCTGCTTTTACTTTATCATACCATAGGTATGCATGCCATCCAAATAATTTTTTGTATCCCTCTAAGGCCAGCAGTTTGCGATTTTTCAATGTGATCCAATCCTTCAACCATACCAGACAGATTGCATCATAATAAAGTCTCAAGTTGGGCAGTTGCATTCCCCCTCTTTCTTTTGCATCCTGTAACACTTTCATTTTCACTCGAGGCTTCCTGCCTGCCCACACAAACTCTGATATTTTCCTCTGCCATTTATCAAATTGCTTGGAGTCCCTAATGATTGGTATCGTCTGTAACAGAAACATAACTCTTGGTAACACGTTCATCTTGATTACTGCAATTCTTCCCAACCATGACAAGTTCAGCCTATTCCATTTGATCAAATCATGCTCTATTTGAGTCCATAATTTCTCATAGTTATTCTTAAATAGATCTATATTTTTTGCAGTCAATTCAATTCCCAAGTACTTCACCTTACTTGTTACCTCACAGTCTGTTATTTCCGTTAATAACTGTTGCTTTTGTTTAATCATATTCTTACATAAAATCTTTGATTTCTTTTTGTTTACATAGAAACCTGCCAAGTCTCCAAACTCTTTTATTTTTTCTATTACCTTAGGCATGTTTTCAATTGGATCTTCCACAATTAACATTATATCATCTGCAAACGCTCTGACCTTATAGGAAAAGTCTTTTATCTTTATACCACGGATCGCATTATCTTCTCTAATCTGCATCATCAAAATTTCAAGAACCAAAATAAACAACAATGGGGATAGCGGGCAACCTTGTCTTGTACCCTTTCCAATAATCAGTTTTTTAGTCAGCTTGTCATTCACCACAATTGCTGCACTCTGGTCTCTATAAATTTCTCTCACTGCTCTTATGAACCTTTCCCCCATTTGTAGCTGTTCCATGGTGGCAAACATAAAGTCCCAGTTCAAATTGTCAAATGCTTTTTCAGCGTCTACAAAAAAGAAACCAACCTCCTTATCACATTGCCTGTCATAGTATTCTATAGCATTTATGACTGTCCTTAGGTTGTCTCTAATTTGTCTATTTGGTAAAAAGCCTGCTTGTTCTTCTCCAATAACTTCGGCTAGCCACCCCTTTATTCTCTCCGCCAAGATCTTTGCAAAAATCTTGTAGTCATTATTAAGTAAAGAGATAGGTCTGTAGTTTTTAACATTGGTCAAGTCCTGTCCTTCTTTGGGGATCAATGATATATTTGCTTCACTCCAGGTATCTGGGATCCTTTGGTCCCTCATAACACCATTGATCACCTCTTTTAAAAACGGTACCAGTTCATTGGCCATTGCCTTGTAAAACTTAGCTGTGAGTCCATCAGGCCCTGGCGCTTTTCCCAAGTTTGTTGACTGTATTGCCTTCCTTATCTCTTCTTCTGTTACTTCACTGTTTAGTTTAACTCTCCACTCCTCGGACATTACTGGCAGCTTCATTTTCTCCAGATATGCGGCTATCGCATCTTTATTCACTTCTTTCTTATCATACAATTTAGCGTAAAATTTATAAAAGGCTCTGCTAATAGCGACCTGTTCCAGGTGTACTTTATTGTCATCACATATTTTATTTATTATCTTTTTCTCCTTTCTTTTCTTCAATTGCCATGCCAAAAATTTCCCAGGTTTGTTCGCCCCTTCAAACGACTTTTGATTCAGTCTTTTCAGATTCCATTCCAATTCTTTATTATTCATGGCCGTCAACTGCTCCTGAAGGATTTTAATGTCCTGATATATTTTCTTTTTCCCTGGTCTTTTCTTCAACTGGATTTCTTTGGCTTTTATTTTTTCCATAATCTCCTGTCTCTTCTCCTCTTTTTTCCTTCGGAGTCTTCCATTTAAGTCCATTAATACACCTCTGATTACTGCCTTGTACATGTCCCATACCTTGTTGGTTGGTACTTCTTGATTCATGTTGTACTGTATGAAGAATTTAGTCTCCCTTCTCAACATTTCCATATTTTCTCCCTCTTGCAACAAATCCTCATTTATTCTCCATCCTTTTCTCTTAGTTCTTTTTCCAAATTTCCACATAATTGGGTTATGATCTGAGCCTACCATAGGCATTATTTCTACTTCCTTAGTCCAAAGTACTAAGTCCTTTGAGGCCCAGATCATATCAATACGCGATAAGGTAGAGTGTCTTGCAGAGAAAAAGGTATACTGTCTGATTGTGGGATTCTGCGTTCTCCACACATCTTCCAACGCTTCCTGTTGCATTAATCCAAAAAAAGTCTTTGGTAATAATCCTCTTTTCTTTTGTGTAGTGGCTGATTTCTTGTCTTGTTCCAAATTCGTAACTCCATTGAAGTCTCCTGCAAGTATTATCTGATCATATGAAAGTTCATCTAGTTGCTTCTTTAAATCCTCAAAAAAGCACTCTTTAGCTCCATTAGGCGCATATATTCCAATCACCAACACTTTCTTTAAGTTCCAAATGCATTCCACTGCTATAAATCTGGCTTCCCCATCTCTAATTATCACCTTTGGTTGCAGCTCTTCTTTTATATATAGTACCACTCCCCTTTTTTTCTTTTTTGAGGCCGCTACAAATTCAATGCCCAATTTACTTACTTTAAGGTATTTTACATCCTGATTTCTAATATGAGTCTCTTGTAAGCAAACTATATCACATTTCTGTTTTAATAGCCAGTGGAAAATACTTTTTCGCTTATTAGGTGAGTTAAGTCCATTTACATTCCACGATAAAACTTTGCACTCCATATTCAAAGCCTTGTTGTTGGTAAGTCTTTTTCATTGTCCATCATGAACCTTTCCATTTCCAATTCAGATCTGATGCCCTTTCTTACCCCTCCAAATTCAAAAGATATCCCTTCCGGTAATTCCCATCTGTATCTTACTTTCATGTCTTTCAAAGTCTGGACTAACACTTTGTATTTTTTCCGGTCCAAGAGCACCGATCTGGGTAACTCCTTCATGATGATAATTGTCTTGCCATCAACTATCAATGGATCTTGAAATTGCTTAGTCACTATCATTTCCCTTACATTCCTTGTCGTAAATTGCACTATCACATCCCTTGGTACCTTTCTCTGGGTCGCAAATCTGGAATTTATTCAGTACACCACATCTAGGAAAGCCACAACCTCCTCCTCCTCCTTTTCCAGGTATTCAGCTAACACTTCAGTCACCTGTTCTTGTGCTGTCTTTCCTTCTACTTCCAACAAACCTCGAAACCTCAGCTGCTTTTCCATATATTTACTCTCCGCAACTGCCATTCTTCCCCTCATTACTCTCATGTCCGTTCGCTGCGTCTCTGTAAGGTTGTCCATCGCCTTCTCCACATCGTTAACTTTTTGCTGCGCTGCCTGCAGGTCGGTTTGTATCGTCTCCATTCCCTTTTTTACTTCTGCCAGCTCATTTTTAACTGTCTCTTTGACATCTTTGACTTCTTTCACCAACTCCAATTTTGTTTCTTTAAGCTCCTTTAGCATTTCACAAAATTTTTTGTCCAAGTTCTCTATGGCTGCTTGCCACTCTTTCTTCGACATCGTGGGGCTTGATTTACCTCGCTCCCACGAGTCTGCACGTTTTCTTAGCTCCGTGGTGTCCAAATTGGTAGTCCTTTTAATTAATTTAAAAGTCCCGGTCCTTTAAATGAACAAAAATCGCTTCAAAAATCCAAAATGTCGGGCGTCTTTTCTCTATGGTTTCTCTGTACCCTTTTGTAATCCAAGATGTCCTACTTCTGCCCTTGCTGAAGCCAAAGCCCTTCCCTGTTCAAAAATGGCGATGCCCTTCTTCCTGTCTTCCAGTAGGGGCCGTCTCCTTCTGGCGACTCTATCACTATTACGTACTTCCTGTTTCCCGACTCTCCGCTGCAGCTCTCGCGATGGTAGAAGTTTTCCCACAGCCTGCTATCGATTCTCAACCACAGGTATGATAAACAAATGTCTCTTTTCTGAAATTACTTCTTTTTACTTAGTCCTTTTTGGAATCTATTTCTTGCCGGGTTTCCCCCTCCTTATAGTAAGTCTGTTGCAGTTTAAAAAGTCCTTTTAAAACTTCGTTACTTTTAACAATCCATCCCAATTCAAGAGATAGTGATCTTTACCTTTTCAAACGTCTTTCTGGGTTGTAATCACTGCTTCAATCTTAAGTTCTCTTTCCGTTTGTTTTCCCCCTGTTGAAGCTTGGGCACGAAGGTCTTATGCCAGCCGCACTGGCCCCGGGTCTGTCGCAGAGATCTATGCCGACCTGTCAAAGGGTGGGACCTCAAGGGTCGAGAGAGAATCCTTAGCGCAGAACCCCCCCTCGCCCGAGATCAACGCACCCTGAGGTCTTTGAGCGTTCTTTGCCTGTTCTCCGCCTGAGAGCAGGTGGCCGGGGGCTATTTGTGCCCCTCCGGCCGCTGAAACGGCAGCCCGGTCAGCTCTGCACTTAGAGCTGTGTTAGACCTCCATGGATCCCAAACCGGAAGTCAAGCTTAATCATATCTTGACATGCCTACTGCAAGGCACAGTATGTTTAGCCTAGGCCACAAAAATCTTACAACTGCTTCTCAATCAAAGCCAGAACAAAGGCCTATCAAAGCACAGACAATGAGAACATTATGGATTTTAAAAACTACATTGTTAGTATTTTGAGGCTGTCAGCTTTGCTTTATATCATGGAAAATTCATGATAAACATGCAAATTTTTCTGGGCACGGTAGACAGTCAAAGAAAGCATAGGGTCTTCAAAACACTAAAAGATTAAATTAGAAGATGTTGCAGTATCACCATACTGCAGTCAAAAGGTCCTGCATCTCCCCCCAGTCCTCTCTCAGAATTTGTCATTTGTTTGATTATTTGGATATCAAGTATAGTCATCTCTGTTCTGGTGATGGTGAAATGCCCCCTATCACATAAGCTAGTTGTGTTCCACTAGTGATCCACTGACTATGTCTGGAGTCTTCAATGCACACAGCAGTGTCTTATGTACTTTTTGTTAGCCACCTGTGGCTCTTCTGAGTACTGATCCCCAGTGTGGCACATGACCCATGTATCAGAAAAGTGGGCAAGGCCATTGCCTCATATGGCTTCTGATTAGAGATGGGCACGATCAGCATTTCGATAGAAAAATACCCACGATAATGGCGTTCGCGTGATCGGGACCCGACGGATTGGTGCCATCCACGGTGACCGATCCAGCGTTCGGGGGGGGGCCTTGATCGGGGCGATTGGTATCTGATCGGAGATCCAGTCACTCTGGTGCCAGTAATCTATTCCCCTGGCAACGGAGCCAGGGGAATGCCTGAGCTGAGTTTGCCCTCCTTCTGTCACCCGGAAACCCGAATGGAAGCCCAGCTTGCCTTGATCAGCAGGGCTTCCTTCCAACTATGGAGCAGCAACGCGCTCACCAGTTGGAAGACAGCCAGGGGAGGGAGGGGGAAGGGGGTGTTCTGTAGCCATGGGCACTCCAAACGTTTTTTGCTTTTTAAAAAAATGGCTTTGTAGGAGGAATGGCTGTTTTTCTGTCTGTCACTCTCTGTTTTTAACCTGCTTTTAAAACACTGTATTTTGTGGGAAAACCTCATTCACAGCTCTGTGTGTGTGTTTAAAATATGCTTTTGGAAGACTAGCTGCTTGCTTTTAAAATTGGGTGGGGAGGAATGGAAGATTCTGTCCCTGCTTTTTTTTAAAAGCTGGCTGAAACATGTTGACAGGGTGTCTCTCTCTCTCTATTTGGAGAGGCAAGGATGGGTTAAAAACTCCCCCCCTCTGTTCTTTTTTTTGAAAGTTTTTTTATTTTTTAATTACTAGTACTACAAAAAGGAAAAAGTGGGAACAGGGAGAAGGGGAAGAAACAACACATAACAACACAAACACTACATCTACAAGTAATGCATTCCCTTCATACTGCAATTATTTAACATTAGAACTTTGTACAATGCTGTTAGATTGGTAGATCTTATAAAATACAAACTACAATCAGGATTAGGTCTTCTTCCCCCCTCTGGGTCTCGGTCGCAATTCTCTCTGAACAGCTACAGTCACTGTGCTCGTTCCCTCCTCCCCTCCCCCTTCAGGCTTGAAATCCTCTTCTTCTTGCTGGAACTCTTGATGTTTACACACAAAGTCCCTTAGCTGGTCTTCTGATGTTATCTTGTGAGCTTGATCTTTATAGCTAAACCAGATACCTTCCGGAAATAACCATTTGTATTTTATTTCATGTTTCCTCAGAAGAGCTGCAAACCTTTTATATTTAAATCTTCTTTTCCAAGCTAAAAATGGAACGTTTTTCAATATCTTAACCTTATTGCCCAGAAAGTCCAAGTCCGCATTGTATGAATTATATAGGATGGTGTCCCGAATCTTCTTAGATGAAAAGTCAATAATAGTCTCGCGAGGCAGCTGACGCTTCATTGCATATTTTGAAGAAGCCCGACGGACTTCCAAAATGGCGCTTTTTAACTCTTCTTTAGTTGCCTTCGCGGGTATCGCCAAAAGTTCCTACGCCAGATCCTTTAAATTCTCATTTTCCTCCTCCTTCACATTCTGGAGACGCAATATTGTCTGAGCACGATCCACTTGCAACCCGATCAGTTGGTTCTCCAACAGCTTTAGTTCTTTGTTTGTTGCCCTCATGAGTGCTACGTTTTCCTGAGCAGACTTTTCCGCCCCCACCGCTGCTTCCTTAATGGTTTTCACTTCACTCTCAATTAAGCCAACTCTTTGATCAATTTCATTTAACTTGTCAACAAAGGGCTTTATGGCTTCGACGACTGACCGCTTTACTAGCTCCTCAAGAGACTCTCCTTTCCCCTGCAAAGCAGCCGAGATGGATTTGCCCATAGCGGGGCTCTGCTTTTTCGTCGCCATCTTAGGGGGGGGGGAATCCGCCAGCCAAGTTTCGAAACTCAGTGAGGGGGAAGAAATCCGAGCCTTCTTAGCTTCAAATCCCACCAATCCTTCGCATACGCTTGTAGTAACAGAAGGGATTAGCTACTTACAGGCTTTCACCTTAAATCTGCTTTTTGCCATTCTCCATGGCCCGGTGGCATGCGATGTGCTGCGCAAGTCTGCCGGCCTCCATAGGAGCAAACGGGCAATTTACCCCCCACATCGACTTCGGGGGGTTCTTCCCGTCGCGCTCTGGACCCTGACACCCTCACTGGGAGTCTTGGGGGATAACCTTCACAGGTCAGCTGCCCGGTCAGGCTGCTCGGGCGCTTCCTCCCGGACCTGCGGAGAGGAGCGTCCGACATGGCCGAGAAAACGAAACTGAATCTCCCCCCCCCTCTGTTCTAAGTGTGTGCGTGTGTGTGTGAACGTTCCCTCCCTGAGGGGAGGCGGCTCATCACCGGGTTAAAAACTCCCCCCCTGCTCTAAGTGTGTGTGTGTGTTTGTGTGTGTGTGTGTGAACGTCCCCTCCCTGAGGGGAGGTGGCTCATCACCGGGTTAAAAACTCCCCCCCGCTCTAAGTATGTGTGAATGTCCCCTCCCTGAGGGGAGGCAGCTTGTCGCCGGGTTAAAAACTCCCCCCTCTGCTCTAAGTGTGTGTGTGTGTGTGTGTGAACGACCCCTCCCTGAGGGGAGGGGGCTCGTCGCCGCCTCCCCCTGCCCGCCGGACCCGGCGGTCGCCGCCACCACCCACCTTCCCACATAGCTGGGAACAGCAGGGCACCCCTCTGCTTTGGCCTCCCCGATCCCCGATGCACGGATCGGAAATGGGAGATGACCGGTGTGGATCAGTGATTTGGGGTTGTCGCCGGCGCCGATCCCCGATCAGCTTGATCGGTAATTTTTTGGGATCGTGCCTACCTCTACTTCTGATTGGCAGGTGGCTCCCACCCTGAAGCAGCTGCCACTGGAGGACTAAGTAAGTTGTGAGCTTCCCTGAGGTGCAGGATTCATGTCATGCCAAAGATGAAAGTACATGTGGCTCTTTTGTCTGATGATAATTGTGAATGTGACTCTCTTCAAGCTGCAGAGTGAGTACATCTGGCTAGGCAATGCCCAGTTGCTTTAGAAAACATAGAACCAGGGCAGAGATCAGCTATGGAAGAAAACCCATATGAACAGAAAGTATGACCTTGAAGCCTTGGTGATATTAGAGAATTAAACACAGAAATAAGCAAGTAAAGAAAGTATGACTGTGGAGCAGTATCTACTGCTGAGTTTACACATTCAGTATTACAAAAAGAAATTCATTCTGAAGTGTGAAATCATCATCATTCTATTGTGTTTTTTCTTTCCGTGTGCGACAAAGACAGAATTATATATTTGCTTATGCTGAAAATATACAGTTTCTTTTCTAGCTCTCCTTCAGGTGATCTGAAGGTGATCTTACAAAAGCAAATATGTTGATATTTGCAGGCTAAAGAAATTATGTTCTCTCCAGAGGTTTTAAAAACAAACTTCTGAGCACATTTACTCAATCATCAACAGCTGTGATCAACACCACAATCTGATTTGTGATGTGTGAGGCTGAATACAGGATAACTTGATTAGAAAATACTTTAGGTGGGATATGGGAGGCAGGCTACTTTTGAAGTGTTGAGGGGGTATTTCATTTCCCTTCCCATAAGCCTCTTTCCCTGTTTTCTTCATTTTTCTGTTCTTCCCCCTTCAGTTTCTTCTCCTTTTTGTATGTGCAGTACAGTGGAGAAATTGCAAATGACTAGCATATGTAGAAAATATGAAACCCTCTGGTCAGAAGCACATCTTTAAAAGAATGGTAGCCTATGAATAAGAAATAATTCACATATACATAATTTGAAAATCACTGATACATAATTTGAAAATCACTTTGAAAAGTTCCCAAGGAAAACTTCCCTTAAATTAAAAAGATTAACTTGAAACATTAACTATACCTGATCCATTCCTCTCCTCCCCTCTCCTGATTTTCAGCACTGTCTCTACTTTTGTAACCTCTTCCACTCTTTCTCTGCTTGGTAAACTGCACTGTGCAAATGCCTATTACATAGCATGTGTGAGTGTGAAATCTTGAGATGTCTGTGTGCCCTATTCACTTTCTAAACCTGATACTTACTTGGCAAGGAATACAGGTAGATAAGTGAGTATTTATTTCAACTTGTTAATGGGCCAGGTCAAAACCTGAGGATATTAGCAAAGCCTGAGATTTTCTTTGATCTGCTGATAGTATTTCAGCAAGTGACAGATTAGGCAGCATCACTGTTTTCCCTGTCAAACTCACTTCATGTCCAGTTCCCTTTTCACCTCCAGTGCTGCTCTCTCTTAGTTAAATGACATTTCATTTGTTATTGTTTGGTATTTGGTTCATCTCAAAAATCCCATATGCCTTGCTTAATTTAATCACGATATGTATTTTCATGGTGCCAGCCTCCCCTGCAAATGGAGCACTCATGTATAGCTTTCTCTTTTCAGGAATCATCTTCAGAAATCTCAGAAATAAGCTAAAACAATTCTTTCTTCACATGGAAGCTGTTCACATCCTTTATATATTTGTTACTGTGACAGGCCTTTTCTTCCAATTGAGAGAACCCTCAAAGCCTCCTATAATTCTGGGAAACTAAGTTTGTTTTGAAATGTGAACCTTCTCCTCAGTTAATAGGTTTTCTCATAGTGAGTGTAAAGGCTTTGGGGTTCACTGCCATGAGGTAAGTTTTGGGGTGAGTAAGAAGAACTCAGAGATGATTGATGCAAGAGGTTTAACTAAAAAACAACAAAGATTTATTTATTCACAGGTTGGTTGTTAACTAAAAAATCAACAGGTGTCCCAACATTCAAACCTGGCTGAGGCACTTAAATTTGAGCAAGTTATGGCTTCAGAATGTGATTTCAATTCCCACTGAGGCTTTTAAGTACAAGTAGGGGCTTTCATTGCCTAGCCATTAGAACCTTTCACACGCATAGGATTCCACCCATAACAGCTTGCCCTTTCCCCAGAGACAGACAAAATGGTTTAAAGGCTGCTCATCAACAGAGACAGGCCTCACAACTCTGTCCTCTCCGTGAGGTACAGTTAAACCACACTGCCACAATACCAAGCATAGCTATATATGAAACAGACTGCTGTCTCCTTGAAGCAGCCGTGAGCTAAAAACTGCTGCTGAGTTTCCCTCAGACATTCCATTCTGACCTCTGGAAGGTGACTGGATGCTGGAGTAGCGCTGAAACAGATGAGTAGCTATTTTTTCTTTCAGGGGTAGGACACCTGTTACAGTAACCCTTCTCTTTATTTCTTTTTCTTTTGCTCCATTTTAAAGATGAATCAATTAGAATTGTTCTGTGTCCAATGGCTCATTTCAGACATTGTACAAAACCATGGTTTGATAGAACTATGCTTAGTGTGATGCCTGAATGCACACATCCTAGTTTAATCTTGGTGTGTTTTCTGGTGACACTCTCCCAGGTGACAGAGAGTATGAAATGAAACCAGTATTTGTTAAGGTAAACCAGGGTCTGAGTGATTGTCAATGAATGAAATCTTGGTTTCACAAACTAACTATGATTAAAATAAACCATGGCTTTGCATTATGTCTGAATCAAGCAATATGTGGACTTCTAGTCAGCAGATAGTTTTACAAAAGGTATGGCTTACCAGGATTATCCTTGACCCTTAGGAGCTGGGCAAGAACTGTCGGGGCCATCAGTTGTTGACCTCTAATGTTGACATAGAACTGGTTTATGTAATGGTGCTGTTGTTTTCTGTATTTCCTGCATTATTTTCAGTTTTTTTTTTACTGTTCCATGCTAACATTATATTGATGTTTTAAAAAGTATAACCATAGGATGCCTCAAATCTCAATTTATAAATTTCAAAAACTTTAAGGAAGCTTATTTTCAGAAAGGCTATACATAGTGAGGGAAAGCTTTGTACTTTACACTCTTTGAAAGGTATAGTTTTGTAAGAACAGATTTCCACTATCCATTTCCATTGTAAGACATGTCTTCTTTTCTGCAGCAGATTATTACTTTTCTGCTGCCCTTCAGGAAAATGGTTTTGCTCAGATGTTCTTGAAAACAATCTTCACACAAACACTGCCCATCATGTTTTTTTCCACAGCTTGTTTTTCTCACACTGGCTGCTTTGCTTGCTGTCATCCACTAATTAGTCTCCAAGGAATATTATATGCACTAGTGTCTGAAGCAGTTGGTTAAAGTTGGGAGAGGGGCCAGGGAGAGAAAGTAACAAATTTATCTCTTTAACAAAAGACTCCAAATTCTGCCAAATTATGTGAAAGAGATGATTTGGGGGGAAGAGAAAGTTTTATGATGAAATTCTTATTCACATTGCATGATAGCTTTGGTAAGTCAAAAATAGGTTTGAGTGACAGGTATTTTATCAATGAAAACAGAATAAAAAAGGGGTTTGGTGGAAAGAATGAGTTAGTCTCCCAAAGGAGTGTCTGTTTTATTATCTCTTGACTGATTCAGTAAAGCTTTTCAGTAAAGCAGATTTTCCTCCAGCACCTTCCTGTGATTCCTTCATCCAAATTCAAGTGTACAGGGCACCATGAGGATTTTGCCTGCGGGACTGCAGGCCCCCATGAACAATGAACATGTTCATGACAGCATCATGTTTGTCAGTGTTCGTTGTTCGTGGATGGCAACGAACAACGAACAGCGTGTTCGAGTTTTTTTCGCGTTCTTGCCAATGTGCTCTCTCAGCCCCATCCAACTCAGAGGATGTTTTATTGTGTGCATAATAGTAACATACTTTGTAAACTGCTCTGGTATTAAGTTGTCCTGAAAGGCAGTATATAAATTGAATGTTGTTATTATTATGTTATTATTCTACTTTAATAAAATGCTTTTTATATTAACAAAGATGATAATCTAAAGGTTGGTTTCCAAAAATATCATAATGTTTAGTCTACAATTAACTTTCTCAGGTGATTAGGATATTTTCTTCTATGTGGTCAATTGGAATATGCTTATTCCCAATGAAGACGCTGAATTATGGAACTTTAGGGAGCTTTATGTTTGGGTTTATTACCACATAAAGCACACATAAAGTTGTTGTTATATTTTAAATTCCATGTTTTCTTGCTTTTTAAAATTAACCCTCTAAAAATTAATCTTAAATTTTATCATTGGCTCAGTCATCAAAAATACTTCTTTTCCTTCAATGTAATCACCACCAATTTTTTTTTGCCATGGCTCAAGTAACCCTCGGGTCCTCATCCTCTAATAAAAATGGCACTATCTTAGTTCTGTCAACAGTGCAATCCTAAGAAGAGTTGCTCCAATCTAAACCCATTGAAATAAATGGGCTTAGACTGTGTAAGCTCACTTGTACAAAAAATAAAATAGACCTTCTGGTCTTTCACTGGACCTGATACAAAGTGAAGTGCAGGAAATATAAGTGTAGATCTATACAAACTTATATTGGTTTTATACTAGTCTAACTGTCAGGCTATGGATGACAGGATATGGTAGGCAGGTCTCTGTACCATTGCAACAAGAAATCCAAGTTCTTGGTTAAATAGTTTTATTCAGAAATCCAATCATTTCCATATATATGTCCATAGAAGTACTCAGAGGCAAAAAACATCTAAGCAGTACATGCTTCCTTGATAGGAATAGGAACTTGAAGAAAGCACAGCTCTAAATACTCAATCATTTCCCCCCTCCCACTCAGACCACTGGTTTGCATGGGAAAAGGTCTGGGAACTTCTTCTGGAGTTTATACATCAACCTAGACAGGACATAAGAGTCAACGGCAACATTGCAGACAGTACAAGGTCACTTCTGTGAGCGTCAAAGAAAAAAAGATAAGACAGTTGAGTTCTCAGGCTGCAAGAGAGAGAAACAAAAGTGATGGTTAGAGCTTTTGCAAAATGAAATCAGGGTTCAGCATTAGCAGTGGTTCAACACATAGAACAATGGCATGGATGTAGGGGTACAGATATGACACCAACTACCATAGACTCAAGAAGACTGCTAGGAATTATTGCTTAGTACTCTCTTGTTTACCTCAGAGGGGGAATTTTTTTTTATATTTGAGGTTTTTCTAACAATAAGAGCGGTGATATTTAGCGGATTTATTGATTGGATTAACTAATTAAAAACTTGTAATTGTTTTAAATGTGCTCTTGATACATAGGTTTTTTGAAATGTATAACTATTTTTATTACATATACTTGCAAGAATCACTGGTGGTGGCCTGCTGTTTTAGGGGAGGATTCTTCCTTCTGAGTCACAGCTAATGCTATGACTTATACATACCTCATACACAAACAAAGGATGTGGGCTATTTTCCTTTTGAACTATTGTTTAAGCCTATGTACTGATATGCAAATTACTACATATTTGATCTATTAATTGAATAAAACTGCTGATTAATTGACTAATTGGGTGACAACTCTAATTATAATTGGGTTGCCCCATATCTCAATCCATTGTTTGTTTCTCTGTGCATCGGCTAAGCTATCTACAGTAGTATTCCCACACTTCTGTACTCCAATGTCTTTTATGTAATTGGGATAAATGTGGGTACTTGAGGTTCCACAAAAAAATTATTACAGTGCAATCCTAAGAAGAGTTACTCCAGTCTAAGCCCATTGAAATCAATGAGCTTAGACTGGAATAACTCTTCTTAGGATTGCACTGATAATGTTCTTGTCTGCTTATCCCTCAGCTTAGTCACTAGTTCATATCCTGTTGCTATCTCTCTAAAACAATTTTGACTGAGGATTTTGTAACTGAGTGTTCTGGAATTTCAACTTTAGTTTGTTCAAAATGGGATATCTGCAGTTCATAGATGAAGTGCATCAATGTACAAGAGAAGAAAAAAAGTCTAGCTCTGTTGTAATAAAGGCTGCTCACAATAGGCTGTTAAACCTGAAAAGGGAATTCAATTAATCAAATATAGCCTAGCAGGGAAATAAATTGGAAAGTCAATGCATCACTATCCCTTCGTTTGACAGGTATAGAAATCATTTAATTTCCTCCTTGGAGTCTGTAGAAGCTTGAATTGTCCATAAAACAAGTCACAAGCATATAACTTCTCTTTTTGTGCTTTGTGCAAAATTTTTATTTTAGGATTTTGCACATTTATTTTTCATTAATTTGTATTACTTCTGAAAAAGTAAGAATTAACATTTCTGTTTGGAGCTTTGACCCGATAGAGGAAGAAGCAGAGAGCTGGAGTTATCTAAAGAGTGACCTGCCTTGGGATGCAGCATCTGGTATGGGTGTATTGGATGTCCTGCCTTCTAGAAGTAGCTGTAGAAAACATCAAGAGTCCAGTAGCACCTGTAAGAAAAGTAGCACCTATTGGTGGTAGGGTATGAGCTTTTGTGAGTTACAGCTCACTTCTTCAGATAGGAGTAGTTGTTTGTCTCTGCTCTACTTATATATTTATAAATAAAACATTTTTTTTCTTTTTAAATGCCAACAGGACCAGGTGCTCTCTCCTCCAAAAGGAACCAACTCAGGCAGTCCTGTCCCTGGAATTTCCCTTCGCTTGGAGAAGTGGGTACATTGTAACTATATTACTGTAGGATTTCTCGAGTGAGTTCTTCATTGATTGCTACTATAGCTGTTAATGTAAGAATCAATGTTTCTCTTCTAATGTTTGTTCCTTCTCATATGATGAGCATGTAATTGGAAGGGTTGCCTCAGGATTTTGTATGCCCATACACAAAACTGTGAGAAATAAAAGAGGGTGAACAATAGCTTCCATTACCTATAACCTATTCTTTAATATTGAGATTTCCAAGGCTGTTCTGTGTCAGTACAGTGGCATGAGTGAAGCTCCACCTGGTTGTAGGACCATTTGAAGTGGTTCCCGTGTGGTTCAGTTGGCTTGTATGGGAAGAATCCACACCAGAACCTCACCTGCCTCACACATTACAGAAGTAATTCTTAATTGATGTTACCTTTGCATTCCTTCCAGAGAGCTCAGACTGCTTCCATGAGGGTATCAAGCTCTCTCTCATCCAACCGGAGAACTGGTTTTGATTCCCCCACTCCTCCACTTGAAATGAGCTGGGTGACCTTGGGTCAGTCACAGCTCTCTTAGAGCTCTCTCAGCCCACCCACCTCACAGGGTGATTGTCATGAGGATAATAATAACATAATTTGTAAACTGCTCTGAGTGGGCATTAGGTTGTCCTGAAGGGTGGTATATAAGTCAAATGTTGTTGCTGTTGTTATTAATAACTAGGCAGGAAAATTTCATCTGTGGAGTCACTGAAATAATAAGTATCTAGAAAAACATATGGCGTCAGAGGCTCCAGGGATGACAAAAGACCAAAAGGGTATAATGGCTATGTCCAGCGAAGTTGATGGAGTTGTGATAAGGAGGACTGCCTGATGGATCCTTCCATGCATTAAGCTATTAAGAGGTCTAATTATTGCTATAGTTTTGAATGACGGGTACTGGTTGATTTAGGCATATCTTTTGGTACAATTGGTTGCTTCTCTTTTGTGATGCAAAGAATGGCTTAAAATGGTGATGTTCCCTTAGAATCCTGTCATTAATATGCCACATTTTATTCCAAACCTCAGGAGAGACTGAGTTAAGAAATAAATGTGTAGCAATTTCTGGAGTTTTTGGTTGGGGTCTCAGCTACATAATATCAATGGCCAGACATTTTAGGATGGATTCAGGTGACCATGTTGTTCTTGTGATGATAGCCTGAGGGTTGCTCATTTCAAGATTGTATTTTCATTTTCTGTAGATGGCAGCTATCACTGGGAAGGTCAGTGATGCAAATATCGGCACATGATGGGCTTGTTAAGGACAATCAGAAGTTAATCTTTTAATGCACGGTATCTTTTTACGCATTTATTTTATGTACTGTACTTCTCTGTCATCTCGTTTCAGTTTTATTGGAGCAGTTGTACTTTATTTTGTGAATCTTTCTGAGCCAATTACTGTGTTTTATTTAAGGTTTCTCTGAGCTTAAATACCAGGGTTAGATAAAGATGAAATACTTTTTTCAAATTGTCTGCTTCTGATTGGAATATCCCACTTTTGGATTTAATTTTTAAACATTCTTCCTCTGCTTGTTTTGTAAAATCTTGTCTTTTACTCCAAATTAACTCTTTCCTGTTTTTACAGAACAAACAGCCTCCATCTGATGCACTCTGACCATCTCCAGTCACATGAAAGATGCAGTGTGATCCAGAAAGCTCCTGAATACACCTACAGTTCTCTGAATACAATTCTCATGAACGTGGCAGGTTGGGAAACCTGTGTGAAGAATTATGTTTGAATATATGGGATTGTTTTTATGTCATCCATGCAAATGTTGATAGTGCTAATCACCAGTTTAGAGCCATAGCAAGCCTAGCCATTTGAAAATCCAAAATATGGGCTGAGCCATAGGATCACATGGCATTGTAATTGCTGTACAAGATTATTATCAGTACCAATGTACAATGTGACTATTGGAAAAGCGTAACAGTTACTGTGCCAGTGATCACTGTGTGACTTGGCTCCCTGGACTGTAGACCTGCAAGGCTATCCTAAGTAGAGTTACAGCCTTCTATGTTCATTGAAGTCAATGTTTAGGATTGTATTACTAGTTAGCCACATGTATGTATAAACCTCTAGCAAGTTCTGGAAAATCTTAGTAAGTTTTGCAACTGAATGTTTCATATACTTTTGAAAAAGTACAAATGTTCTATGTCCCTCAAAGGGGGCGATTTTCCGTCCCTCAGCCAATAAAAGAAATTTCAGGTTTGTCCCTGCAACCACTTAAATACAACCTACCAGTGCAAGTAAATGAACTCCTTCAAAGGAAGAATAAAAGGTAGCTCTGCAGGACAGGCTATTTTCATAAAATGTCCCTTTTATACAGGAAGTATATAATTCTACAATTATTTTGTGCCAATTGGAAAACGTTAAAAAATCTTTATAATCTAAAGCACTTTATTCCATGTGTGATAACGATTAATGGTGACTTCCTGTTGCTAGTTGCAGTTAGAAGCTAGAGCAGAATGTTAAACCATGGAATTGGTTTGTACTGTATCGGTTTGCCATTTATATTTCATAGCATACAAAGTTGCTGCTAACTATCACTTTGGGGCTCCCTTCTCTGACACACAGCAGTTGAAATCATAAGCGGACAGATTGGTGTCAAAATGTGTCTCACATAAAAATACTGGATTTTTGTTGTAAAAGATGAGAAACAAAATGCAATCAAAGAATCAATGGAGCAGCAATTTTAACGTCAGGTCTGAATTTGTTCCATTGTGCAAAAATGCATGTCTTGGATGGTGATCCTTCCCTCCTTTTCAGTGAAAGCAGAAACTATTTCCCTTATTTGCTCATATAAAATAACAATGGCCTTTTTGATGAGCTTTAATGAACACTGAGAAAGTAGAGTCTTTTGTTTGGGGTCCTCCTGATCTCCATGTATATGTTTGTGCCAGTGTTTCCAACAGTGGAAGGAAAAACAATATTGTGATCCCTCCCCCCCTCCTTGTTTGGTGACACAACTGCTTTCCAATATGCCATTGTCTACAACCCTCTTTGTAAAATATGTCACTGCTGATGGCAAAATTTCTGATGTATGAAATTAGTTCTTCATTGATAAATATATGATAGATAGCTAATCAACAGGCTTTGGAAGTTATACTTTTGAAAAAAAATCTTCTCAAAGTCACACTTAATTTTTTGGCAGCAAGAGCTTGATAAACTTTACATGATTTTTCTTTACTTCTTGAGGCTTAGTTGTGGGCCAGGAAGGTGTTCTTTTTGTCTCTATAGACATTCTTGGATTCTTTTTTCCTGTCCACGTTTGGGGCTCTAGGAGTAGAAGAACCACAAAACTGAGTCCAGTGGTATAAAATTATTTCTTCCCAAAACATTCCACAGCATGAGATTGTGGGGCAGTTCACTTGTGCATGCATATCACCTGATGAATGTATGAACTGACTCAATTGACAGGATTATGTTTTACATGAATATGAAATTTTTCTGTGTGGTGTTGGATCTCTGATACTTCATTGGCACATCAGCATGATGCTATAGTTGGTGAATGATGAACATTCATATGTGAACAAGCCCTCAGGAGATGTTTGTCAATGACAGTTACTAACTTGTAAAAAACCAATCACTTTGTTTGGAGCTATATATATGAAAAACAACAGCTCCTAAATGGATCCACTAGAGATCACTTATGAAGTAGATTTACATATGCCTTATTGCCAGGGCAGGGAGCTTGAGGTATGTTGCTACAAGTGCTGACTTAAGAGCCTCTTGAGTATTCTGTGTGCTTAAGAGGAGAAGTAATGTGGCTACCAACACTCTTCATTATACTGTAAGTTAAATGAAGAAGAAATACAGCAACAATGAAGACTGGTCATCATGGCTATTACTACTATTGTTCTGACTCAAAAGTGAAAACATATTTCTGTATACTCCTTTTTGATAGAGCTACTACTTCGCTCGATCAGGGGAATGCTGTGGACGTAGTTTATCTTGATTTCAGTAAGGCTTTTCATAAGGTTCCACATGATATTCTTGTTGACAGATGGTAAAATGTGGTTCAGATGATGTGACTGTTACAAAAATTTGTAACTGGTTGACAGAACATACTCAAAAAGTTTTTGCAAATGATTCCTCATTCTCTTGGAGAGGAGAGACATGGAGTGCCTCAGGGTTCTCTCCCGGGCCCTGTGTTGTTCAACATCTTTATAATTTACTTGGATGAAGTAACAGAGGAGATGCCCATTAAATCTGCAGATGATACTACATTGGAAGGGGTAGCAAATGCATTAGAAGATACAATCAAGATTCAGGATGATCCCGACAGGCTTGAAAACTGGGCTAAAACTAACCAAATGAATTTCAATAATGCAAAGTTCTGCATTTAGGCAGGAAAATCAAATGCATAATTATAGAATAAGTGAGGCTTGTCTTGGCAGTAGCATATGTGAAAATGATCTTAGTAGACCATATATTGAACGCAAATCAGCACTGTGAGGCAGTAGCTAAAAAGGCAAATGTGAATTTGGGCTGCATTATAATAATAATATCAATAAGTCTTCTTCCATTGTTGCTGTAGCTGTCTTCCTTGTCTTTTCATTGCCTGTAGCACTTCAGTAAACCAAGGGGCTACATGGGCTCTAACACTTGAGAGAGGGCACTTGGGAGCAATTGCATCAAGCAGCTGGATCATTTTTTCATTCCAGTGCACAACCAGGGCATCGACATGAGCACCAACCATATCAACAGGAAAATCCCCTAAAGCCATCAGAAAGCCATTCAGATTCATTTGGCTCTGAGGGCAGATCATTTTAATAGATCCCCCACCTCTTAGAGTCTTGGTATGCCTGTAACTCTAAACAGAAACAAACAGTGATCTGTCTATGACAAAGGAATGCAGTCAATTCCTCCACCCTCAGATCCCGTTCTTCCTGCCCAAAACAAAATACCAAATCAAGAGTGTGGCCTGTACAATGCGTAAGACCAGTTATTATCTGAGACAGGCTCATGCTTGTTTTGGAGGCCATGAAATCCTGAGCTGCTCTTGACAAAACAGTTTTGGTATGAATGTTGATGTCACCCAGGAGCAAGAGGTCCACAATATCAGCACTGAGACCACCTGCTTCAGCTCAGGCAGGAAGATGGTTGAGTAGCCGTCTGGGCAGTAAACCAACAGAATCTCAGTCCTGGCTCTCAATCCTAGCATTAGGTGCACGGCCTCATAACTGGTTATATCTTGGATGGGGCACCACGCTAAGGGGATAGACTATTGTGATACCACCTCCCACCCATCAGGGCTGTGCTGAGGTATGACTGAGTACCCTGGGGGACACAACTGGGAGAAGTTAATCCCTCCCCCCTACCCTAGTCTCAGTGATACATGCCAGGTCTGCCTTCTCATCCAGGATTAAATCAGTACATGAGGTGTAATTTACCAACTATTTCTATTTTAATTCAACCATTCATGTCAATTGGGGTTTTTTTTTAAGGAATGGATTTTGACAGGGAGCCGTTTTGTGGATTATGGTGCATTATCATAATATAGCAATTGTGATGATAGGGTGCAATGGCTCTGCTGGACAAATGGAGCCCTCTATGCCCATTAGAAGACCATCAATTATTTCAAGATAGGCGCAACTTCATATACAGTTCACACGCACAGTGAATTTGTTATGTATATGCCAGTAGGCGAACTGCTGCACCCATGAAGCTCTTGACTAACATCCAGAGCTCTCTACAGAGGATTTCCATTTTTCAGTCTATGAGAAGAACTGCTCCAAGTGCATGTTGTGAATTAGGATTTAATTTAACATTTTTTGCAACATTTGTACATTGCCCTTCCTCTAAGGAGCCCAAAGGAGCATTTTAGCTTTGCAGAACTATACTGCAGAGAGAGACAGAGAATTGCCTAAGGCCACTGTAGAGATGTATTTTTTTGGTGTGTAATCTGAGTTCTTCATTTCTAAACCCAAATCATTCTAACTAATGCATCTTTGTTATAAAAAGAGAAAAGATGTTGCTTTGGAATAGCTTGGTAATTTATAGGGAGCAACAGATGCTTGGAAAATGAAGCAATTAATTGCCCTTTGTCTGAGGGTACCTTAGGGAGATGTGTAAGGCAATTAAACTCACCCTCAAGTAGTAGAGGTTGAATCCAGTTAACAAACAAGGGTGCCTGATCTAAGAGAGTTCTAGAGCGATAAGAGAGAGTTGGGGTGGGTATAAAAGCTATTTTGAATCACTGAGTATGATATTATATAAGTGATGGGATATATAGCATCCAGGAATGATGCAAAAGCTATAAGCAAAGGGAGTAATATATCTTTGATACTACAGCATAGGATGAAACAATAATTGTGTTCTGAAACAAAATAAAACACATCTCACTTTGCATGTGACATACACATTTCCTTCTTTTCAGCAAGAAACCATGAATGCAAATAAAAGACAAGTCTATCTGACAACGTTAGCTTCCCATCCCTAATATTTGTTCCCCCCTAGAACCTTATCTACTGTAATGCGTCCATAGGATCTTTGTCTATCTTTAGGATATATTTTAATATGTCTTCTCAAATAATAGAGCAGCATGTCTTGTGAGATCTTTATCCTAAACATGTAGACTGTTAAGGCCATTCTTTCAGAACAGCTGTCTGTATATCACATCAGTCCTCATAAGTATCCATTGTGCAGTGCTATTACTTTGGTTTAGGTCTTATCTTTGCATGATATATGCTTTCCTTCTAATGGGAATAATGTGATAGCTGGGCTTTCTAAATTCTTTGCTACATTGGCTTCTTACTCTGTGTGCACAGTGCAAAAACCTTGCCATTTTGAAAAAATGGGTGCGGGTAGGGAACATAGCAAATCAAAGTATGTGCATGAAACTCTAAAAAAAATTATATCTAATAATTGTATGAAGCCCTGGTACTGGTATCAATCTGCTGGTATCAGGCTGCAAGGGAGTTCACAGGATTTGTTCCCTGCCTCAAGATGATCCATAAGCTAGATACCTCTGTTGTTGCTGCATGCACAGCTGGAGGAGTGGTGAATGGTGGAGGCTGCCTGGTACATCAGACCACTGGCAGGTGGCAACTAACTGTCAGCAGCTGCCCTCCATTTAAATAAATTGCTTTTGCTTTGCTCTGAGCTGGAGGAGACGGGAAAGGGCTCTCTCCTCCAAAGGGAAACAAGCCAAGTAGGCAATGTTCTCTGGAACTTCTCAGCACTTGGAGAAGTGGCGCAAATGGAACAAAGAGAAATTGATTTGGAAAAAATGGGAAGGAGAAGGATTTCGTTAATTGAGGGCAAATTGTTAGGAGAGGACATGGAATAGAAATGAATGTTTTGGGGGAAATTCATTGAAAGAAAATAATTTAAGAGGTGTTTGGAAGATGGCAACACTTGATTTCAACATCACATTGATGGCACAAAAGGCCAAGTTATTCTGGCAAGAAGGGCACATGCTGTACCGCTGAACTATGGATCCTTTCCTGGTAAGAAGAAACCTGGTAACTATTTTTTCCATTTAAGTATTCAGCATCCATTGGTTCATTTAGGAGGCTTAGTCAGCATTACATTTTATTTTTTTGCAATAAGAAAATTAAATGCCAAATCTGACCACTGTGCCTATTGCCAAACAGCTGTTTTTGTATCTGTTAGTCTCTTGCCATGAAAACCCCACCAGGGGTGGCCATAAGTGAACTATGACTTGAGGGCAGAATTTAATCATTCATTAGGGTAGTCACTGAGATGAACTTTCTTAGGAAAAAGACCATAGGGAGATTATAACTGTTGGGATGAGGTCCAGGGAGAATTAAGAAAAGCCTGAGAGAGTCAACTGATCAGCAACAGACCTTGTCTACTACTTTTGAATAATCTGGAGAAGATGAAACGTTCGTATTATATTTTATATTATTCACCATTAGGAGATCCTGAAAACCTTAGCAACAGTTAAGATTTATTCTAAACAATGTTGAATGTGGACATATGGGA
Source organism: Eublepharis macularius (assembly GCF_028583425.1). NCBI lineage: Eukaryota > Metazoa > Chordata > Lepidosauria > Squamata > Eublepharidae > Eublepharis > Eublepharis macularius. The sequence continues at coordinate 70,104,630 of NC_072797.1, read as the reverse complement.
ACACTATAGGGAACTTTTTCATGTACTGCTGCATGGGTGAATTATACTTAATTCTGTGTGCCTCTTCAAGCAAGGGTTTTGTCTGACATCTTCGCTATAAGTCAATTTTTAATCATTGCACCCACTTGACTTGCTGACTTTTCAAGACTCAGAAGCTGCAGCTAGCATGCTTGCTTCAAAAAAGGACTGAGTAGAATTTAATTAAGCAGCCTAAATGTTCTGTAATCTAAACTAGGAAAGGTCTCATCCTTGTTGCCAAAAGCACTTAAGCAATTAAGCTTTACTCTGCAATGTTGTCATGCTGGAAATGAGAATCTTTGAGCTATAGATTCTGAGTATTTTTATAACATCAGTTGGAATAAGCCATACTCTCTGTGTTTGTCTTTTCTCTGAAGGACTGGGTTTTTTTTTTTTTTGGCACTGGCCCTTCAGTTATGTTCCTCTAATGCCTTTTTAACTCTCTTAGTTTATGACTTTTGGTGCCATTGAAAGGAAAAAGAAATACTCGCAGTGGTTCATTATTTGAATGTTGACTTGTATTTGTGGATCTAATATACCTTTTTGTACATTTGTTTAATTTTTTTCTCTGCTCTTTTTCTCTTCTGGAGGCTCAATGAGGATAAGAACATGCAATAAAAATACTAATTAAATATGCTGAAGGGAAATGAAAGGAAATGAAATATAGTGACTGTAAACAATCCTCCTCCTTGTTTCCATTTTCAGCTACTGCATGCCAATACTGCCAAGACTGGGCTTAGGCTCAGACTTTGGTGAGTCTGGATAGGAAGTCCCACAGTTGTGGAATATTTTATAGCATGCTCTTGTATTCAGATGTCAGAGTGCAAATAGCACGGCCCTTTACGTAATCAGAAGACAGCAAACTAGAAAAAAATGCTATACTTCAAACTATGTTTACATATGCTGGAGCATTTAACTGAAATGTCATGTCCAATTAATAGCTGGCTTATGCAAAGACCACTGTTCTTTTGATTACCTACCGTCATCACACAGTGTTCATATTTCTGAGATGTAGCTTTTTAAGGCAGCAATTCAATAATTAATTTTCTTGGGGTTTTGAGGTGTTTAAGTGGCCTTAACCTAGTGCTTTGACTCTGTTTTTAATGGATTTTTTTTTGGCCTTCAGAAAGAATGTGGGTTGAGTGATGCTTACTGCCTTTCTCATGAAATACTTGACAGTCTGCTTTACATTTTACTGTTTCTTATATAAATAGAGAATGTGTATAAACCACCTCTGAAGAAAACTGCTTGAGGTAGCTCGCAAATAGAAACGATGGCATAAAATCAGTAATATAAATGTTCAATATTAAAAACAAGCCAGGGATATAAAAACAGCATGAAGCAGCCTAAAAAGATGCCATAAAACGGTCCTCAGGCTAAAAGCAGGTCATAGTACATCTTTCAAAGGTAAATCTCCTTAGCACAGGTAAAAAGAAACAGTTTGGCCTGGAGCCTGAAAGGCAGTCTGACTAGAAATGCTGACCTTGTTTTTTGTACAAATATATCTGAAGTGATCACAGATTGTGCCTCTTTTCAGCAACAACTTACTACAGCAAAGAGAGAAAATAAACAGGCACAGGCAGCTGCCAAGTATTGATAAGAAGGTGGTCAAAATGGTATCAGAGAGAGAGAGAATGCTAGTAAAAAATTTAAGTTACTTTAATATCTGGCTACATCTTTGGGTTACTTTCTGTCTGTATTTCTAAGGAAATAAAGTTAATTTATTAATTAAATTTATATCACCACCTTTCTATAAGGAACTTAGGGCAGCAGGGTACAAGGAAATGTCTAGTCTTATCCTCACAATAATTATGTGAGTTAAGGAGGCACCAAGCCTAGAGTTACTCTATCTGGGTAGGCAGAGGTTTAAATTAATTTAATTTATTAGATTTGTATTCTGTCCTCCCCACGCCAGCAGGCTCTGGGTGGATCACAATTTGCATGCAAAGTTAAAATTACATCAGATATCATTTAAAACCATAATTTAAAAACATCTAGAGATAAACATACCTATATATATATTTAGGTATAAAGGCATAACCCTTTAGTCAGCACAAGAGCATTTGGAAGTATTCAACAGATGGAGATGTCACCAGTGGGGAGGGCACAGTCCATACTAAACCAAATAGGAGGGCTCTGCCTAGCGTCAATCATATGTCTGGCGGAACAGCTCCATCTTACAGGCCAGGTGGAAAGATAACAAGTCCTGCTGGTCCCTGGTCCTATTAGACAGAGTGTTCCACCAGGCTGGGGCCAGGACTGAAAAAGCCCTGGCCCTGGTCGGTGCCAGGCAGGCTTCCCTAGGGCCAGGGATCTTCAACAGATGTTTACCATTGGAGTGAAGAGTCCTCTGGGGTTCATATGGGGAGAGGCGGTCCCGCAGATACGCTGGTCCCAGTCTGCATAGGGTTTTATAGATTAATACCAAAACCTTGAACCTGATTCGGTACTCCACTGGTAACCAGTGCAGCTGGCGCAATACCAGTGTTATGTGCGCACACCTTGGCATTCCAGTGATGACCCGCACCACTGCATTCTGCACCAGCTGTAATCGCCAGATCAAGGTTCAAGGGAATCCCAGCGTAGAGCGTGTTGCAGTAGTCTAACCTAGAGTGACCAGTGCCTGGACCATTGTGGTCTAGTCGCGGGGCAAAAGGTAAGGGGCAAGCTACCTGGTTTGTTGAAGGAAGAAAAAGTAAGACCTGGAAACTGCAGCGACCTGGGCCTCCATGGTCAGGGAGGCATCCAAGATCACCCCCAGGCTCCTAACACATGGGGCCAGTGTAAGCACTGCCCCATCGAATATAGGAAGCTGAGGTCCCGAATCTATGTTTCTGTGACTCAAGTACAGGATCTCCGTCTTTGCAGGGTTTAACTTCAGCCGATTTTGCCTCTACCATCCAGCCATGGCTTCAAAAGCATGCTCCAGGACATCTGGGGCCAATCCAGGCCGTCCGTCCATCAACAGATATAGCTGGGTGTCATCTGCATATTGGTGATACCCAAGTCCGAAACTTCGTACCAACTGTATCGCCCCTTGTGGCACACCACATATTAGTGGCCTATGGGATGATAACTTCTCCCCCAGCACCACCCTCTGTCCCTGGCCATGAAGAAAGGAGACTAGCCATTGTAGTGCCATTCCTTGAATTCCCACATCAGCAAGGCAGTGGGTCAAAAGATCGTAATTGACCATATCAAACGCAGCTGAAAGGTCTAATAATATCAGCAGTGCCAATCCGCCCCGGTCCAGATGCCTGCAAAGATCATCTGTGAGGGCGACCAGCAATGTCTCCACCCTATGCCTCGGGTGAAAACCGGACTGGAAAGGATCTAGAGATGAGGTCTGCTTCAGGAAGCTCTGCAGTTGTTTCTCTGCCGCCCGCTCAATCACCTTACCCAGAAACGGAAGGTTTGAGACCGGGCGGTAACTGAGCAGATCGGCAGGATCTAATGATGGTTTCTTCAAAAGGGGCCTCACCACAGTCTCCTTCAGTGCCCCGGGAAAAACCCCAGAGCCCAGCGACAAGTTAACAATAGCCTCCAGGGAATCCCGTAATCTGTCAACACTGGCTTTCACCAGCCACGAGGGACATGGGTCCAGGGGGCATGTGGTGGGCCTCACAACCCACAGAATCCTGTCCACCTCTTCCCCAGAAAGAGGGCTGAAGTGGTCAAATATCTGTCCCAAAGACGGCCAAGGGGCCTCTAGTTCACATACCGTATCAACTGTGGCTGGTAAGTCACAGCAGAGAGACAAGGCTTTATCAGCAAAAAAGCTTGCAAAAGCCTCACAGCTTATAGTCGAATTCAAATTTTGGCAGTCTTCACCTGAAAGGGAGACCAATGAACGGACCACATTAAACAATTTAGTCAAGCATAAGCTAGCTGATGCAATGGAAGCTGTGTAAAATTCTTCATCACAGCTGTCACTGCCATCTCATAGGACTTCATAAACAGCCTATAAGATGTTCTTGCTTCCTCGTTGCAACATCGCCACCACACGCACTCAGGTCGTCTTAGTTCCCGTTTCTGTTGCCATAGCTCCTCCGTGTACCAGGGGGCCCAGCGATTTCGAGAACGAAGAGGATGACGGGGAGCGACTTCATCAATGGCCTCGGAGAGCCGTATCTGCCAGTCCTCCACCAGCTCATCCAATGAGCCACCACAGGGCATTGGTTCCCGCAGAGCATTCTGGAAACTAATTGGATCCATAAGTCTCTGTGGGCGAGCATAAATTTGCTCACTGCCCTTGCAGAGGGGGAGTGGGATAGCCAACCAAACCTCCAGAACTGCATGGTCTGACCATGGCACTGACTATTCTATCCAGAACCACATCCAGCCCCAGCCCGAAGATCAGATCTAGCGTGTGGCCTGCTTTATGTGTGGGGGCTGATACAAACTGGGAAAGTCCTAGTGTTGCCAAGGCCGACACCACGTCCGCAGCCTGTGCAGAGTTGGCGTCATCAGTGGGAACGTTGAAGTCCCCCAGTACTATCAGTCTGGGGAACTCCAAGGCCCACCCCGCCACCACCTCCAACAGGCGTGACAGGGTGTCTGTGGGCGCGCTGGGTGGTCAGTACACCAGACAGACAGACAAACTTTCCTGAGCACTCCACACCAGTCACACACAATCAGTGCCAGAGATCTCCAGGGTAGGGAGCAGTCTGAAGGAGAAATCCTCTCAGATAAGGATTGCCACCCCTCCCCGCAACACCCCGTTCAAGAATGATGGATTGAGTATCCTGGGGGGGGGGGTCAGCTCTCCTAAGGCAACTATTTTGCCCTCCTTCTCCCAGGTCTCGGTCACGCATACCAGGTCCATATTAGCCGCTGCAAAAATATCATGCAGAGTTCTGGTCTGATTATTTATGGACCTGGCGTTGTACAACATCAGTGTCAGAGGGAGGTTACACTTCTGAGTTCCGTCACCTGTGTATCTTGGGATGGGGCTTAGGTTCGAAGGGCACCGAACCTCTCCACATCTCTATGGCCTTCTCCACTTTGACCAAATCCTACTGCTGTATCTTCCCCGACCCCAGAGGACTGGAATCCCTGCCTCTATCCCAGTTGCCCTCCCCACCTCCATCATCATCATATCACACTATGCCCCTAGCAACAGGAAATAGCGTCAACTCTAAACTAATAGCACTCTTTTGGGCAACCTAGCCACTCTCAACCTCATAAAATAACAACTAATGAAATCAGGGCCTAATCCACTTTCATCATCCAATTTAATTTGATTTCCCAATCAATAATCTAAACCACCCCCAACTATCCCATTCCAATCTCCCGATTCTGACAATTCCCATATAATTTAATCTAATAATTTCCAATTTGCAGCAAGTCTCTCTCTCTCTCTCTCTCTTTCTTCATTTGGTTCAGGAGAAGCTCTCTTGAGATTCTTAATTAATTAATTAAATAGGGCTACAACCAGGGCTCACTTCGAGGGGGAATGCACAGGAATGCAGTTCCAGCAGTTCCTCAAAGAGGTCACATCAGGTGGCCCCACCTACCTGACTCTCAGCCATTTTTGGCCCGTTTCGGCCTGGATTGGGGCCGAAATGGCCGAGATCGGCCTCTGATGGGTGCTGGATCACTCTCCCACTCAGCCTGACCATTTTGGGCCCCTTTTTGGCCATTTTCAGCCCCTTTTTGCCATTTTGGGCCAATATCAGTCCTGAGTGGCCAGGATTGGGTCCATAACAGCCAGGATAGGTGATGCCAGGGGGTGTGGCATATGCAAATCAGTTATGCCAATGACACACTTCCAGTAATGGCAAGGGATGTGGCATATGCTAATGAGTTATGCTAATGAGTTCCTCCAGCTCTTTTTCTACAAAATGACCCCTGGCAACAACTAACTAACTCATGGGCATAGCAGCAATCATATTAATTCTTGTGCAGTATACCTCTCTTGAGACTGACTAATAGTATTCATCAAATGAAACTCTGGGGCAGTGTACAATTTAATTCATAAATGATCAAGTTATGCTTAATCAGTACTGACAACAATTTCAATTCACAAACAGACAGAGCTGGATCTAGGGGTGTGGGCACCTGGTGCCACACGGCAAGCCGGCCACCCCACGCGGCAAGCCGGCCGCCCCAATGCCGGTGAGCTGTGGAGCTGGCAGTGGCGGCAGCACCTGCGTGCGTTGGGGTGGCCAGCTGGCTTGCTGCATGCGCAGGACCTCCCAGCCCTGCGCTCAGCCACCCGCGTGGCAAGCCAGCTGCCCCAACGCACACCCTTGTTGCTGGCGCTGCTGCCACCAGCTCTGTGGCACACTGTGCGCTGGGGCAGCCGGTGTGCTGCGCGGCCAGCTGAGCACTGGGCTAGGAGGCCCTCCACATGGTTCGTGTGCCCCACTGCCCTGTGCCACCTGTGCAGCAAGCTGGCTGCCCCAGCGCATGGTGCGCCGTGGATCTGGTGGCAGCGGCGGTGGGTACTAACTAACACGTCATTCTCAACAAAGCTTTGTGTTCAGCCAGAAGCTTCCTTGCCTTTGGATTTATTATGGACACCTGTACTTTGAATATAATCTTTCAATAAACCCAGTTTTGTTTGTCTGGTTGCAAAAACAATGGAGGAAGGGAGAAAGGAGAGATTTCACTATCTTCCCCTAGAATATAAAGCTAATAGCCTTTAAACGCAGGAATTATTTGTGGCCATATTTTAATCTAGACAGATAGTTAAAATATAATTCCACAATTAACTGCTATAATTTTACATAGATTAATATCTATGGCTAAAAGCCTCTGCATTATAGGAGCACTTAATAATTTATGCTGAGAAGTTGGAAGAAAGTTCAAACACTAGGCTTGCTTTGTCTCTGTGTTTGTTCTAGGTCTTTTCCACATGGGTTTTTTTCATTGGTTCTGGCCCTATACTGCATTAATTTCTCTCCAGAGTTCTTGTACAATCAAAATACCCCAATTCGGTCTACAAACTGCTTCTCAAGCTTTTTTGCATTCTGCACAGAAAAAAGCCACACCTGCCGCAGAATCAATCTTTCCTTGACTTTTCTCCGGCTTTTGTCACTGCACACATACCCTGATCCCCCCCCCCAGTGAAGTCAATCTGCAGCTTTTTTGAAGTGTAGAATGCTTTCTTCAGTGAGAAGCCTGATCCTGTCTTTTACCCTTCCCTTTATCTCCGTGTACCCTGATTGGTTGAACAGCAACCAATCCAGTTTTTTCCAGTTTTTTAAAAAAAATTAATTAAAAAAAAGCAATATTGCAATTTTGGTGCCTTAAAAAAACCCTTGCAGCTGATGGGGCAAAAAAGGCTGCAATATGGCTAACACAAAAACTGTGCAGAGAGCCCTGAATCTCACTTGATAAAGTTTCCCTCTGGCTTCCTGTACTTTTTTGTCCATTCTTTTTTGGTGTTTTTAAAAAAAATTCTAAACAGCAACTTTGGTGCCTTAAAAAACACTTGTAGGTTTCCTTAGCCAGATCAGCTGATAAGACTGACATGTTCCCCAAAAAGACTGCAGCAGAAATAGGGCATTTTTCTAGTGCAGAAAAAATAAACAGACACCAGTTTATTCAACCTCCTCAAGTGCAGAATTACAGAGGCCCAATGTGGTTCTGATCCTTGCCAACCAAATATCCAGAAAAACTGGTTGTAATTGTGCATGCAGAAAATACCCTAGATAGGAAGGAAATAGAGGTATTCCCCTCTAACGAAGACCAAATCCTGTTGGAACACATGGCTCGTCAGGAGGACACAATGAGACATGACTGAATCCTTGGATCAGACCTAGGCCTCTGCCATTTAGAACCTAACACAAGCAATTTAAACGTGCTTTGAAGGACTGGTCCTGAATGGGCCCACAATGTGGCAGAAACAGGCAGTCTTGTTTCTTCCTTTTCAAGAGTTGAAATGGGCAGGGGGTGAACAACAGGTTTGGCACTTGAAAAGTCAAGGGAGGGAGCAAGAGCACCTGGCCCTGCCAATTCTGATTGGGCTCTCATGGTATTTTAAATTGTCCACATTGGGCTCTAAAATGGTGGCGGCGGCCCCATGTCTGACCCAGAGACACGGTCATCATGTCTTCTTGTGCCCTCAGAGTCCATATAACCAACCATTCTAGAAGTTATGCTTCCAGGAATTTCACAAATGGGATGTGAGTGACATAGCCACACCTTGTAGTTGGCTTTCAACACCTGATAAACATACGTATATTCCTTTGGAACCTGTAGGTTCCATTCTTAGTCATAATACTGAATAGCCATTGACACTTTTGTCCTCCATGAATTTGTCTAATCCTTTTACAAGCTCTTTATGCTAGCAGCAGCCCTTACAACATTCTGTGGCAAAATTAATTCCATAATTGAATTTGATATTGTACCAAATCTACTGTTAATCAATTTAGCTGGATGACCCTGAGTTCCAGGATCCCAAGAGACTCAATTCATTCACTCTAACTATTCATTTTAGACATCACTCATAATTTTACAAATCTCTATCACATCCTTGTATAGAGCTAAACTAGATGTTACATGGAATCCTGTGTTTTTCCTAATGGTATTTTTTTCACCAAAAATAACCTTGGCAGCCTGTCACTGTGAATACAGGAAGACAGGGAAGAAACAGGGAAATGTTTCCCTTTCTGCCTTTGGGCCACTCAAAATGACCCTCTCCAAACTGGGGAGACCTTGGGAGACAAACATTTCTTTCCCTTGCTTGTGGGAAAGGAGCTGGGAGATAAAAATTTGAGCAGACAAAAGGCAGAAAGTTAGAAGCGTTCCATGTCTCTTGTTGCGGTTCTGTTTTTTGTTCAGCCTGATTTTGTTCAGCCTGTTTTTTGTTTACTGGTGATTTCTGGTAAAAATAAGCAGCACATCAGAGAAAAGAGAAATCAAACCCTATTTCATGTTTTCTCTGGCCCTTAAAACACCCCCCCCCCCCACTCCAAGATAATAAGCCTCTCTTTGCTTAGCCTTTCTTCACAGGGAAAATGTTCCACTCCCCTAATCATTTTCACTTCCCTATTTTGTACTTTCTCAAGCCGTAAAATACTCTTTGGGGGATTAAGCCCTCATATGATATCCCAAATGTGAGCATACCATAGATTTATACAATAGCAGTTTGATTCTTGGGGTCTTATTTTCAGTCCCTTTCCCAATATTTCTGAGCGTTGCCTTTTCTTTCTTTTCCCAATCTCAGACCCTTACAGTTACAAACTCAAGATTCTCAGGCTGGTCTTGCTCTGGAAAGAATGCCTCAGGGCCAAGCTACACATGACGAATGACACTTGAATGGCAAGTGTATTTCTCCCTGTTCACTTGCCCTCCACTCAATCCACTTGCCGTTCAAGTGTCATTCGTCATGTGTAGCTTGGCCCTGAGAGAGCTTCTGTGTGCCCTGTTGGGGGCTGCATGGGTTCTGATTGGGAAACTGTAGGTTTCACCACTGGGGCAATTCACTAGTGGTGGATGGAGCAGAGTTGCCTTTGCAAAGCAGGTTTAGCATACTATTCTTCCTAACAATGAACAATTAAGAGAAAATGATATGCTTATAAATTGGGGAAGTCTAGACTTCATCCAGTTCTGAAGTTACCCAAATGCATGTGCAAAACGTGGCTGGGATGCTAGGTGGACTGAGAAAGCAGATAATTTAATATCAAGGGGAAGGGGACTTGAATTTGACATTTTAATCCAGTATTTAGATTTGGAGAATGATAGAAAACCTATGAAGACCTATGAGAACTTGTGAGCTGTGGTCATATTTGGGCAGAGTTATGTGATTTACAAGGCCATCCTAAATAGAGTTACACCTTTCTCAGCAAATTGAAGTTAATGTGTTGAGAAGGGTGTAACTTGCTTTGGATGTCACTGTCAGTCAACAGAAAAAGTAGTCTGTCTCTTGAGATTGCTAAGTGATACTCCCAAATGAAAAGAGCTCAACAGTTGTCAAAAATCTGACTAGCAAGCATCCCAGCAACTAAATACATGCCGTTGAGTAATCCCCAGAGGCCCGTTTAATATTTCTCATCTGTTCTGTCTATATTGCTTAAATCACTTCCTTTAGTTTTAAAATATATATTCCTTCTTACCGCCCAGGGACTTTTAAGTAATGTGCTTTTTAATATATGTGTGTATAATAATGTTTACAACCCTTTAAATGTACAGAGTTGCTCATTAACAGAGTGTATAAATATTCATTTCAAAATATTTAATCATTGTAATGGTCTAATGTTATAGCATCTTGCCATTTATGCTTGCAATGAAACTTATGCATTGCTTTGCACCAGCGTTTAGAAATTATTTAAACTATAAGGTTCCTCTGGAATGCTACCAGTTATCTGGCACATAAATTCCAGCATTAAATGGTAGTGAACTGTTGTTGTTGTGGGGATAAGCCAAAGGATCACTCAGATCCTGACAAGCATTGCCCTTGGTAGACTTTACATCAGGAATTTAAGGAATAAGGATCAGTACACTATGATTTTTTCAATACATCATTTCCTCTCACACCTTATACTCTCAGTGGGCACCACTAATATCTGACTCTGGGCACAAAATTATATGAACAACATAAGTAGTTTTATATTGAGCAGGATGGTTGGACCACATAGCTCAGTATAGCCTGCTCTTAGAGGTTGCAGCACTCTAGAAGTACAGAAAGGTCCTTCCTGACACTTGTTACTTGATATTGTACAAATCTTTATGTTTATGCCATCTCTGATCAACATATCAAATGCATTCTGTGGAAATGGATATTTATTAGAATAGTTGTATATCGTTAGTGCATCTGTAGTAGAGAGAGGTGTCTACAAAAACTCACATTAGAAAAAAGGATATAAAATATTTGGTTTATAAAGCATTGAGTGAAGAATTTACCTCAGCAGACATTAAAAAGAAGAACTTTTTTTGGGTTCAGAGTGATAATCATGGAAGATATGCTGGTGTAGAGGTTGACTTTCAAGTTAGTAAAATGTTTGTAGTGCCCCAAACGAAGATAAATCTGAATTTTACAGAAAATTGATGGAGTCCTTAACAGACGTATCTTATTAAACTTGGTGTTTGATGGGGGATTGGAATGGAGTGATTGTTCGACAAATAGATAGGAGCTCTGAGAAACATTAAATTACTCTAAGGTAAACTACCAAAGAACTTCTTTGATTTGATGGATAATTTGTGACTCGTTGTTTTGTGGAGACAGAAAAATGTCAAGGCAAGAGACTATACATATTTTTCAGAAAGGCATAGATTGTTTTCAAGAATAGACTAATATTTGTCATGGAGAAAATTGAAAACCTTCTTTTAGTTTATATAATTTTTTTTCATTCTGTATATATTCTTGTTCTTTTATATGGTCTGTTGTTGTGTGTTTGCTAGCTGATTTTTATTGGGTTAGTTTTTGTGTTATTGTATTTTTCTGTTTTGTCTCTCTTTTTTATTATATAAAACCCTTAATTTTTTTTTAAAAAGGCTTCCGCTCCCCAACCCCAACCCCAGTCTTTGCAGATAACAAACAAGTCTGGCTGCTGTGCTATGCTATGTTATATGTTGTTTTGTTTCCTGACCTAATTTGAAAACTTCAGAGCACGTGTATTTATTTATTTATTTATTTATTTACTCTACTCTACTCTACTCTACTCTACTCTACTCTACTCTACTCTATTCTTAACCCGCCCTCCCCACAAGCGGGCTCAGCGCGAGGTACAACATTGATTAAAATACAGCATAAAAACAGCAATCAATGAAACCATTCCAAGACGGGCAGTCCTGCACTCGTGCCTGTCAGCATACAAAAAGGGGAGGTAGTAGTGGACAGATAGATTACTGTACCCCTTTTTGGGGCAGCCAGCAGTGGACATTCCATAACCCCTCATAGAAGGAGACCGGTGGAAGGCTTGGCACTGATGGACTAAAATTAGCCTCCACCATATGCCTGGCGGAACATCTGTGTCTTACAGGCCTGCCTAAATGATATAAGATCATGGTGGGCCCGAGTGTCCTCAGACAGAGAGTTCCACCAGGTTGGGGCCAGGACTGAAAAGCCCCTGGCCCTGGTAGAGGCCAGCCAAGCATCCCTAAGGCCAGGGACCACCACTAGATGTTTTCTGGTTGAACGAAGCGCACTTTGGCGCACATATGGGGAGAGATGGTCCCTTAGATTTGCTGGTCCCAGTCTGTTTAGGGTTTTATAGGTCAGAACCCAGTCCACTTAGGGCTTTATAGGTCGGAGCCAACACCTTGAACTGGATCCGTAACTCTACTGGGAGCCAGTGAAGCTGCTGTAAGATAGGCATAATGTATATTCTACACAAAGCTCCAGTTAGGACACACACAGCAGCATTCTGGACCTGTTGAAGTCTCCATATCAAGCCCAAGGGCACCCTTGCATAGAGCGAGTTACAGTAGTCCAACCTAGAGGTGACCGTTGCATGGATCACTGTCGTTAGGTCCTGGGCCGAGAGGTAGGGCACCAGTTGCCAGGCCTGCTGAATGTGGAAAAAGACCACCCGAGCCACAGCCACGATCTGGCCCTCCATAGACAAGGAGGAGTCTGGAATCATGCCCAAACTCCTAACCGATGGTACGGGCACAAGTAGTGCCCCCCCAAAGGTAGGGAGATGGATCCCCACCTCTGACAGCCCACCGCCCAAGTACAGGATCTCCGTCTTCACAGGATTCAACTTCAGCCTGCTCTGTTCTACCCACCCAGACACGGCCATAACCATTAACCAAAACAATTCCTTATCAAAAGACTTCTAACCCAGAATATCTGGAACTCTTGTTGTTACCAATTCTAAGAGGAATAGCCTTTTCGGTTGTTTTTTCCTTTCAGAGCATGAAGATGTTTAAGCATATTGCAAAAGCAGAATTCCACAGATATATTTTCCGTCTGTTGATATTCTTTGACCACTATTTACCAGATCAATAGCATTTGTTATTAACAATGTATTTCATATTCTTTTCTATAGAGTGTGCCTTATGAAGCTGCTGTTTCCACCAGGGAACTGAACTCTGCAGTCTGGAGATCAATTGTAATTCTGGGAGACCCACCTTGAAGTTGATATTTCTTAAAAAGAACCCAACGAGCATGATTTCAATTAAAGTACACACTATGATCTTTATATTTTTAAAAGAGATTTATCTTAATCAACCTTAGCTCCAAGTACAATCTACTTCATTTAGTGTTGATAATATCCAGTAATAAGAACACCTTGGTGATATTTCCTTTGCTATGAATAGCATATTTAATATGTATCCAAGTGAATTTGACTACTCCATTTCAACCAAGTGGATCCGTTTTCAGTCATGGTCATTATTTCTGTGAAACTTCATAACTGATTAAGTACTTTCACTGTGCCAAACTGCCAACCTCTTCATTAAGGATGCAATCCTATGAACATTTACCTAAGAGCAGACAGTAGGATTAATCTCTAAATTAACATGCATGGAACTCCATTCAACATAGGTCATCCTAAGAGAAATAGGAGTTGGGGGAGGGGACTTCCATTTTGATATGTGGTATCTTTGAAACTGAATAATTATGAAAATGAATCTCTGGATGAGTTTGTGCATAGAAAACAAAATGTGAAATCCTACCTGTTAAACACTTTGCAAAGTAAAACCTTGGCAAATGAAGTCCTTGAATGGCTTGCTGAATATCTAAGAGTTTATGTTGACAAATTATTGTTTCACAAAAAACGAAAAGCAATCATTTTTCTCATTTGTATCTTAAGGCTTCCCATTCCCTTTAAGGAAATGGATCCAAGAACGTGTTTCCTAAAATTTCAAAGAGGAAGTTTCGTTATAAATAAAGTAAGTAATAAGACCTGAGACTCCTCTGTGCTTAATCGGAGATTCATATTTGGAAAATCCAAAGCATAAAACTTTGATCAAAGTATCAGTGTTATAAAAGCATGCATCAGGGATATAAAAAGAAAGAAAACATATAAGTCCTGTGGATTCTTATGCTGAAAACAATCCCCCTTTAAACCAGTCACCTGTAGCCATCAATGTTTGCTATTGACAGATCACTGGTTTTAGCTACTTTCCAAATGTGTCACTGAGGTGCTTGTTGCTGCCTCATCATGGAGAATGAATACTCCCGTATCAGATTCCAGATTGTGCATTCCCATGTAGTTATATGGTGAAACAAGCCTGTAGTGCAAGGTTTGGCTCAAGATAGCAGAGCTCAAACCCAGGGATAATGACAGACTTATCTTGAGCTATGCAGCAGGTAATTTTGTAACAGAAATAATTTAAGACTCAATCTGTCTATTCCCTTCTCTCTTTCATCTCCCCAGGAAACACCATCCAAACTCCATAGTATAAAATAAACATTTTCACTCTGTAAGAACAGTTTATTTCACCAAGGAAAACAAGAGAAATACTTTCTTAAAAATAAGCAGGGCTTTTTTTTCAGCTGGAACGTGGTGGAATGGAGTTCCAGAACCTCTTGAAAATGGTCACATGGTTGGTGGCCTCGCCCCCTGATCTCCAGACAGAGGGGAGTTGAGATTGCCCTCCACGGCAATCTACTCCCCTCTGTCTGGAGATCAGGGGGTGGGGCCACCAGCCATGTGACCATTTTCTCCGAGGGCAACTCACTGAGTTCTACCACCTCTTTCCCCAGAAAAAAGCCCTGAAAATCATTTGGCATAGGAAGCGTGATTATAGGTGGTTGTGAGCTGGTTCTGCTGGTTGGTATGTGTGTGTGTGTGTAGGAGAGAAAATAATAAAAGCATACACTCACTTTATATTTAGAAAAGAAATGAGAGTTCTTTATTGTAGGAATCCCATACTCAGATAGGAAGGAGGAGAGACAGATCCTAACTACCTATCTAGTCTAAGGATGGGCATGGATGCTAGGACAAGGCTGGAGGAAAGGGACAGCACTGAATCCTCCTCTTCCAACAACAAACACTACACATTTTGATGTGTAATACGGATAAAAACTTGGAATGAAGCCAACACTTAAATTAGAAATTTAGCTCTAAACTCCACTGATGCTGCCAATTCAAATTTAGGCCATTTCCACATGTTCTAATTTTTTCCAGTTTTCCTTGTCCCAAAACCGCATCTTCCCAATCTGCTTTGAGAACTCACCTTTCACATGCATTATCCTCATGCATGTTTTGTGGGTGTTTGTTGCGAAAAAAAGGTCCCAAAACAGAAAACGCGTTCTTTATCTGCACCTTGTCTCAAATGATGTTGGTGCATTCCTGCCCAATAGAGGTGGGCACGGTCTGCATAACGGACCTAATTTCGTCACGAACTTACCCAGTTCGTCATTCGCGAACACGCGGGCTGTGGGCTTGTGTTTTTCTCACGAAAGCGCCGAACATTGTGGCTTTCTGTCCGTGTGTCCGTTGGCCCATCATGCCAGGATTCCCGCTCAAACAATTTCCTAGGCAACGGTGTGGAGCCACCTTCCCCGTTTGGAACACACCAATCTTAGCCCAGGAAACCTTGATTGGCAGCTCTGTCAGCCAAACAGAGATCACCAGCCTTTCTGCATAAAAGACAAAAAGCACGAAGCCCCGCTCCATTTTGCTGGTGCGGGGACGCGAGTTAGCTTCTAAGCTTAGCAACTGCTTGCTGTGGGGAAGTTTTTTTGTGTGTGAGAGCGCGGCTTGTGCCTTAGGGCTTTGGGGCTTCAGGTGCAAGAGAGCTTTCTCTTTTCTCCATTCCTGTTTAATTTTTTTCTCCTTTCTATTCTAGTTTTCTTGAGAGCACTTTAAAAAAAATCCTTTTACCGCACTATTGGGTTACTCTGATTTCTTTCTGCATTTCGAGTCTGGGTTCTTCTCGGGCTTAATCCCCCCTCCCCCAAAAAATCTCTTCCTTTTTTCTGGGTTGCCAGTGGGTTCTATTGTGCTCTGACCCCACCCACTCACAGACCCACAGTGGGTGCAAGGCAGCTTTGGGCATTGTCTGCTTGAGTTCTTGCCTTCTTTCCCCCATGTTCTTTCTTGGCTGCTGATGAGATGCAAGGGGAGGGAGACTGCTATTAGGCTCTGTGAAACACCCACTCTTTGATGACCGGCAGCACGCTTTGGGGGGCTCTCTGCTTCACTTCTTTCTAAGCCTTTCACTTCCTAAATAGTGGGTGACTTGGTGGGACATTTCCTGCCTGGCTTTTGAGGTGAAGGGCAGGCTGCTACTGGTCTCTGTGAAACACCCACTCTCTGACGACTAGCAGCACGCTTTGAGGGGCTCTCTGCTTCACTTCTTTCTAAGCCTTTCACTCCCTAAATAGTGGGTGCCTTGGGGGGAGATTTCCTGCCTGGCTTTTGAGGTGCAAGGGGGAGACTGCTACTGGCCTCTGTGAAACACCTACTCTCTAGCGACTGGCAGCTCACTTTGGGGGGGCTCTCTGCATTGTCTCTCCCTTTGCATGAGCACCTGCTGTCCCCTCTGGCCAGGGGGGAATGGGTCCCCTGAATCATGTCCGCCCTGCGAAGACAGGAAGGTGGTTGAGTTCTGTTGCTGATGCTGCTGTCATGTTTCTGTCTCCCCCCTCTCAGGAACCACGCTGACCCATCCAAGCAATGTCTCCTGTCCTGCCCTTCCCCCACATTCCACAAAGGCAGGACAGCAGATCCGGTCTGACTCCCACTTCACGAGGGACTCTCCTGTTACTGCTCCCTCCTGGGTTACATACACGGTTGCGATCGAGCAGCCGATTGTACCATATGGGGTGGAGTTGGTTATCGACGTGGTGGCTCCCCTGTCAACGGGACTGACGGGACCTCTTTCAGCTGGTTGGGAAAGTGTCATGCTGCAACTGAGGACTAGGGATGTGCGTTTCGGCATTCAGAATGCCGAAAGAATGCCGAAACAAAAGTGTTTCGGCTTCTTTCAGGGAATGCCGAAACGTTTCGGGGAATCCCGAAACGTTTCGGGTAGCCGAAAGAAAAAAGCCGAAACGCTTCGGGATTCTTTCGTCTTTCATTCGGCTTTTCAATGGGAAAATGCCTCCGTCTTCCCGGACGTCTGGGGGAGGCATCTTCCCACTGAATAAGCCCAAAATTGGTGGGGACCTTCCTCTAACCCTTCTCTAACAACCACCCAAGTTTCAGACAGATTGGACTTTGGGGGGCCATGTTATGGCCCCCCAAAGCAGGTCCCCCCATCCTCCCATAAAGGAGCATCTTCTTCATTATTTCCTATGGGGAAAAAATGAAGAAGCAGGCTTCCTTTGCCAGGGGTGGCATTTTGCATGCAAAATGCCCCCTTACCCTCAGGGGCCCTTCTCCCACCCCTCCTCCCACCCCCCACCAAGGCTCAGCCTGCTCCCACTTGGGGGGGCCATTTCATGGCCTCCCCAAGTAGGTGCTCTAATCTCTACCACTGACAGCTGGGGGAGGCTTGTGTTGCCAGGGGTGGCATTTTGCATGCAAAATGCCCCCCAACCCTCTGGGGCCCTTCTCCCACCCCTCCTCCCACCCCCCACCAAGGCTCAGCCTGCTCCCACTTGGGGGGGCCATTTCATGGCCTCCCCAAGTAGGTCCTCTCAGCCCCTAAATTCCACCCCTTACAGCTCCACACAAACCCAATTCCCCCCAGCTGCCACACACAGACCCAAATCCCCACATTAGCCCCTGACAGACCCAAATCCACCCCCACCTGCCCCACACCCATAACCCCAGGAACAGGCTGGCAAAGGCCAGCCCTCTCCCTTTGTTCCCTATGCTGGGAACTTCTAAACTCTCTTTCCCTGGGCAATTCTGCACAGCCCAGGGGTGCCACAATGGTGGGCACACTTCTGAGTGCCAGCTGGTCCCTGTGAAAGAGCACCTGAACCACAGACACCCTCCCTCAAATTCCCCCACCACCTACAGAGATGGCTGGCCAGCCAGCCCCATTGTTCCCTATGATGGGAACCAACTGCACAACAAAGAATAAAACAAGAACAACACAAAATAAAGTTTTTTAAAAATTATTTTCTCCCTTCCAAAGTACAAGTAGGCAAAGCATTATGACACATAACACCAGCAGTCCCCCACACAGAAAAATAACACAACTCACTTAACATCAGAGAATCACAAAGCACGATTCCTGTCAAAAACACTTTATTTCTTGAACAGCTTTAGGCTACACAGCAGGGGGGGAACACCAAAGGGCATGGCAGCAGTATCTTACACAAAAATAACACAACTCACTTAACATCAGAGAATCACAAAAACACAATTCCTGGCAAAAACACTTTATTTCTTGAACAGCTTTAGGCTACACAGCAGGGGGGGAACACCAAAGGGCATGGAAGCAGTATCTTACACAAAAATAACACAACTCACTTAACATCAGAGAATCACAAAAACACAATTCCTGGCAAAAACACTTTATTTCTTGAACAGCTTTAGGCTACACAGCAGGGGGGGAACACCAAAGGGCATGGAAGCAGTATCTTACACAAAAATAACACAACTCACTTAACATCAGAGAATCACAAAAACACAATTCCTGGCAAAAACACTTTATTTCTTGAACAGCTTTAGGCTACACAGCAGGGGGGGAACACCAAAGGGCATGGAAGCAGTATCTTACACAAAAATAACACAACTCACTTAACATCAGAGAATCACAAAAACACAATTCCTGGCAAAAACACTTTATTTCTTGAACAGCTTTAGGTTACACAGTAGGAGGGCACAAAAGGGCATGATAGCAATGTACTACAAAAAATAATACAACCCACTTCACCGTTTTTGACAGCAATTGTGTTTGTGTGATTCTCTGATGTGAAGTGAGTTGTGTTATTTTTGTGTAGTACACTGCTTTCCTGCTCTGTGGTGCCTTCCTACTGTGTAACCTAAAGCAGTTACAGAAATAAAGTGCTTTTGACAGCAATTTTTTGGGGTGATTCTTTAATGTGAAGTGAGTTGTGTTATTTTTGTGTAAGATACTGCTTCCATGCCCTTTGGTGTCCCCCCCCCTGCTGTGTAGCCTAAAGCTGTTCAAGAAATAAAGTGTTTTTGACAGGAATTGTGCTTTTGTGATTCTCTGATGTTAAGTGAGTTGTGTTATTTTTGTGTAAGATACTGCTGCCAAGCCCTTTGGTGTTCCCCCCTGCTGTGTAACCTAAAGCTGTTCAAGAAATAAAGTGTTTTTGACAGGAATCGTGCTTTGTGATTCTCTGATGTTAAGTGAGTTGTGTTATTTTTCTGTGTGGGGGACTGCTGGTGTAATGTGTCATAATGCTTTGCCTACTTGTACTTTGGAAGGGAGAAAATAATTTTTTAAAAACTTTATTTTGTGTTGTTCTTGTTTTATTCTTTGTTGTGCAGTTGGTTCCCATCATAGGGAACAATGGGGCTGGCTGGCCAGCTATCTCTGTAGGTGGTGGGGGAATTTGAGGGAGGGTGTCTGTGGTTCAGGTGTTCTTTCACAGGGACCAGCTGGCACTCAGAAGTGTGCCCACCATTGTGGCACCCCTGGGCTGTGCAGAATTGCCCAGGGAAAGAGAGTTTAGAAGTTCCCAGCATAGGGAACAAAGGGAGAGGGCTGGCCTTTGCCAGCCTGTTCCTGGGGTTATGGGTGTGGGGCAGGTGGGGGTGGATTTGGGTCTGTGAGGGGCTAATGTGGGGATTTGGGTCTGTGTGCGGCAGCTGGGGGGGAATTGGGTTTGTGTGGAGCTGTAAGGGGTGGACTTTAGGGGCTGAGAGGACCTACTTGGGGAGGCCATGAAATGGCCCCCCCAAGTGGGAGCAGTCTGAGCCTTGGTGTGGGGTGGGAGGAAGGGTGGGAGAAGGGCCCCAGAGGGCTGGGGGGCATTTTGCATGCAAAATGCCACCCCTGGCAACACAAGCCTCCCCCAGCTGTCAGTGGTAGAGATTAGAGCACCTACTTGGGGAGGCCATGAAATGGCCCCCCCAAGTGGGAGCAGGCTGAGCCTTGGTGGGGGGTGGGAGGAGGGGTGGGAGAAGGGCCCCAGAGGGTTGGGGGGCATTTTGCATGCAAAATGCCACCCCTGGCAACACAAGCCTCCCCCAGCTGTCAGTGGTAGAGATTAGAGCACCTACTTGGGGAGGCCATGAAATGGCCCCCCCAAGTGGGAGCAGGCTGAGCCTTGGTGGGGGGTGGGAGGAGGGGTGGGAGAAGGGCCCCTGAGGGTAAGGGGGCATTTTGCATGCAAAATGCCACCCCTGGCAAAGGAAGCCTGCTTCTTCATTTTTTCCCCATAGGAAATAATGAAGAAGATGCTCCTTTATGGGAGGATGGGGGGACCTGCTTTGGGGGGCCATAACATGGCCCCCCAACGTCCAATCTGTCTGAAACTTGGGTGGTTGTTAGAGAAGGGTTAGAGGAAGGTCCCCACCAATTTTGGGCTTATTCGGTGGGAAAATGCCTCCTCCAGGCGTCCTGGAAGACGGAGGCATTTTCCCATAGAAAAAAGCCGAAAGAATGCCGAAATAATGCCGAAAGAATCCCGAATCCCGAATCCCGAAAGAGATTCTTGTTTCGGCTTTCAGCTTTAACGATAGAGAATTTTCTTTCGGCTTTCTACTTTCGGCTATAGCCGAAAATTTTTGGCTTGCACACCCCTACTTGGAACACATATAAAATGTACAAACTGTTGCCCATTGGATCTGTGCTTGCAATTGTAGGCTCTGCACACACATCAGGGAGTGGCCTGCTATGCCAGAATAGCCAAGGGCATGGATATCTGGTACTCCAACATACGATATCTGTTTCAGTAGATGTTCCTTTCCCTGACCTGGATAGCCCAGGTGTTGGGGGTTGCACAGCAATGAGATACAAGTTTGTAAAGTAGAAGAAGTTTAAGGTAACATAATTTTTGTATATTGGTCTTGATACTGTAATAATAAATGATGATGATGATGATAATGATGATTAGTAGCAGAAGTTTGATAATAGCACAATGAAAATAAGTAGACTTCTGTGATTCTAGCTCTATAAAAATACTTTACTACATAATAGGGTAAAAAAGGGTACATTTGGTAGGAAAAACAACAAAGAGTCTAGGTACCAGAGAGAGAAAAGCTTAGTCTGCAAAGAGAAGTAGACTGCTCTTAGACTGCATGGTCTAGTGAAGTAGTAGACTGTAGTAGCAGTGAAGTGAACAAAGAGCAATAAAGCCTTAGTATGTGTTGCTAGCTAATTGCCCGCCTTTCAATAAACTGGCTCATCCAATAGACATTCCTGGATTCCCTCATTAAGACTAAAGACTCCCACTTTCTCTGGCGGGAACTTCTCTTGAAGCCTAAGTGGTCCTATGCTAACTAGCTATCTGACTAAATAAACAGAACAACAATTTAACTCTTTCATGACTGAGTGTAGGACACTTGCACAGATTCCAACACCAGGCAAACCCAATCTCATCAGATCTCAGGAGTAAAGCAGGGTCTGCCTTGGATAGTAACCGGATGGGAGACCTCCAAGGAACATCAGAGGCAGGCAATGGAAAACCACCTCTGTTAGTCTCTTGCCTCGAAAGTCCCAGGAGGGGTTGCTGTAAGTCACCTGTGAATTGACATCACTTTCTACCAGCTCAAATGTTCCTTGGAAACAGTGTTTCAGACATTGTCTAGGTGGGACTGGAAAGTTCCAGAACAAATGGCAACTTTTTGCATTCCGTCTTATCTATTTGTGTCCACAGGGATCTTGGCCTATCAGCTGAAAGAGACTTGTTCTGCTGTGACCTTGTGCAAAGACACCTCAGGCAACTGCAGTCATTCCTTCCAGCTGGAAGTGGTCAAATGCAATCAATTTCTGTTCAATTAAATCTATTGTGAAACCCCAAGAGCAAGGAACTGAAGAGATACAACTCCTATAAACCATCACAAATCTTCCACACAGGTAACCTAGGGGAATTGGTGGCATCCAGAACTACTTGAAATGTATGTGTATTTTGAACAGTTACAGCAGGTTTTGACACGCAGATACACATTTTGTCATTCCTTCCTGAAAAATCTCAATTTAGTAACCTTGACCTACTGATTGGTTTCTGATGTTTGTCTAGAAAATAGCCAATAGCTGTTTTCCATTGTTTAAAATACTATTTTATCTAGACTAAACAATCAGTGACATAGTTAGATTTTAGACATCTCCAGAAAGTTCTGTAATAGATTTATGGTGCATTTTCCCAGATTTCCTAGCTTGGTTTTTACAACACACTGAAGACAGTCACTAGGTGTCGCCCCAATGTGCTCCTTTTATTGTTGCAGCAAATGTAGAGGAAGAGATTAATTATCATGATGATCTTTCCAGTATTATGAACGTTATAGCAAATTAACCCATTGACCCATATCTTGCAAATAATCCAGAAATTACAAACAGGTATGGATTAAGTACCCTGACCAAGATGGCCTAGGCTAGCCTGATCTTGCAAAGCTAAGCAAGGTGAGCCCTAGTTTGCACTTGACTGGGAGAGCATCAAGGAAATCCAGGGTTGCTGCTACACAGAGGCAAGAAATTGCAAGCCACCTATGTTTGTCTCTTGCTTTGAAAACCCTATGAGGTTGCCATAAATTGGCTGCAACTTGGTGGCACTTTACACACACACATGTATTAAGCTGAGAGATCTCTGTCTTTTGGTGCTACACCTCTGAAGATGCCAGCCACAGCTGCTGGCGAAACGTCAGGAACTACAATGCCAAGACCACGGCAATACAGCCCGGAAAACCCACAACAACCATCGTTCTCCGGCCGTGAAAGCCTTCGACAATATACTACAAAGTTCTCCAGAAGCTTTCACTCACCTTATCCTGAAGTGCATAAAAATGGCTTTAGCCAGAGGCTACTTTTGTAGGAACTGTAATTGCTCCTTGTTCCAGTCAAAATAGGTTTGGAGAGAGAAGAAACATGATACCAAGAGCATTTCCCATAAATCTACAGTAGGAGATATTTTAAAATTACAAAATAACCTCAAATCTTTTAGTAAACACTATGTAGGGTCTTCACACACTTGGCTGAATGGTGGGCAATGTTGGCACCTAACAGTGTTGCATAATAACATCATGTTTTGTTCTGTCAGCAAAAAGTGATAGGTTGCTGTTGAAAGTAGCTTTGTTCCTCATTGGACTAGACCCCTTTCAGTATGCAAAAGTATGTTTGTTTTTACAATATCCTTAATGATAATTATTACTATCTTTTAGTAGATCAGAAACCGAGGCTGATAATTGCCCAAGGCAACCTGATGAATTCATCGCTGATGTTTTAGCTTGTTATATTCCAAGTTCAGCTCAGATCAGCCCTAGAAGTTATTTGAGGGGGTGGGGGGAATTCATAGACAAGCGGTGCAATCCTAAACAGAGTCAAACCTTTCTAAATCCATTGATGTCAATGGGCTTAGAAGTGTGTAGCTCTGCTTAGTGTTGCACTGCAGGTGAACTAAAAGTAAAAGCAAGAGTATCTTTGAATCTGTATGGAGGTCACTTCCTCATTGCTGATCACGAGCAGAAGACTACCCATCCATGCACCCATTCTGGGTTTGTGAGTCAGGAATTCAGGTTCAGAGGGAATGGCTGGAGCTCTAATTTTTTTTGTTTTAGAAAGGAAGCATGGCACTGCAGGATTCCATCCAACAAACTGCAACAATGCTAGTTTTTAGAAAACTGAGTTTGGAGAATATACACAATCCCTTCTCTATCTTCCTTCTAATAGCATTTTACACATTTTAGTAACAATCTACTTATTCAAAGAAAGAGGTGATGAACTAAAGTGGTAGAATTCTGGACTAAATGTCATGAGGTTCTGATCACATTGTGGTATCACAAGTAGACATGGGCACAAACAGCATTATGAATGCAAAAAAACCACGAACAGCCCGTTCATCTGTTCGCGAACATGCCGTTTGTAAGGCACCATTGTAAATGAACAAGGGGTTGTCGCAAGCCTGGTTCGTTGCATTCGTCTGCTGTTCATGAAGCCAGAGAGTTAGGCACCTTCAATCAATTCCCTTGGCAACGGAGGCAGGGACTGCCTGAACTCTGTCTGCACTCCTTTTGTCGACCTGGAAACCCCAATCTAAGCCCAACATAGCTTGATGGGCAGGTCTTTCTTCCAAGTGTGGCGCTCCAAATTGGTTACAATTGGTTATATGGGACCAGAGACCAGAGGGGAGGGGGGAGGGGTGGTGTTCTGTAGC
Organism: Eublepharis macularius; assembly: GCF_028583425.1. Lineage (NCBI taxonomy): Eukaryota > Metazoa > Chordata > Lepidosauria > Squamata > Eublepharidae > Eublepharis > Eublepharis macularius. Next base: position 70,080,530 of record NC_072797.1, on the reverse strand, counting down.
CATAGTCACTCCAATCTCATCCCTGAAAACCCTGATGGCAATTCTGACTGCCAACCACAGGCCTCCTGCTTTTCCCTATGAGATCCTATGAGAGCCAGTTTGGTGTAGTGGTTAAGAGTCGGGACTTTAATCTGGAGAGCTGGGTTTGATTCCCCACTCCTCCATGAAGCCTGCTGGGTGACCTTGGGCAAGTCACAGTTCTCTGGAGCTCTCTCAGCCCCACCCACCTCACAGGGTGATTGTTGTGGGGTAATAATAACACTTTGTAAACTGCTCTGAGTGGGCATTAAGTTGTCCTGAAGGGCGGTATATAAATCGAATGTTGTTGTTATTGTTGTTGTTGTTGTTGTTATTATTATTATAAAAGGGCACTGTGCTCCCAGTTCTGGCTTTCAGTTTCAGCAGGCAGTGGAGTGGGACAAAGCTGTTGCTAACCTTTTGAGAGAGAGACATGGAGAGTGCATTGGAGCTGGGATTTTTTCTGTGTGTGGTGGGTGGGATAGAGATCTATCCCCTCTGGTTCCAGGGCAGCTGCCAGGCCCTGGGGCCAAGCTCAGTGGGCACCTCGGCTGATGGCTCACTCTGATAATTATTATCAGTGCCTGATCTGGTCAGGTTTCTGGGAGTGCTGGGCTAGGGCTCTACCTCCTCCCTCTGGTTCCAAGGCTGCTGCCAGGCCCTGGGGCCAAGCTCAGTGGGCACCTTGGCTGAGGGCTCACACTGATTATTAGTGCCTGATCTGGTCAGGTTTCTGGGAGTGCTGGACTAGGACTCTAGCTCTCCCTCTTGTTCCAGGGCTGCTGCCTGGCTCTGTGGCCAAGCTCAGTGGGCACCTTGGCTGAGGGCTCACAGTGTTCTCTCTTTTTCTTTTCTCCTTAATTCTTGTTTGCTGGCACAATGAGGCTTTGGCCAGGAGCCAAGTGTGGTCATGGGGGGAAGTGCAATGATTGTCCCTGTTGCCCTGTGGGGAGCAGTACTGGGCAGGGCTCTGGGGCAGCAGAGACTCCTGCTCCCCAAAAATCACCTGTGGGGGCTGTGGATGGTCTGAAGAGCTCTTGCCGCTGGGGGAAAAGGAACTCTTTAAACTGTTTGACGAGAAGAAGTGTGAGGGATCCATAGAGGAATGGTTGGGGTTCGACAAAACATTCATCCCGTCCCCATCCCAAACTCCCGGTGCTGTCCCTGCCTGCAGTCCACCCCTCTATCCGTCTTCCATTGCCAGCTCCGTGGCACAGCCAGTAACCCTTTGTTCTCCCTCCCCTGGAACAGTTAGTTGACCACAGTTCAAACTCTCTGTATGGAGGCACTTTCAGGCCCTTCTGAATGACCCCCGTGTGGTGCGGTGCTGTGTCTGTGACAGCCTGGTGCACAGGGGCAATGACCTGAAACATCTGTCATTGACGGTCCTGACTAGGCTTCTGAAGATGCGCCACCTGAGCCTGTGGTCTCCGTCCTCGGCCAGCGAAACATCCGGCGGGGGGGAGACAGAGGGCTACCAGCTCATCTGAGCTGGGATCAGTGGGAGGGTCACCGGAATCCACCTCCAGCAAGAAGCCTTGCCCCAAGTGTGCTGCTGGTGGGAGAGGAATGGTCAGGCAGGCCGCCCTTGGGGAAGTTGTTCCCTTGGGGATACTGCTGTTGAAAAGGGTGAGGTCAACGGCTCAGGAGGCGGGCATTCATGTCATGGCAGAGACAATTGCCCTGCAAGGATTCCCCCTATCCGTCGTGGAGGGCTTGGGCTTCCAAAGGCTGCTTCAGCACTTTGCCCCATGGTTCTCCATGCTGTCATGGCGCACCATTGGGCATCGAGTCCTGTGTGCCCTCTACCAGTCTGTGCGAGACATGGTGCTCTGGGAGCTGTCAGCCATACAGTACACTTCACAGCCGAACTCTGGAGCGGCTGCCATCAAGCCTACTTTGCCATCACCATCCACTGGTGACAATCAGAGGACCTCTGCCACCCCAGGCCAAGAACTTTCCCGGAAAAAGGCGCCACGCTTGACACCGGGCTACAGGGTAGTTCTTCTCCAGGCCTGGGGGATGGACAAGGTCCATACTGGGAAGAACATCACCACCACCATGAAGGCGGCACTGAGGGAGTGGACAGCCAACGGGGAAGGTTTTGTCTGTGGCTTCATGGTGATGGATGCGGGAAGCAACATGTTGGCAGCCCTGAAAGAGGCATCCCTCCCGGGCCTGATGGGCATGGCGCACAAACTGCACCTGGCGATGAGGGACGTGCTTGGGCTGGGAAGCAAGCCAAGGGACAGCTGGGATGAGGGAATGTTGTGGATGCGCAATCTGCTGGACAGCTGCCGCCGCATCGCTTCCCACTTCTCCCACAGCATCAATTCTTCCAGCAAGCTGTTCCAGAGGCAGGGGGAGGAGGAGGCCCGAGCACCAACTCTTTCAGGATCTGCCCAGCTGCTGGAACTCCACCTATAACATAATATGTCATCTGGTGGAGCAGAGGGGCCCATTGTAGGACATCCTTTCATCCACGGACATTCTGAGGAGGGGAGAGGAGCTGAGTCTCAGCTCCATGGAATGGAGAGTCCTTGTCCAGATGTCCTGGATGCTGAAACCCTCTAAGGAGGTCACCAAGCTCTTGTGCTCATACGAGGGCAGCCTGGGTCAGGTCATCCCCCTGATCCATGGGCTCAACCAGTTCCTTGCCAAGGAGCTCGAGCATGAGAAAGAGCTGCTCCCCAAGGTCTGGGACTTTGTGAGGAGGATCCAGGCATACATGGCCGAGCTCTTGCATCCTCTGTGCCACGAGGTGCCATACCAAATGGCCTCCCTCTGTGACCCCGGGATCAAGGGCAGCATCTCCATGTGGGTGGGTCAGATGCAACACTGGGAAAAGGAGCTCTGCACAGTGGTGCTCCGTTTCTAGAAAGAGAAGGCAGGCCTGAGGGAACCAGGCAGGGGTGAGGGGCAGGCGGTGGAGGAGGAGGAGGAGGAGGAGGAGGAGGAGGAGGAGGAGGAGGAGGGAGTTGGGAAGAGAGCCACGCCAGAAGAGACCCACCCAAACGACCCCACTTGATCTCTAGGCCTCATTGGTGGGCTGTGTGGTTGGCTGCAGAACAGTGGGCGCATCTCTCGTAGTGGAGGACTCAGCGGTGGCTATGATATGACAGTACCTTGTGGAGCACACTGAGCCCCCCAACTCCAACCCCTTGGAGTATTGGGTGAGTAAATCTGCTGTATGGCCAGACCTGTCCATCATGGCAACCAACATCCTGTCCTGCCCTCCCACCAGCGTGCAGAGTGAGTGGGTGTTCTCCCACCTGGGGGACCTTCTCTGTCCCTGCCGCACACATATACACCCAGACCTGGTGGACACGTTGACCTTCATCAAGGTCAACCTCAACCTCCTTGAGTATCTCTCCTTGGACCTGGACCTACCTGGGTTCTGAGCCTCCCCAAGTCTACTGTGGTTCTAGGCCAAGCTGCTGTGCAGCAGTCTCCATCCCTCCTTGATTCTCGGGGCTGCTTCCATGGCTGGTAACCCACTGGTAACTCCCAGACAAGTTCCCGAACGCTCCCTCTTTCATCCTCTCTCTCTCTGGATGGCACCAATACGACCCTTCCCCACAACTTGTCTTGCCTATCATGTCATCGCCCTGACAAGTTCCCAGACAGTCCCTCTTTCATCCTTGCCCTATGTGAATGGAACCGGAATGACCCTTCCCATGACCTCTCCTGACCTGCCCATCCCATCCTGTCCGAGAAGGCAGGAAGGTGGGTCATGTCAGCTGCTGCCGCCTTTGGACACGAGGGACTACAACGGCACTGCCACTGCCTTTGGGCCTTCCCGGTCCTGGTCTGCAATGCAGCTGTGACAAACAACCTTTTGTCCTCCTCTCCCCGACAAGATCCTGGCCGTTCCCTCTTTCAACCTCTCCCCTGCTGGATGGAGCCAGTACAACCCCTCCCAACGACCTCTCCTGTCCTGCCCATCTCATCCTTTCTGTGAAGGTAGGAAGGTGGGTGATGTCTTCTGCTGCTGCTGCCCCACAATTCAGTGGGTTTCTCGGCTCATGGCTTGCCAACGAAGGGGTCTTCCCGGTCCTGCTCCGCGATGCAGCCGGCGGTAACCCTTTCTCCCTGTCTCCCTGACCTGTTCTCCCTGACAAGATTGGTGGGTTTCAAAGATGAAGGCTCACAAATGTTTGGGTGTTTCCCAGTCCTGCTCCGCAAGGCGGCCAGGAAGTGGTAACCCTCTGTTCTTCTCTCCCTGACAAGTTCACCATCCCCCTTTGAACCTCTATGTCTCTGGAACATTCTGACCCCTCCAAACAACATCTCCTCTCCCTCCCGTCCTTTCTGCAAAAGCAGGAAGGTGGGTGGTTAGCTGCTGCCACTGAGTACCTCAGTGGGATCCTCGGATGAGGACTCGCAACTGTTGGGATCTTCCAAGTTCCCAGTCTGACCTCTCCCTCTCTGGAATACTCTGACCTCTCCCAACGATCTCTCCCATCCTGTCCCTCCCATCCTTTCCGCAAAGGCAGAAAGGTGGGTGATGTTTGCTGCCACCACTGAGTACCTCAGTGGGAACCTTGGAGGAAGCCTTGCAACTGTTGGGATCGTCCCAGTTCCAGTTCCCTCTTTCGACTTCTCCCTCTCTGGAACACTCCAACCCCTCCAAATGACATCTCTTCCTCCCATCCTTTCCGCAAAAGCAGGAAGGTGGGTGATGTCATCCATCAGTGGCCGGACCCCCTACCCCCTAGAGGGGAGGCAGCCCACATCCCTGTCTGTGCAGGAAAGTGCAGTACAGTACTCTGAGGCCTGGCGGGTGGGCACATGGGGGGTGCCACTAGCGAATGGCCAGACCCCCCTGCCCCCTAGAGGGGAGGCAGCCTGCCACTGCCTCCCCGAGCCCACCAGTCTTGGAGGCCACACTCATCACCCACATCCCTGTCTGTGCAGGAAAGTGCAGTGCAGTACTCTGAGGCCTGTTGGGTGGGCACATGGGGGGTGCTGCCACCCCCTGCACCCTAGAGGGGAGGTGGCTCACCACCACCTCCCTAAGTCCACCAGGCCCAGTGGCGGCAATGATCACCCACGTCCCTGTCTGTGCAGGAAAGTGCAGTGCAGTACTCTGAGGCCTGCTGGGTGGGCACATGGGTGGTGCCACCTGCAAGTGGCCAGAGCCCCCACCCCCTAGAGGGGAGGTGGCCCAGTGCTGCCTCCCTGAGCACACCAGGCCTGATGGCGGCACTCATCACCCACGTCCCTGTCTGCGCAGGAAAGTGCAGTGCAGAATTCTGAGGCCTGGTGGGTGGGTGAGCTCATGGGGGCCTGCCACCTGTGAGTGGCCGGACCCCCCTGCCCCCTAGAGGGGAGGCAGCCCACCTTCGAGTCCTCCACTTGTAAATGGGGCCAAAGTCAACTGATGGCTCCAATTGTATCGAATGGGAGTTTCCTGGGGGCATCGGCTTTGGGAATGTATAACTCCAAGATCCGTATTGCAATCTTGACCAAACTTGGGTGATGGCTGGAGGAGAACCTGCTGAACACTCCCTGTGAATATGGGCTCTCTCTGGCCCCCACGAACAATGAACACCGAACATGTTCGTTAACGGGACATGTTCGTTACTGTTCATCTGTTCGTGTTCATCGATGGCAACGAACTATGAACAGTGTGTTCATTCCCCCCCCCATTTGTGCCCATGTCTAATCACAAGACAATTAAGTGTGTTCCACGTGGCTTATTCTGGATCTTCCAGTTCTACATGTGCAATGTTAGCATTCCACTGGCACTGTATGTGCAAGTCAGGTGATCTCATTTAAGTTAAACACCAGTCACATGGATTGCAAGCATTGTACATTTTTCTTACACATACTACATTGAAATCTAACTTGTAGAATGATTTGAAGAGATTTAGAGCATCTTGAGCAGCTCCTTCATAAGGGAACAATAAAATTAAGCCCTAAACTATGTAAGAAAGATTTGCTAGTGACAAGCTGCTCATGAGCAACATGCCTGGGGAAAGAAAAAGATGTTGTAAATTGCTTCACCAGAGCTATCAGATGAGATGTAGAAAATATAAATTGTACAGAGATTTGACCTTGAATTGACAGCACTTATTCAGGTTATTTATGAAAAACTACTGCTTATGTTTGAGAATGCTCGGAGTGCCATATAACACAAGACCTGCAAACTGAGGAGCTCATTTTCTTGTCAGTGAAGTTCTGACCTACTGAAACTCCACCTTAAAAAAACTCAAAACTTCTCTTGTTCCCTGATTTAATGTTGCTGCCAGCAGCAGCGCTGTGTAAACTCTTTTGGAATGATTTTGTCTGCTATGGCTGTAAGCTAGAAAATGACCATTTGGAACAGGAACTCCAGGGCCAAGGAAGTCTGGATAGTAAGGACAGGCCCTCAAGGAGAAAGGGGGAAGTGGCAGCAAAAGAAGATTGATAGCTGGTCCTGGAAAGGAAAACGTCTTGGAAAAATGAAAGGAGGGAGAGAGAGAGAGATGAAGTTGCAAAGAAATGGTGAAGGAAGGGGTTGGTGGTGTATGTATACATCTTTTTATGCCATCAGTGAATGCTCTGTATCAGACAAATGATAAGCTATGTGCAGCAACAAGACATCCCACACTGACGAGGAATAAGGGAAACATGTTCAAGCTGTACTTTATTAACAAGATACAGGCTTAGAATACCTTTAAATCTTCTTTCTCTATGGGTGTAATTGGAGTAAAAGTGGAAAAAAGTCCTAAGGATCCTTCACTGAAAGAACTTACAGATACTGCAAACATCACACTTCCAGTGTCATAAGAACTTGCCTTGCAGGATCAGGCCAGGGCTGCATTTTGTTCTTTGCATTCTGTCCTTACAATAGCCAACGGGAGCTTAGGGAAGGAGTGTGGTGGTGGTGGTGGGTGACCTCTTTTGTTCCTTCTCACCATTACACTGTTTCCAAGTATGGAGATTTCTTTCAACTATAATGGCTGGTGATCACTTGCAGCCCAATCCTATGCACGTTTACTGGAATGTAAGTCTAGTGGGGCTTATTCTCAGGTATATGTGCACTGTATAGTAGCCAAACTTCCATGAATGTATCTGTTCCTCAGTAAAAGCCCATCTGACCTAGTGACACCATCCCATCCTGTTGCAGTAAACTTTACAAGCTCATTGTGCTCTGTGTGAAGATGTGCATCCCTCAGCATGTCCTGGACCTCCTGCCAATCAGTTGCAACAGGTGGCCTTTCTTCTAGTGCCATGAGGCAACCTGGCTGCAACCCTTTTCTCATTTGCTTATGACTGCAGCATTTATATAATATATATAATATTATAATATCTCATCGGTAAGCCAGCTGTGGATTCCAGCATGATATATGTCTACAACAAGTTAGCTAAATGACAAAAGGTATTAAATTGTTTTCTTTCAGAATGGAAGAATATTTTTTTCTAAGCATGTACAAGAGAGATTTTGAAGATTTCAAGTTTATTTTTTTTATACTACTAGACATGGAAGAGGAGAGTATGTTGTTTTTCTCAGTATGTATTTATAATTACATAATTTATAATTGTTTATAGTTATATGAAGCTTTTTATTAAAAAATACTTTTATGTACTTTAAAGCAATTCTTCCTTTCTTTCCATTCTTGAAGGCGAATAGCTGTAGTAGCTGGTATTATTTTAAGATCTGCTGCATATGCATTACTGGCCATTACATCAGAACTTTTACTTAATTACAAGAAGTGTTTGGCTAGCTATGCTTCCAAAGTTCTGTCAGAAGTCTCTGTAATTTGTGAACACAGTTTGATTCCAAAGCTTTCAGTAAGTGAGCAAATCAGTTATGAAAGCTACTCTTAGTTCAAAATCAAAGCTCAAATTACAGAACGTTGAGCCTTATAATCAGCATTCATTTCTGTGCTTGCTTCTGTTGGTCCCTTTTTATGTTAGCTTTTCTGTCCTTGTAGCTCCAAATGCCTTGTACCATCAGATCAAAAGATTGGCTCAGATATGGAAACAACAACGCAATGCTTCATTGTAAGGGAGGAAGGCACATTTCAAGACAAAACTGCACTACGGATTAATTCCACTACATACTAACTCACGTCTTTTTAAAAGAGAAAGCAAATTGGTTGTTCAGATGAAGTTGCATGCAGCAGGACATAGTTGTTTTTTCGATATATTGTCGAAGGCTTTCACCGCCGGAGAACGATGGTTGTTGTGGATTTTCCGGGCTGTATAGCCGTGGTGACACTAAGAGATCTCTGTCTTTTGGTGCTACACCTCTGAAGATGCCAGTCACAGCTGCTGGAGAAACATCAGGAACTACAATGCCAAGACCACGGCTATACAGCCCAGAAAATCCACAACAACCATAGTTGTTTTTGTTTAACAGAAACCACTGGACCAGGTAAACCAATCCATGTTACAGGAAACATGGAGTTAGATGTAAAAGATGTTTCCAGGTAGGGTATACCCACCACATGGAGGCCTGAAGGAAAATCCTTCTATCAATCTTCAACAGAATATATTCTTTTCTCTCTAAACCAAAATCTGCTCTATGAAATCACTGTTTCTGGTTGTGACAACATCTGATATTTCAAGAAAAAGTTGGAGAACAGAGTCAGCATGGTATAGTTGGTTAGAGTGCTGGACTAGGGTTCAAATCCCTGCTCTGCTCTCAGTGACCTTGGGCCAGTCACACACTCTCTGAGTCTCTCCACATGAGACAAATTACACAAGAACACTCAAGTGAAGGGAGACTCTGTGAGACTCTGTGAGAAGGGATGGCTGAATCTAGCATCCCTCCTTCCTCTCTCTGTGAGAAGGGATGGATGAGTCCTTCCTCTCTCTGTGAGAAGGGTTGGCTGAATCTAGCACCCCTCCTTCCTCTCTCTGTGAGAAGGGATGGCTGAGTCTAGCATCCCTCCTTCCCCTCTCTGTGAGAAGGGATGGCTGAGTCTAGCATCCCTCTTTCCCCTCTCTGTGAGAAGGGATGGCTGAATCTAGCATCCCTCCTTCCTCTCTCTGTGAGAAGGGATGGCTGAATCTAACATCCCTCCTTCCTTTCTCTGTGAGAAGGTTTGAGACTAATATCCCTCCTTCCCCTCTCTGTGAGAAGGGGGTTGAGTCTAGCAGCGGCAGTGGCAACTCCTGCTGCTGCTGCCAGCCACCTGGCGGTTTTGGGCTTCCCTTGCTGACTCTTTCCCTCCCATCCTGCTGCCAACTGCATTACCCAGGTAAACTTGCAAGAACCCAACACGTGTTGGGCATATCGTGTAGTTTGGCACCAAGCTGCAGATAGGTTTTGTTTCTTTCCTTTCAGGTGTTTCTGCTAGCAACAGTTACATTAATTCTTGATGTTCTGATTGGCTAACAGGCATGAGCCAATTAAGACCCTCACCATTAAACTTAGTAAAAGGCTAGAAGTAAAGCTAGGAAAAGGCTAGAAGCTAACAAAGCTAAGAAAGAAACTAACTTCCTTTTGGAGATGGCTACCCCAATGCAGCTTTTTTGCTGATATGGCCTTAAGCAATGGCCCTGTTTGTCTCTGAGGAAGAGAACCTGAGGTAATTTGAATCTGAGTCTGATCGTGACTGCCTTTTGAATTACTGAGTTACTGAATTGTTTAGTTAGAGCTAACTGCTAAGCTTTTGCAAACTAGTGACGAATCCAGTAGCACCTTTAAGACTAACCAACTTTATTGTAGCATACGCTCTTAAGAGCTGTGGTTATGCTACAATAAAGTTGGTTAGTCTTAAAGGTGCTACTGGATTCTTTACTATTATGCAACTACAGACTAACACGACTAAGTCTTCTGGTGCTAAGCTTTTGTTATCCCCACCCCCCAGTTTTTATTCTTTTTGAATATCTTTACACCAAATAAATAATTATATTTGTTTAACTTGTGGCTCTTGACTTCCTAACCTCAAAAGACTAAACCAGTGTCATTCATTACCCAAACCCACCTACCAGGTAAACTTTGTTGAGAAACTCTACTTGCAAACCAACTTTCTAGTTAATTTCTGGTAAATTGTTGTAAGTTTTCTATTTGATTGTTTATATGCTACTGCCTCTTTAAGAAATAACCAAGAAATAACCATTCTGGGAAAAGAGAGGGAAGAAGCAGACCCCGTTACTGAAGCTTTTTTAGGTCTGAAAATACAATTGTCTGTGATAAAACTTGATGGCTACTAAATGCATTGCCTTTCCCACTGACAGAAGTGTAACAAATCTTCATTCTTGTAAAAAAGATTCATCTCATCACCTCAGTTGCTAAGTATTGTGATAGGTTTATCAGTCCCCTGGTGGAAGTGGAAAATCCTCTACTCCCACACTCTAGCCCCCTCCAGTACTCACCTGGCTAGTGAGGGAGAAAGGCACAAGAACGGGCTTCTCAGCATTATCCCAGGGCAGTGCAACGATGTCACTTCCCAGGAAAGACAGTATTGCACCACCCCGAGAGTGCTCCCGAGCTTCGCACCATACTGATTTGGGTCCCAGATGGGCCTAAATGAGCCCATTCGGAGCCCAAATTAGCCCTCTGAAAAGTGTGCATGTGCTCCTTTGCCTACACAATGATGTCACCAGGAAGTGATGTCATCAGCATGAGTGCAGAACAAAGAGAAGGTATGTGCTTGGATCTGGCAACTCTACATTGTGATGTGGAAGAGATGTCTCTCTTCACTGAGTATGTGCGTGGAAAACTGCTTATGCACATGGACAGGGCCAATTTGAGGGGGTCCTGGACAGAGAGTGCCCAGGGGAACACCTATGCCCACTACTAGGCTCCCCTTCTTGCCCTTCCACCCATATCCCCCCACTTCCCTGTGCATTCTCCTTTTGCTCACTTGCAAGCTCTCTTACCACCTGCAGTCACAGCTTCCCACACTGCCTGCATGCTCTTTTCCCAATGGTGCTAGGTAGTGGCTGCAACTAGGACCAGTGCCGTGGCCACCAGGAATGTTGATGCTGTGTGCACCACCCACATCTCCAGCAGCACTAAGCAACCTATGCAGTTGGGAGCAGAGGTGACAAAGCACTCACAAGCAGACAGTGGAAGGGTCTGAGTACTGGCTTCAGAGGAGATATGTTAGCAGGGAGTCAGTGGGCCCCACCAGAAGCCTCAGGTCCTGGTAGATGCCCCAACTCACCATGTACTGACACCAGCCCTGCACATGGATCTCTCCTTACCGGATCACAGCATTTATGTAGGAAATTACCATCCAAGGCTGCTGCTATGACTCACTGGGTCAAGAATTTTAAGGTTATGCTTTGCTTTACACTATAGTGATGTTAACTAACATAGGAAAAAATGATTACATTGTTCTAGATGTTAACATTCTACAAAATTCCTTTAGGAGAAAGCCTACTTCCGAGATGATTTGCATTAAAAAGTATGTGATATGATTTCCACATGGTATAGCCTGAAAAATGTAGCAAGAACAGTATTTATAATTTAAAATTAACATCTTACCACTAGAGAACAAGAGCAATTTGTCAATAATTAGGAAACCTAATGATGGAGTCTTTTGAATTTAACACAATGGAGGCCTATTTATTTGCTCAATTTGTTTCTCATTTTCCTCCTGTTCCTGAGGGAGGTTTTTGCAAAACCCCATTATAGTAATCACTAGTAGTCACAGGAATTCCTCCAGAACAATCATGAATAATACAGATAGAACGATCTGTATTATTCATGTATAGTGAAGTCCCATCATTATGAAAATGCGTTGGCTAACAACGTAAGAACCAGCCAAAGTTGAGAATTTTAAATTTCCATTGATTTAAGTGAGAAAGAATTAAGCGTGCACTTAGCTATCCCACTGAAGAGTACTTAATTGTGGCTGCATTGTACCCACAATATGTTCATGGAAAGTGGTTTAGAATGTTCCTAAAAGGCAGATCTATAATGGACTGAGAATTATGGACAGAGTAGGTCTGAGGATTTGCTTTTTAATTTTCAGTACTGCAAATATGTATTGCTTTTTACTGTTTCAGCTTTGCTCTCACTATTCCAACTCTGAGAACAGATAGTTTATGAATAAATGGCTTCATGCCCAGAAAAAATCCAAGAACAAATTGAACACAGTTTGACATAAGTATGTTTTGGGAAAGTCTCATTCAGTGCTCAAAGGTGCCTTATATATCAGGTCAACAGTGGAATCAAATTAGATGGTTTAATAAAGTCTTGTGATGTTCACATAATGGGGCCTATATAAGGTAGCCACACTCTAAAACCCTAAAAAAGTTTGGGTTGTGGTGAAACTATCTTATCTTTCCGAAAACACTATGGTAAGAATAATAGAAATTGTATTTTATCTTTTAAATTTAGATAAGGGATTATAAGTATACTTTTTATTTCTAAACTCATTGACATATGCTAGAGCCTAAGTATGTTAAAATGTAGACCAAGAAATTGACAAAGTAGAAGAAAGAAGTCAAGTGGCAAATTAAAGACTAACAGCATTTATTTCAGCATGAACTTTCATGAGTAGGCATGGGCACAAACCCCCAATATTTGACGATTCTGCGGTTCGTGGTTTGGTGCTGATGACGATCCCGAGGTCGCGAACCACAATGAACATTTCCCGTTGCTGAACCAGTTTGCGGTTTGCAGGGCACGGAACAGCCCCCATGCACTTAGAGAGCCCATATTCCCGGGGAGTGTTTTGCAGGCTCTCCTACAGCCATCACCCAAGTGTGGACAAGATTGCAAAAGTGACCTTGGAGTTACCCTCTCCAATCCAAGGCCCCCAGGAAACTCCCACCTGATACAATTGAGACACTGGTTGATGTTGGCCCAGTGTACAGAAGGTGGGTGCTGAAGGTGGCTGCCGGGCCTGGCGGGCACGGGGAGGCGGCGGTAAGCCACCTCCCCTCAGGGGGTGGGGGGTCTGGCTGCTCGACGGTGGCACCCCCCATGTGCCCACCCGCTAGGCCAAAGAGGAGCGAGCTGGTATTCCCCGCCAATGTAGGAATGGTGGGTATTGCCGGTGGCCGCCGGGCCAGGCAGGCACAGTGAAGTGGTGGCGAGCCACCTCCCCTCAGGGGGCATGGGGTCTGGCTGTTCACTGGCGGCACCCCCATGTGTCCACCCACCAGGCCAAAGAGGAGCAAGCTGGTATTCCCGGCGTGGGTGGGAGAGTTCATGACATTTGGACGGGGGTCTGATCCCCCAGCAACTGTGGGTCCTCACTAGGGGTGTGCAAGCCAAAAATTTTCGGCTATAGCCGAAAGTAGAAAGCCGAAAGAAAATTCTCTATCGTTAAAGCTGAAAGCCGAAACAAGAATCTCTTTCGGGATTCGGGATTCGGGATTCTTTCGGCATTATTTCGGCATTCTTTCGGCTTTTTTCTATGGGAAAATGCCTCCGTCTTCCAGGACGCCTGGAGGAGGCATTTTCCCACCGAATAAGCCCAAAATTGGTGGGGACCTTCCTCTAACCCTTCTCTAACAACCACCCAAGTTTCAGACAGATTGGACTTTGGGGGGCCATGTTATGGCCCCCCAAAGCAGGTCCCCCCATCCTCCCATAAAGGAGCATCTTCTTCATTATTTCCTATGGGGAAAAAATGAAGAAGCAGGCTTCCTTTGCCAGGGGTGGCATTTTGCATGCAAAATGCCCCCTTACCCTCAGGGGCCCTTCTCCCACCCCTCCTCCCACCCCCCACCAAGGCTCAGCCTGCTCCCACTTGGGGGGGGCATTTCATGGCCTCCCCAAGTAGGTGCTCTAATCTCTACCACTGACAGCTGGGGGAGGCTTGTGTTGCCAGGGGTGGCATTTTGCATGCAAAATGCCCCCCAACCCTCTGGGGCCCTTCTCCCACCCCTCCTCCCACCCCCCACCAAGGCTCAGCCTGCTCCCACTTGGGGGGGCCATTTCATGGCCTCCCCAAGTAGGTGCTCTAATCTCTACCACTGACAGCTGGGGGAGGCTTGTGTTGCCAGGGGTGGCATTTTGCATGCAAAATGCCCCCCAGCCCTCTGGGGCCCTTCTCCCACCCTTCCTCCCACCCCACACCAAGGCTCAGACTGCTCCCACTTGGGGGGGCCATTTCATGGCCTCCCCAAGTAGGTCCTCTCAGCCCCTAAAGTCCACCCCTTACAGCCCCACACAAACCCAATTCCCCCCCAGCTGCCGCACACAGACCCAAATCCCCACATTAGCCCCTCACAGACCCAAATCCACCCCCACCTGCCCCACACCCATAACCCCAGGAACAGGCTGGCAAAGGCCAGCCCTCTCCCTTTGTTCCCTATGCTGGGAACTTCTAAACTCTCTTTCCCTGGGCAATTCTGCACAGCCCAGGGGTGCCACAATGGTGGGCACACTTCTGAGTGCCAGCTGGTCCCTGTGAAAGAACACCTGAACCACAGACACCCTCCCTCAAATTCCCCCACCACCTACAGAGATAGCTGGCCAGCCAGCCCCATTGTTCCCTATGATGGGAACCAACTGCACAACAAAGAATAAAACAAGAACAACACAAAATAAAGTTTTTAAAAAATTATTTTCTCCCTTCCAAAGTACAAGTAGGCAAAGCATTATGACACATTACACCAGCAGTCCCCCACACAGAAAAATAACACAACTCACTTAACATCAGAGAATCACAAAGCACGATTCCTGTCAAAAACACTTTATTTCTTGAACAGCTTTAGGTTACACAGCAGGGGGGAACACCAAAGGGCTTGGCAGCAGTATCTTACACAAAAATAACACAACTCACTTAACATCAGAGAATCACAAAAGCACAATTCCTGTCAAAAACACTTTATTTCTTGAACAGCTTTAGGCTACACAGCAGGGGGGGGACACCAAAGGGCATGGAAGCAGTATCTTACACAAAAATAACACAACTCACTTCACATTAAAGAATCACCCCAAAAAATTGCTGTCAAAAGCACTTTATTTCTGTAACTGCTTTAGGTTACACAGTAGGAAGGCACCACAGAGCAGGAAAGCAGTGTACTACACAAAAATAACACAACTCACTTCACATCAGAGAATCACACAAACACAATTGCTGTCAAAAACGGTGAAGTGGGTTGTATTATTTTTTGTAGTACATTGCTATCATGCCCTTTTGTGCCCTCCTACTGTGTAACCTAAAGCTGTTCAAGAAATAAAGTGTTTTTGCCAGGAATTGTGTTTTTGTGATTCTCTGATGTTAAGTGAGTTGTGTTATTTTTGTGTAAGATACTGCTTCCATGCCCTTTGGTGTCCCCCCCCTGCTGTGTAGCCTAAAGCTGTTCAAGAAATAAAGTGTTTTTGACAGGAATTGTGCTTTTGTGATTCTCTGATGTTAAGTGAGTTGTGTTATTTTTGTGTAAGATACTGCTTCCATGCCCTTTGGTGTTCCCCCCCTGCTGTGTAGCCTAAAGCTGTTCAAGAAATAAAGTGTTTTTGACAGGAATTGTGCTTTTGTGATTCTCTGATGTTAAGTGAGTTGTGTTATTTTTGTGTAAGATACTGCTTCCATGCCCTTTGGTGTTCCCCCCCTGCTGTGTAGCCTAAAGCTGTTCAAGAAATAAAGTGTTTTTGACAGGAATCGTGCTTTGTGATTCTCTGATGTTAAGTGAGTTGTGTTATTTTTCTGTGTGGGGGACTGCTGGTGTTATGTGTCATAATGCTTTGCCTACTTGTACTTTGGAAGGGAGAAAATAATTTTTAAAAAACTTTATTTTGTGTTGTTCTTGTTTTATTCTTTGTTGTGCAGTTGGTTCCCATCATAGGGAACAATGGGGCTGGCTGGCCAGCCATCTCTGTAGGTGGTGGGGGAATTTGAGGGAGGGTGTCTGTGGTTCAGGTGCTCTTTCACAGGGACCAGCTGGCACTCAGAAGTGTGCCCACCATTGTGGCACCCCTGGGCTGTGCAGAATTGCCCAGGGAAAGAGAGTTTAGAAGTTCCCAGCATAGGGAACAAAGGGAGAGGGCTGGCCTTTGCCAGCCTGTTCCTGGGGTTATGGGTGTGGGGCAGGTGGGGGTGGATTTGGGTCTGTGAGGGGCTAATGTGGGGATTTGGGTCTGTGTGTGGCAGCTGGGGGGAATTGGGTTTGTGTGGAGCTGTAAGGGGTGGAATTTAGGGGCTGAGAGGACCTACTTGGGGAGGCCATGAAATGGCCCCCCCAAGTGGGAGCAGGCTGAGCCTTGGTGGGGGGTGGGAGGAGGGGTGGGAGAAGGGCCCCAGAGGGTTGGGGGGCATTTTGCATGCAAAATGCCACCCCTGGCAACACAAGCCTCCCCCAGCTGTCAGTGGTAGAGATTAGAGCACCTACTTGGGGAGGCCATGAAATGGCCCCCCCAAGTGGGAGCAGGCTGAGCCTTGGTGGGGGGTGGGAGGAGGGGTGGGAGAAGGGCCCCTGAGGGTAAGGGGGCATTTTGCATGCAAATGCCACCCCTGGCAAAGGAAGCCTGCTTCTTCATTTTTTCCCCATAGGAAATAATGAAGAAGATGCTCCTTTATGGGAGGATGGGGGGACCTGCTTTGGGGGGGCATAACATGGCCCCCCAAAGTCCAATCTGTCTGAAACTTGGGTGGTTGTTAGAGAAGGGTTAGAGGAAGGTCCCCACCAATTTTGGGCTTATTCGGTGGGAAGATGCCTCCCCCAGACGTCCGGGAAGACGGAGGCATTTTCCCATTGAAAAGCCGAATGAAAGACGAAAGAATCCCGAAACGTTTCGGCTTTTTTCTTTCGGCTACCCGAAACGTTTCGGGATTCCCCGAAACGTTTCGGCATTCCCTGAAAGAAGCCGAAACACTTTTGTTTCGGCATTCTTTCGGCATTCTGAATGCCGAAACGCACATCCCTAGTCCTCACCTGAGGGCCCCACTAAAGAAAATGTTGACAGCAGCCGACAGTACCCACCTTCCTGTCTAACCAGAAAAGATGGGAGGGAGAGGGCATGTCATCATGAAAAGGGGGAGGGGGAAGATCCCCCAGCAACCCGGGTCCTCACCCGAGGGTCCCACTGAGGAACAGTGTGGCAACAGCCGACAGTACCCACCTTCCTCCCTTGCCAGAAAGGATGGGAGGGAGAGGACCTGTCATGTGGGGGGTAAGTGGGAAGATCCCCCTGCAATCACCAGGCCAAAATGGAGGGCGCTGGTATTCCCGGCGTGGGTGGGAGAGTGCATGACATTCGGACGGGGCCGGATCCCCCAGCAACTGCGTGTACTCACCTGAGGGTTCCACTAAGGAAAATTTCAACAGCAGCAGACAGTATCCACCTTCCTGCCTTGCCGTAAAGGATGGGAGGGAGAGGACCTGTCATGTGGGGGGTAAGTGGGAAGATCCCCCTGCAACCGCCAGGCCAAAGTGGAGCATGCTGGTTTTCCCGGCGAGGGCTGGAGGGAGGTTAATATCCCCTCTCTTTCTATTTCAATCTCTATCTGTTTCTACATACAGTTCTCCAACCATATACCATTCTCTAACTGTTAACATACATTCTCTAATATATGTACATACATTCTAGCGTATTGTTCATTCTACTTATACATTCTGAAACATTTGTCTCTTTCTCTGTTTTTGATTTTCAATCCTTTTCTCCATGGATGTGGCGTGTTCTGTTCAATTCTATATCTCCTTGATGCATTCGCATTCTATTTCTACTTCGAGAACGGTTGATATCTGTGTGCCCCTTTCTATCTGTTTCTCTGTATCTCCCTCTCACTGTCTATTTGCAACTGTCTCTCTCTGTCTCTGTTTCTTCCTATGATTCCACCACTATTTATCTGAATCTTTCTCTTTCTACGTAAATATCTGCCCTTTATTATTTCTTTCCATCTTTAGCTTTTATTTTTTTCTCTTTCTATAACCATATTGTTTTCTACATTCCTTTCTCTATCTTCATCTATATGTATGCTCGTGTGTCTATCTTTTCCCAATGGTTTTGTTTTTGTTTTTCAACACATCTTTCTATCTGTCTCTCTGTCTTGTTCTGTCCAACATGTGGCGGGGGACTGGCAAGATCCCCCAGCAACCATGGGTCCTCACCCGAGGGTCCCACTGAGGAACAGTGCAGCAGCAGCCAACAGTACCCACCTTCCTGCCTTGAGGGAAAGGATGGGAGTTGCAGGACACATTCCCACCTAGCTGAAAGGGGTCCAGTCAGTCCCGTTGACAGGGGAGCCGCCACGCTGTGCAACCGACTGTATCCGTATACAATACAATCAGCTGCCTGGCAGCAGCCCTGGCACCAGAGGGAGGGAGGGACTAGAACTCTAGCCCACCACTCACACAGACCTGACCAGATCAGGCAATAATAATACTGTGAGCCCTCAGCCGAGGTGCCCAGTGAGCTTGGCCCCAGGGCCTGGCAGCAGCCCTGGAACCAAAGGAGATAGATCCCTATCTCCAAATTCCAAGCTCAATTATACTCTGTCTCTCTCCCCAAAGGCTAGCAAGTAGCAAGCAAGAGCTCCATCCCACTCCACTGCTCACTGAAAATGAAACCAGAACTGGGACAGCAGTGCTTTTTATAAGCTGAGGTCCCATAGAGCAATGCAGGAGGTCTGTGTTTGGCTGTCAGAGCTGCCTATCAGGGTTTGCAGGGATGAGATTGGAGTGCCCATGGCTACAGAACACCCCCTCCCTCTCCCTCTCCTGGGTGTCTTCTCCCAACTTGTAACCGCTTTGCAGCTCCATGGTTGGAAGGAAGACCTGCCGATCAAGGTAAGCTGGGCTTCCATTCGGGTTTCCAGGGTGACAGAAGGAGCACAGACAGAGTTCAGGCATTCCCCCAGCTCTGTTGCCAGGGGAATTGATTGATGGCGCCTGACTGTCTGGCTTCCCGAACCATGGCCAAACGCACCGAACCAGTGTTCTTCTGAACGCTGGTTCGTTGGCTGTGGACAATCACGAACTGCTAGGTCGCGATCGCGCGATCGCCAATTTTGTGGGTTTTTGAAGTTCGTAATGAAGTTCGTGCCCATGTCTATTCATGAGTCAGAAGAACTCACTTCAGAATAAGATAGCCCGTTTGCTGTAACTGCAAATATACAACTCAGCATTATTGATAACTGACATACAGTACAATTGCTTTAGTACACCAGCATAAATCCGCTCATGATTTCCACTTGGATTACAGGCAACTCTTAACCTCTATTATTTCCTTTTTTCATCTCACCTACTCCTCCCATATGTCTTTAACTGAAATATTTCATTTTGTTTTTAAATAGCCATGTTTGGTTCCCTACTGAGCCACATTTGGCTCTATGGCCTTAGGTTGCAGACCACTTGCCATTCAAGTGTCATTCATCACCTGTAGCTTGGCTCTGAGTCCGTTTCTTAGCACCGCCCACTGCCATCCTGAATTTTATTCAGCCTGCTTGCATGCCTATGAGTTTTTGCTTCCTTGTACTCTAATTTCTTACCTTCTATGAGTTCTGCCCTACAGTATTCCTCCAGGCTCTACTTATGCAACTCCTCCACTGTACATTGCCTTTGGGATTACAGTCTCTGTCTCATTTGATGTTGACAACCTGAAAAAAACAAAAACAAAACTAGTATGATTCCAATTACTGGTGATGAGAGAGCTAACGATCAGCAGATAAGGACAAATGTGAAGTACTCCAGGCACATAAACCATGGATTCTGATGTCTACACTAATGTGCAAAGTATGGGAAACAAACAAGAGGAACTTGAAGTCTTAATACAGGAAGGGACCTAATAGGTGGGATAAGACATACAAATGGAATATTAGGATTGAGGGGTACAACTTATTTAAAAGGAATAGACCAATAATGAAGTATGGAGAAGTACCACTATATGTCAAGGATGTATATACCTGAATCTGAACATGGAAGGTCAGTTGAGAGCCTCTGGGTAAAAATGCAAGGAGAAAGAAATAATAGCTCTCTCTCTCTCTCTCTCTCTCTGTGTGTGTGTGTGTAGGTCCTTTCTGCAAAGAAAAGACCCCCTCCACACACACACACCTGGTGCTCCTGGATCCTAAGAAAGGAGGGGGATGCTCCAATTCATGCTTGTTTTCTGCAAAGGAGAATTTTTAATTCTGTAAAATTTAATGCAATTTAAATTTGTAACCAACACTGAAATGTTAGCCAAATTGAAAGCCAAAAAGACATGATGTTGAAGGTTTTACATACAGAATCCCCAAATTATTTCTTTAAAAATAGTAGGCCCTGATTCCGGCCAGGACTGTATTAATGGGATGGGGGACAGCCTCCCCACCATGAAGATAGTTTCAGGTGGGTAGCTGTGTTGGTTTGTAGTAGAAGAGCAAGATTTGGGTCTAGTAGCACCTTAGAGACCAACTAGATTTCCAGGGTGTGAGCTTTTGAACCTCAAAGATCCCTTCATCTAAGGGAGCTTTGATTCTCGAAAGGGAGCTTTGACTCTTGAAAGCTCACACAGTGGAAATCTAGCTGGTCTCTAAGGTGCTACTGGACCCAAATTTTGCACCTTCCACCTTGGTATTTTCCTGACCTGAAATGAACCTCTGGAGCTGCAGTGTGTATCACTGGAGCAAACATTAAGGACTATATAAAGTGTCTGTAGTTTTGCTCCAACTTGGTATATAGCAGGAGGAGGGTGAAGGTTTCTCCTGCACTGTGGTCCTGATCTGAATAAAGGCCTCTTCTTTAAAAAATGATTGGCAGATTTATTCAGAGAACTTTCAGTGTATTTTCATTAATGGAATATAGTTCTTTTCACTTTTCCTTTCTTTTGAAACTCCCTGTATAACCCCAAAATATTTTCTGAGTTTTTGAGAGAGACCCTCATGAATGATGTGGGATGTGGCATGGTGAATTGCAGTAGGTAGTGGGAATCAATCAAAATTGTCTCCCTTTACATGAACAAAAGATTTCTTCTCACACTAGTCAGGTTAGATTAAAGACAAGGCCTTTAAAAGTTAGCTTGACCTCCAGAAAATCATTGTAGTTATTTCTCCATGTTATCTGAACTACCTATCAGATAAAAGAATATAAGAAGAGCTCTATTAGATCAGGCCATCTAATCCAGTATTCTGTTTCACACAATGGCTAAGTAGACACCTCTGTAAAACTCACAAACAGGTCATAAAGAGAATGACCTTCCCATGTTGATCCTCCCACACCTATTATTTGGAGGCACATTGCCTTTGAACATGGAAGTTCCATTTAGCCATCATATAGCTGCTGATGGGTAGTTTTATGCATAAAAGGTCATTTTGGTTAATGATAATATAGCAGTTGAGGGGCCTTCCAAATTGAGAATCTAGTGTTTTGGAGTATAGTGGATTTTCTTTATTCCCTAAAACTCATCTTAAGAGCAGAATAAATAAATTTGCTTCAAAACCATGAGCAACAAATGCCTATGTTGTAAAGAATTCTGTGAACTGGTCACTCCATATGGATTATGAGATATGCAAACCAACAGAGGTCCTCAGAACATTAGAAAATCCCAGAGGAACAAGACTGTAAAGCATCGAGGTATGATCTGAAACAGGTGATCTTAACACATCAAATTTAGCCACAGATCATCACAAATCGTTTTGCTGTAAAAGCAGATACTGGTGTAACCTTAATGTAGCATAAGCTTTTTCAGTTTGTTAGCTCTGATCCAGAAAAGTCACAGTAATTGGCTTTAAAGATGTGTCACAAGAAACCTTTTTTTAATTTGCTACAATCTATTGACATGGCTGCCCCTTTGGAATTATTCTTACTGCTGTAGCATTTTGTAAAATACTGCAGGAATCTTTAGAATAGTTCCAAGACAGGATTTTGAAAAGGAACATGAAAACAAAATTCTCCAGCCTTAAGGCCTCCCTTTATACATGCACAGCTGTAGCCACATGAGAGCTGCTTCCCCTTGTTTTATCCTAGGGACCTATGAGAAGTATGAACACGGTAACCATGTGGTTAGGACCAACAGGAGGGGAGTGAGGCTTTTAAGTGAATGGGAAAGACCATTGGGATGAGTTTCTCAGATGTGGTTGTGGTATAACAACTGAGATTGTTCTGTGGAGAAGCTGTTACCACATGACTACAAGTATATATGAAGGAAGGTTAGTATGTTATAACTAGAGAGTTGAAGGAGGATATGGGAGATCCGAGTTCAAATCCCACTCAGCCATGAAGCTCTGGGTGATCTTGTGTCTATCATTCAGATTCAGCCTAATATACCTCATAGAGTTGTAGTGAGGATGGGTGAACCATGGAGAAAGGGTGGGATAAAATGTATTAGATAGATATTACTGATTTTTTTGTGAACATGGGCTGGGTGACACTGAGAGATCTCTGTCTTTTGGTGCTACACCTCTGAAGATGCCAGCCACAGCTGCTGGCGAAACGTCAGGAACTACAATGCCAAGACCACGGCAATACATCCCGGATAACCCACAACAACCATCGTTCTCCGGCCGTGAAAGCCCTCGACAATACATGGGCTGGGATTATAAACCTAAGTTCCATTTGTGCCATTCTCTTTTCCATTATGTGGGGTAGTCCTCAAATGTGGAGCACATCACTCCAACATTAGGAACTTCCATTAATGCAAAAGAGGTCTCTTTCTGTGAGCTGAAGAAAATGCTGTTTGGCAGAAGACAGCCAGGTGCCAATGAAGGCAGGATTCAAGCCATACTGATTGTACTTGAAAGCTCCCTTTTCTTCTATGGTTTCTTTCAGATAGGAGTGAAAGTGCCTTTGTCAGGCAAAAAGACATTTTGATGGAATTTGATAGAACGATAACTGCTAGAGTGACATCTTTTTTTGCATCAATTGCATATATATGGCTTTAAAATGAGATATAATATAAATGGAATAAAACAAACAAATCAAATGGGTTAAATGAACAGGGTCACAAAGACAGCAAAAGTCAAAAAGGAACAAAGAAAGATCTATTTACGTATCCCATTGCATGCAATTCCCTAGTTTTCCCACTGCATATTTCTCACGCCTACAACGCTGTCCCTTCCACCCATGAGTCTTCAGATCTTTTAAAATAATCTTCTTACGATCTATAGCCCACTCAGATGAACTGAGAAACAACGAGCAGGAAAATAACATTCCTAAAATGCACATTGTACACTAAATTGCATAATGTTTGTCCAAAATAGGTATGATATTCTTTCCTTTTTTAATCGAAGAGATTCTTTTTAGAATTTTTTTCTATCTCCATGGATACTACCCTAATAATTTATACCTGTATTTATAGTTCCTCTTGTTTACATTAAAAATGATAGCTCCACCAGTGTCACATTTGCTGATTAGACATATTTCACAGATGGCAACTAAAGTACTTTTGAGTTTCTCACCTGCTGTTAGCATGCATGTGTGAAAGGCAAACGTGATTTTAGGTCCACTGTACTAGGTTTTCAGATCAATTGGTGGCAAGGGAGGGAAGTGGTGGCAAGGGAAGAAAGAGAGGGCTTGCACTGGTATTTCTGCTCTCCTGGAATTTTTGTGAATTGTCTGTATGAAGTGTAATTCTAGTTCTCTAATCACATCCCTCCATAATGTTTTAGATGTTTGAGACTGGCTTTTCCCCAATTTAATCTCTCCTCCCTTGACTATATGTGTGTTGGGTAGTGTAGAAAAGTATTGTCAGTCTCACCAATGCAGCCTTCCTTCACTCCCCCCCCCCCCCGCACCTTCTTTGTACTCCTATAAAAGGAACAGGGTTTGGGAGAAGGCTTGTCAGTTCTCCTGATGCCCTTTAGAAAGTAACTTCTCTGCTCTTCAGGGAAACAGTCTGGGAAATGTCTGGTTGTTTTCATAGATGCTGGGAAAGCATCACTCATCCTTTCTCCTGCCATGGTTGCTGTGGCTCTGGGAGGGGAGGAGCCCTTCAAAAGGGCATGCCTGGACCAGCTCTGAGTTAAGTAGATGGAGAGATGCTTTCTTCTGCACTAGCTGAAGGAGATATGTGATGGCATTTAAATCAGAACAAGTATAATTTGTGAAAGGTGATCATGCACATTAACCGAAGTGCGGGATGATTCCTGGGTGATATTTAAATTATTTTAAAATACACATAGGACTGTATTTTTAAATCAAGTTTTGCTACACTTTTCAGCTGGGTCAGAGGCACAGAAAAAAACCCTTCCTCCTGATATTTTATTTATAAGGCATTTAAGCACTGCACAAAAGCAATTAAGAAGGCAGGGTGCCATCCTCCAAATTATAACTTAAATGTTATGGATTCAAAGGACAAAGTGGGAATTAGAAGAAGGAAATTGTTTTCCAAAACATTCTAGAAAGGGTCAGCTTGCCTGCCACCATGGTGCGCCATAATGAATCCACCTTTCCACTAAAGACCAAATGTAGTCCAGTTCTCTTTGCAGATGAATGCCACCTCTGCACAACTGCAACATTTGAAAAAGACTCTGGGTTAATTTGCACATTCAAATTGCACCACTTTAGATTGCTGCTGGGAACTTGTACGCTTGAGGATACTCCCCTTGTATAAAGACTCTCTGCATATAGAATATCAGATAGAAAGCTAAGGTAAGCTGACGTGCAAGCTGTCCATAAGCACAGTGTATGTGATATGGCAGAGCTCCACCTGCATTATGAAGGGTACAAGGAAGGACAAGGAAGACTGCAGATGATTCTTCTTCAAAAAATAGCATAGTACTTTTATTAGTAGAAGAAATGGGTCTGTTATGCATTTTCAACTGCGCTATTAATGGCAATCTAGCGCTTTCATCCTTGGGGCAAAGAACCATGGGATGTTGCCCAAAGGCACCTTTCCTTGGTTTCTAAAACAGGTGCTCATCTCTCCACTACTTTAAAAACCACAGCTAGAGGAGAATGATGTTGTCAGTTATCCACTGGTTTCTAATTTGCCCTTCCTGTGCATGATGATTGAGAGTGGCTGCAGAACAACATGTCTTTCTAGAGAATTCATCTGCTCTAGACCCCTTTCAGTCTGGCTTCAGAATGGAGACTATTCTAGGGGCCTTAGTCAACAATCGCCATCTGAATGTAGACAAGAGCTGAGCCTCTTTGTGGCTTTTACTGGATTTATTAGTAGCTTTTGATACTGTGGTCCACACCATCTCATTGAGATGTTTGGAAACCGAAGTAAGGATTAAGCGATGAGCTCCGGATTGATTTAAATCTTTTCTTATAGGCAGGTTTCTGAGGGTTGCCGTTGGAGACCAGTTGCCATCAGTGTGGGACTTGCCTGGCAGAACCCCACAGTCTTATTCTTCATACTACTCAATCTCAATCTAAAGTCCTCAAGAGAAATCATTCATGGTTTTGGAGTAGGCCGTAATCAATATGCTGATAACACCAATATCTATACTTCTTCATCCAAATCATCCAGTGATGCTGTAGAGGTTCTGAACTGCTGCTTCATTGCTGTTGTGGTTAAATATCTAAGTGTGATCAAAGGGAAACTGAATCGTGACAAGACAGAGCTAATGTTGGCTGGGAAAGCTTTTGATAGGGTCAGGCTGACCCTGGCTGATTCAGTTAAGAGCCTAGGGATTATTCTGGATCTTGCATTATTGCTGGAGAAGCAAGTTAATACAGCTGCCAGAAATGCATTCTTCCAGCTTCATTTACCCTGGAAGATGGGACTCTACTGTGTCAGTTATTTGGTCATGTAGATCCATGGTAGAGTTACCTTGAGGCTATACTATTATACGGTACTCTACATGGTTCTGCCCTTAAATTCAGCTCAGAATCTCCAGTTGGTACAGAACACTGGTTACTATTGAGCTCTAAATGGAACATGTATGCCACACCAATTCTACAGGCACTCCACTGGTTACCATTCAGTTACAAGTCACCAGTGAAGGCCTTAATGGCCTTGCGGGATCACCTTCCCCATTGCTCCATTGCAACAGCTTTGCTCATCTAAGCATAAGCACAGCCTTCAGAAGGTGCCACACTACAAATGATGAAGCTCAGCAACTGCTCACTGGCAGGCATTCTCTGTGGCGGCTCCCACCTTGGGGAATGGCCTGCCTGAGGAGGTCAGAAAGGCCATCACACTTCTCTCATTTCACAGAAGGTACAGAACAGAAACATTCACGACAGATTTTTGTAAAGGGATTTAAACGGTCATGGAATGGAAGACTACAGGAGGCTGTTTTATAAGGGAATAGGGTTGTGGGGTAGTGTAATTTTTTTTTTTGTATTTATTACCTTGCTTTTATTTCATTGTCTCCTACCCTTGTAACCCATTTTTTTGCATTATGGCATGACATGCTTTAGGCTTTTGATGGCACACCCAGCTGCATGTGAAACATGCTTAGGCTGGGTGCCACTTTTGCCTCACTGCACGGATGGAGAGACAGCCTTACATTCCTGGGCATCCAGGCTTTGGGAGGTGGGGCCTGGCCCTGTAAAGGGTGGCTCCGCCTCTGTAGGGCTCAGTCAGCTTTGAAAGCTCGGCCCACCCACCACACGCTATGGCAGTACAGGATTAGCTGGTTGCTGGTTACCAGGGCCAGGTAGGAATTTTTTCTCCTTTTCCCAAATTGGCACAGGGAAGAGGTGTTTTTCGCCTACCTTGTACTGTTTTGTAGGTGTGGTATTTGGAGTGGTGGAACTGTAACCTAGGTCCCTGGCAGGTTAGATTTGGGTAGACAGAGCAGGCCGGTGAGCACCCAGTGGCACCTCCTCATTGGTGGGGAATAGGGGTCTGTCAGGGATTGGCTGGTGGGCTGTACAGCTGCCAGCTGAGAGGGCAGACTGCCTGTGGGACCCCCTGTACAAGTCCTTCCCTCGGGCTTCACGGCTGGGGTGTATGGAGCTTTAAGGGGGGAACCATTCGCCTGGCCGGCCGGGTTACAACCATTCACATGGATGGCTCGCACCTGGGGCAGGGGGTGCTCGCCCAAGCAGGTCGAGGAGTTGGTCCAATTGACCCCTTGTCTTGACCTGTAGTACCGCTAGTTATACCCTTGCCGTTATTAAGTTTAATGTTGGTCAATAAATGGCCCAAATTTATACCCAAGCCTTGTGTCTGTCTCTTCATTCCGAATTGGGGGGGGGGGGCAAGTTGTTGTTCATTTGCATTGTTTACCAGTTTTGTAACCCAAGTCCTATTGCATTGTTTATTGGGTATCTTATATTGTATGAGTGAATTGTTGTCTATATTTGTAATCTGCTTGGGTCTTAGTGAGCAAGGCAGGATATAAATCAAGTGAATAAATGAGCAATAAACAAGGATGCTTCCTGTATACTCTGGACTTTTTGTTCTATGCAGAAGTTTAATGGACATCTTCTACTGCTTCTTGAGCAGCTGCTATGCTGCTGTTTGTGTGTCAGAGGACAGATAGCATTGTCTCCTTGTGCCAGTGTGAAAACCATTATACTGGATCCCATGAACCTCAGCTTTAGCATAAGGGGTTGGTTCATCCAGGATGCAAAACTCTTATTTGAACATAGTTTCTGGAGGCATTAGTAGGATGTATTTCAGTGGTCAAGTTCCTCAAAAACAATGTAGCTGAGGAAAATAATATAAAGTGGTGGTTAAAATGATCTGCTTTTTACCTTTTACCTGGTATATGATATCAAAGACAACCAAGCCTGCTTTGGCTTTGCTGTAGATGTGTATGTCTTTTACAAGTAGAGACTAACGCTTATTGCTTTTTAAATTAATTTTTGTGCAATTCAGAAAATGGAGGTTTTATTTCCAATTGAGGTTTTTTTCATGTATGGTCAAACCTTGCCAGAATATATTTTTATTATTCCTGCGGTGCTTGTCAAGAGCTTTTTGCTAATTAAACTTTCAATAATGAAACCTGTTAAAAGCATGAGAATTGTTTTGCAGGATCACACCAACAATCAGTCTAGCCCAGTGCTGCCTTCAAGAGTGAGCACCCAGTTTACAAAGATCTTTCATCCATTCTTTGTCCATATTATCTAACATTGATAGATACAATGCCTCTGGATAAGGGAGCTCCATTGTTTAGCTATTAAAATTAAAAGCCGCTATTGCACCTATCCTTCATTAATTTGTCTAGTCTCTTTTTAAAAATCCCTATCAACATATCTGGTGCCCCTGCACTTAATTACTGAAGAAAACGGCTTGTATGTTCTGAAATGACTGCTAAGGAATTCTCCTGGATGGCCATGGGATCTAATGTCCTGAGTGAAAGAGAGAGAGAATACTTGTACTTCCCTCCACACAGTTCATATTCTATAAGCCTCTCATTGTCTTTCCATAGGTATTTTCTAGCAAAATAAAAATCCCCAATGTCTCAAGAACTTCTTCACTGTGCTTTTCTGTCTCATCTCTTCTCTAATTCTTGCAGCATCCTTTTTGAGATGGGATGACCAGAACTCCACACAATGTTCCAACGAAGTGCACAAAATAGATTTATATAACAGGATTATGATACTTGTGATTTTGACAAACCTGTTCATAATTAAACAGATTCTTTTTTTCAGAGTTCTGGAGGTGGGGGGGTTGTTACTTGTGTTGTATTCCATTCATCAACCTTTTACCTTAATGCAAACCTCAAGGCAGTCTTTTTTGGTATGGCAATGGATTATCCAACAAGACTGGGGCCAAGTTCTGTTAACCCAATATGCATTTTCTTTTGGATTGTTCCATCCAAGTTGCAACAGTAAAGAGTCTATAATGAAAAACAATACAGAAATTGCAAGAGAGGTTTATTTACAGGAAGGCATGATTACAGTGCACAATGTACAGCTGCACTGTTCTTGCCAGAACATTTTTGTCAGAACCATAACTGCACTTGTGTATCTTAAATTGTAATATGGGGAGCGGCTCTGAGAAGTGAATGTGTCACAGTGAACATGAGCTGGAGACAAGACACAAATTAAGTAACAATTTGCCCATTTTCTTTAAAAAGAGAAAATCTGATTCAGTCAATGTAATTTCTGTGGCAATCAGCCGTCCTTGGCAACACTCACATCAAATTATACTCGAACCTTAAGATCATGCAGCATGGCATTCATAACACTTGGTAAATCCTGCCATTCCTTTTCTCCTCCTTTCCTGTTTTAACATTCACATTCAACTTCAAAGCAGACAAGAGAGACAGGTAGCTTGCAAAAATGAGGGAACAAATGAACAGGGAAAGGAACCTGGAATTGCTGCTTTTTATATAACCATAATTTATGTAGACTTGTGTGATTACAGACTATAGTGTGTTATTTTTAAAAAATCAAACACAGCTTGCTTACAATAGCAACCTTTTGATTACATAGTTCACATGCTTCTGAGATTCAAAGATACACTGCACTTTCTTCAAAAGACTCCTACACATCCCTCTGCAATGTGACATTAACATTTTCTCTCTCTCACACACACACACACGCACACACACAAAGAAAATCAAGCAACTGAAGATTTCTAAGAAAGAATTTCAGCTATGTTAACATTATAGTTTTCTCAGTTTTTCTCTCCCCAAATGCACATGTGTTTCAGATGTATGGTATTTCAGAAGGGTAGACACCAGAGCAACATACCTGTATACATGCCCATTTATGCTTTGAATACCACTGTACAATTGACTGGGAGATGCATAGTTATCATAAGCGTATCATTTAGATCTTGGTTTTTCCTTTGTCTTCTACCTCACCATTAGTGCTAGTCAATGAGCATTTTAAACACCCAGAAACATAGATGAAGCAATATAGATGAAGCTAACAAGTTATTATCATGTCTCTCTTCTCATGTTTGTATTATCTCTTGTAAAACAGCCAAACACATACTTTGCATACATTTTACTACTGATTCCAAAAATATTACTGCAATTCAGCAGACTAAAACATTGTTTCAAGACGCATGAATTTCACTGTTTGGGCCTTGGGGTGTTTTAACCAATGCAAGCTCCTCAGTGTATGTGGTTGATACGGACAGCTACAAGATTACTATGGGTTATGAGGTCCTCATGGCTGGCCCCTCATGTGAGAAAGGGAGTCCTAGGGAAAGGAACAGTAGTCTCTCTGGGGCCTACACCCATGTGCCCAACATCATTCTGCAGCATCCCCCCCCCTCCAAAAACATGAAAATTGCCTCTGCTATGCCTTCCAGGTTAATATATAGAATACATTTATTTATTTATAAATTTATTTATTTAGAAATGTTCTATGCCACCTCTCCAGAGAACCTGCTCAGGATGGCATGTTGAATAAAACACCAGCCAAGACATAAAAACAGCATAAAACACTGAGCTCTTTGAAAAAATACCTCAAAACAGTTCCTTGACTAAAAAGCAGACTACAAAATGATGTTAAAAGATTACAAGATCAAGTAAAAATCCAAGGTTAGGTTAGGTATAACCAAGTATGTACATGAAATAGACTCTTACTTGCTCTTTGTTATTTGCAAAAGCAGATAAACAAAGCTTGATTAACTTGAGAGGTTGAGTAGTTTGTTTAACCTAACATAAGAACATAATTAAAGATGAGCTTTCTTGTATCAGAATGAAAGTTCATCTTGCCTAGTATTTTGTGTCCACCTGTAGTAAGTCAGAGACCTGAAGAAAGCTTTGAAACAAGGCATAATAAGAGCAACAATACCCTCTCTGTTTCAGGTAGGTAGCTATGTTGGTCTGTAGTAGAACTAGATATGCCAGGTCCCCCTACCTTGCTGCAACAACAAGGAAGAAAAAAGGGGGTGTGGGGGAAAGTCCCCACAAACTCAACTTGTCCCCCTACCTTGCTGTCAGGAGGCAGGGATCCAGGGCTTACCTTGTTGGTATTCCCTGCTGTTCCTTGAGCTTGTGCACTCCCGTGTCTACGCAATGATGTCACTTCTGGGAAGTGATGTAATCATGCAGGCATGGGAGCTCTCGCACATGCTTCTCAGTGGGCTCAGTTAGGCCCCAAAAGCCCCAATTGGGGCCACAATCAGCCCACTGAGAAGTGCAGGAGTGCTCTCAGAGGCAGCACAATGACATCACTTCCAGAGTTGACATTCCAGGAACATTCCCAGGAGGCCCATTCCTCCACCTTTTCTCCCTAGCCGGCCAAGTGAGTAGAGGGGGGTGCAAAGGGTGGAAGTGGGAAATCCCCTGCCCCCAGTGGAGGAATGGCATAGAGAAACAAGATTTTCAGAGTATAAGTTTTTGAGGATCAAAGCTCCCTTCTTCAGATATCTGAAGAAGGGAGCTTTGACTCTTGAAAGCTTACACTCTGAGAATCTTGTTGGTCTCTAAGGTGTCACCATATTCAAATCCTACTGTCCTTTTTGTTGTGTCTTTCAGGATGTTCAGAGATATATTGTTACTTGAACATGGATGATGCACATACCTATTAGCGTAGAAGTCATTGATAGACCTGTCTTCCATGAATTCACCTAAACTTTTTCCATCTAAGCTTCACTATAGTCTGTGGCACTGAAGTCCACAAGTTAACAATGGATCTTAAGTTGCATCTTATTCAGCAAAAATTATGTTTAGGGTACATTGGACACCACAGTGTGTTTTTACGAAAGGTTTAAGCACAGTGTCTAACGGTTGGTGGTGCAGTACACAAGATGTATCTCTTAAGCGTGCATGAAAGGGAAAAAAAACCCCGAACACCCTGTTTGACATTCGGTGCAATCCACGAACAACAAACAGTGAACATGGACGAACATGAACTGTTCCTGGATATGTTTGTTGTTTGTTGTTGGTGGGGACCAGAACTACCCCCAACCCCCCCATTTAGCCCCCTCCTCTCAAACCCACTTACCTGGCCCTATAAAGATCCCTTTAAACTATCAGCTGGCAGGCGGCTGGGAGGAAATTCCCCCTGCCGACTGCCAGCTGATAGTTTAAAGGGCTGGGAGAGCAGTCA
Source organism: Eublepharis macularius (assembly GCF_028583425.1). Taxonomy (NCBI): domain Eukaryota; kingdom Metazoa; phylum Chordata; class Lepidosauria; order Squamata; family Eublepharidae; genus Eublepharis; species Eublepharis macularius. The sequence goes on along the minus strand of NC_072797.1, from coordinate 70,048,835 downwards.
CACAGCCAGGCTGCCTGCCCAGTGCGAGAGAGGTGGGGAGATTCTCCCCATCCCTCTTGCACCTGGGACAATCTTCCCAATGTCCAATACTCACCAAATTTGCAGGGGACATAATCCCCACTGTCCTCTGAAGACCCCCCCCCCCAGTTTCAGGGAGATTGCACTCCAGAAAAACATGATCCATGGCTCTCCCCCTTTAGTCTTCATTGTCCTCTGAAGACCCCCCCCCCCAGTTTCAGAGAGATTGCACCCCGGGAAAGGCATGATCCATGACTCTCCCCCTTTAGTCCTCACTGTCCTCTGAAGACCCTTCCCCCAATTTCAGAGAGATTGCACCCCAGGAAAGGCATGATCCATGTGTCCCCCCCCCCCCCTTGCTGTCATTTTCTGTTCACAGTGGCAAAAACGTAACTGCCTGTTGGAAGGCAGCTACTTTGAGGGGTTACAAACTGACCTTCCCAATGTCCAATCACCACCAAATTTGGAGGGGACATAGTCTTCACTGTTCTCTGAAGACCCCCCAGTTTCAGAGAGATTGCACCTTTAAAAAGGCATGATCCATGAGTGCTTCCCTTTGTTGTCATTTTCTGTTCACAGTGGCAAAACCGAGACTCTCTGGTGGAAGCTATGTTGAGGGGTTACAAACTGACCTTCCCAATGTCCAATACCCATCAAGTTTTCAGGGGACATAGTCTTCACTGTCCTCCGAAGAACCCTCCAGTTTCAGAGAGATTGCACCCCGGGAAAGGCATGCTCCATGGCTCTCCCCCTTTAGTCCTCACTGTCCTCTGAAGACCCTCCCTGCAGTTTCAGAGAGATTGCACCCCAGGAAAGGCATGATCCATGTGTCCCCCCCCTTTGCTGTCATTTTCTGTTCACAGTGGCAAAAACATAACTGCCTGTTGGAAGGCAGCTACTTTGAGGGGTCACAAACTGACCTTCCCAATGTCCAATCACCACCAAATTTGGAGGGGACATAGTCTTCACTGTTCTCTGAAGACCCCCCAGTTTCAGAGATTGCACCTCAGAAAAGGCATGATCCATGGGTGCTTCCCTTTGTTGTCATTTTCTGTTCACAGTGGCAAAACCGAGACTCTCTGGTGGAAGCTAATTTGAGGGGTTACAAACTGACCTTCCCAATGTCCAATACCCACCAATTTTTCAGGGGACATAGTCTTCACTGTCCTCCGAAGAACCCTCCAGTTTCAGAGAGATTGCACCCCGGGAAAGGCATGATCCATGGCTCTCCCCCTTTAGTCCCCACTGTCCTCTGAAGACTCCCTCAGTTTCAGAGAGATTGTGCCCCGGGAAAGGCATGATCCATGGCTCTCTTCCTTTAGTCCTCACTGTCCTCTGAAGACACCCCCCCCCAAGTTTCAGAGAGATTGCACCCCAGAAAGGCATGATCCCTTGCTGTTATTTTCTGTTCACAGTGGCAAAAATGAAACTACCTGTTGGAAGGCAGCTACTTTGAAGGGTTACAAACTGACCTTGCCAATGTCCAATACCCACCAAATTTGAAGGGGACATAGTCCTCACTGTCCTCCAAAGACCCCCCCCCCCAAGTTTCAGTGAGATTGCACTACGGGAGAGGCATGATGCATGGGTCTCCCCCTTTGTTGTCATTTTCTCTTCACAGTGGCTAAAACGGGACTCTCTGCTGGAAGTACTTTGAAGGGTTAAAGCCAGAAGGAAAGCCAGAAGGAGTTCAGACTGAGTCCAGTCCCTCCGGTTGCCAAGGGGATTGATTGCAGCAGGCTCCAGACTGTCAGGCTTTTAACAACCACCTGTTCGTTTAGGATGTGGCCTCCCGAACAGCTTGCTTGTGAACAGCAGATTGGGCTGTTTGTGGTTTTTTTCTGTTCGTAATGCTGTTCATGCCCATGTCTAGTTATTAGTCATATTAATTTTGTGTTAAGAAATTCACTGATTTTTCAGGATGTTAATGTACTATTAAACTAATTGCCTGATGCTTGGAATCTAACCGATGGTCTATGGAAATGGACCCTCCATCCCTTACAGTTGCTAAAAGACTTATCAACATTGGAAAGACAAAATCCCACTTCCTGTATATCACTGGACTGAAGACCTTATAAATTTATCAATATTTGAATGTATCACATATAAAAGACAATTGCTTATAGACTTATTTTTAGATATTTGGATATCTTTTATAGATATCTACATATAGATTTGCCAATAGCGTTTTTGTAGCCAGCACTTTTTTTTGTTTCTTCTTCTTGCTTTTAATTTTTTTTTCTGTTTCGCACTAATAAAATAATAACAAATGTTAAAAATTAAAATGTTAACAATGCCTTCTGTGAAACTGTGCTTCCTTTTGCTGGTTCAAACTACTACTGATGAGAGACAGTGAAAAATAAATATCTGTCCACTCTCTAGACCTTTAGTAATTTTAGAAAGCTCTAGCTGTCCCCCTAGATGTTACTTGTGGGGTTGGTTTCCAAGCCTTCAAATAATTTACCATGCAGTCCTAAAATCAAGGGCTTATAAGGGAAGTGACATCATCACACAGGCTGTGGCCACCCTGGGAGCGTTCCTGTGCTCCATCGTGTGTGTGTGTGTGTGTGTGTCAGATTTGGCCTGGATAAGGCTAAATTCAGCCTGGATCAGGCTTGAATTGGCCCAGAATGCCAATTGTGGGGGAGCATTCCCCCATCCAGCAGTGGCCAGATCTGGGCCATTTTGGGCACAAAATGACCCCAAAATGGCCCGGATCAACCTGGAACAGGCTGCTGCTGCACAGGAGAGCACTCTCCCGCCCAGCAGCAGCCTGATCCTTGCCTTTTTGGGCCCAATCCTGGCTGTTTGGGGCCTGATCCTAGCCATTTTAATCCTGAATTGGGTACCAAATGGGTGAAAGGGGCCCCAAATGGCCAGGATCAAGCTGCTGCCAGGCAGGGGAGTGTTGTCCTGCCTGGCAGAGACCTGATACTGGCCATTTTGGGCCTGATCCTGGCTGTAGGCCTTATCCTGGCCATTTTGGGCCAGAATTGGGCCCAAAATGGCTGAAAGCAGCCCAAAATGACCAGGATCAGGCAACTGAATATCTCCCCCCCCTGGCAAGGGCCCGATGCTGGCTGTTTCAGGCCTGATCCTGGCCATTTTGGGCCCAAAATTGCCAAAAGGGACCGGAAATTACCAGGATCGGGCCACTGCTGGGTGGGGGAGTCTTCCCCTGCTTGGCAGGGGCCTGATCCTGGCCATTTCAGGTCTGATTCTAGCCATTTCATGCCCAACCCTGCCCATTTTGGTCCCAAATTTGGCCCAAAATGGCTGAAAGGGGCCCAAAATGGCCAGGATCTGACTGATGTCAGATGGAAGCATGATCCTCCACCTGGCAGAGGCCCAATCCTGGCCATTTCAGGCCAGATCCTGGCTGTTTTGGGCCTGAAATAGGCCCAAAATGGCCCAATCAGGGCTGAAACAGCCTAGAATGGGCTGGTGTTGGGTGGGGCCTGCCTGGCACCAACCCGATACTGGCCATGTCGGCCCCGTTCCGGGCCGTTGCCAGGAGGGTGAACCCTTCCCCACCCTGCACCAGCAGGGTATATATGATTTTTTTTGCACGGTGTTCTGTTGCCAAGTAGGCCCCCTCCCCTGCTTTAAAGCCTGCTATGAACTGTGCTAAAGTTTCCTGCGTTGCTGTTTTACTGCTACACCAAAGACTGCTTTGCACGTGTGTGTTCTAGTACACATGTCAGTTTCCTGCCTGCGTGTCAATTACCTTGCTTCTGCTATAGACTGTGTAGTTTACTGACTCCATGTTTGGGTAACTGCACAAAGGACTCTCTTTCTGGGCAGCCCTGCCCTGACCTGTATCTGGAATTCCCAGTGTGTGTTTGGACTCTGTTACAAGTGTACCCCGTGCCTGCATTGCCATCTGCCACGGACTGTGCCTGTTCCCTGTTTTGGACTGTGTTTTAAAGTGTTGTTCCCGCTGCCTCCATGGAAGCCTGCCTCATATGGGCCCAAGCCGCTGCTAGCAGCCGGGCGCCTGCCGGGGAAACCTCCAGCGAGCCTGGCTAGGCGCTCCCTGGTCAGTTCCCGCCTGGAGCCTCCCGCGGGCCGGTCCCCGAGCTTGCCCTCGCTACCGGGCAGCCTGCTATCCAGCCCCAGCTATGCCCAGCCGGCATCCATGTTCTCAGGCACCCAGAAGACCCAGAGGGAGAAGACTGCTTTGAGAAGCCATTTCGGCGAAGCGGGCACACCACGTCCGCAGCGAGAGCCCCTCGCCCCGCTCTGCATATCTTAGGAGCCGCCCCGGAGAAGAACTAAGTGCCGACCATCCCAAGCACTTAGAGAATGCATCTCAAAGAAACCTCCGCATTCCAGAAGCTGATGACATCAGGACAAGCCCTGTCCGCTGGAACATCCTTTCAGCCCACTTGGATTTCCCCCTCCCTCTTTTGTCCCCTCTTCCTGAGGTGTCACTTATCACAATCTGATTACCAAAGTGGCCCATCCAAGCCATTCAGTAGCCCATTAGACCCTTTGTTTTAATCTGTGAGAACCACCAAGTAAAGCACCAGCCCCAGGGTACGTTTTGGGGTATTTAAGCTGGTCTCTCAGACCACTCGGTGCCTCGGCCATTCCCTATCCAGACCTCCTTGCTGTCCGTCTGTGGTCCCAGTGCTGGCATTGGGCCACCCTCGCTGTCGTGTCTCTGCTTCGCTCCAGGATTGTGAGTATTTCCCTTACCATCGTTGGGAACCAGCTAATGCGAACGTCTCTGTATTTCATACCCTGTATTTCTTAGGTCTTGGGTGTTCTCTGTATAATTGTGCAAGCTAGGCTTACGCTACACTCAATACACGTGTTTGGACCTGACTCGTTGTCTGCCTCTTTTTCACTAGAGTGTCTGGAATCAGGACCTCCGTAAACATAGGTTAAGATCCGCGCTAAATTTAAGTTACAGACTGCTAAAGCTAATTTCCCCCTTATAATAAAAAGCAGTTCTGGTAACAGTTTACTGGTGGAGAATGCGGGCATAACCCGGTTCGTGTGAATACACGTGAGTCGACACGCGTGTCTTCAGCGAACTGACTTAGAGGAAAATTTTCCAGACCTCAGTGTAAAGAGCGCAATTTAGCTCAGGGAATTAAAAGTGTGAGTGTGTGTGGCTCTAGTGAGCATTTCTATCTTGTGGGTTGGCTCTCCCCCATTTCCTCCTTCAGCCAGCTTTAGACTACTTGCCTTTTGTGGTGCACCGCGAGGCCCTCCAGCCGTTATAACCGGTGTACTGTGGGTGAGGACCTCTGAACTGGTGAAGTTCCTGGCCACCTTCCGGGCCGCCTAAACGCGTCTATGTGGGTGGGATCCCAGAAGTAGGCTCTATAGATTTATATACCTCCTGAAGCAGCACATATAAAATTCTCTTCCGCCCTCCCCCGTCTCTCCTAAGTCCGTCCAAACCCCCGTTCCTGCCAGCACTTAGGCTTCAATCCCCGCTCCGGAGGAAACGTGAAGGGATCGTTAGTCCGTTTGGTTGTTCAGTCAGTTTAGCTTTGGGAATCTGAAGCCAGGTTCCTGAAGCCCCGCGGCAGCCGGCCGCACCGTGCTTAAGAGTTTTAAGTTAGACTCTTGGGCGCCTTTCCGCTTGCGAGTTTTAAGTCAGACTCGTGGGCGCACCTCGCTTGGGAGTCAGTGGGACTCTTGGGCACACTTTTGCTTGGGAGTTGTTAGAACTCTTGAGCGCACCTCGCTTGGGA